>NC_140950.1:76497904-76910404 GCF_014529385.1 Adiantum capillus-veneris | reverse complement strand
TGCAGTCTTGGATTGCTGACAAGGATGACTTCCTTCGGCGGCGGACTCGAGAGTATCGTGGAAGGGATGCGTCCCTAGCGCAGTACCTTTCAAAGCTTTGCGAGTCGCCGATAGTAGTTTTTCACAATTCCATGTCACAAGAGGGTTCAATAGCAACTTACACATTCAAGACACTATCACGCTTCTTGGGTGGACCCGTGCTGCCCAAAAGTGCAGATAAAGTCATTCTTGTGGACAAAGTGTTTGCTAGAGATTGTTTTGGTTACTGCCCGGGCTATACAGGTGGTCGGGCAGCGTATTACTATACCTACATAGCAATGGCACTAGCTCTTGGTAGACAAAACCCAGATGAACTTTTAGAGTATGGCAAACATCTCATGATTAGTTACAAGGGTGACGTGCCAAAAAACAAAATTGAACCTTCAAAATCTTGATACACTTCAAGTAGCAATTGTATAAGATCATGTATTACATAAATTTTGTGCAATGTCATCCACTCAGAGTATCTTTCTCCACTTGTGATTCACATATACCATTGTCTCTCTCCACCTTCGTTGACTTTCACGAGCTCCGGAGTTGTTGTATGCCATTGATCTTTTAACTTTTTGTTGTTGTAAATGTCTGATGGCTTGTGCTGTTGCTAAATTTGCCAAGACTTCTTTTGCCTGCATTCGATGAATGATTCTACGATATAACCATTCAAATAGTTCTCTCAAACTGTTAGCCTTGATTCGAGAGCCACCATGTCGTGTGTGCCTGAAATAAGCATTTCTCGCCATGTAATGAGACTTTTCCATCCCTTGGGTATTCCATATTGCCGGGTTCCCATAATTTTGTATAAAATATGGTAAATGATTGAAGATGATGTGATGGATATGAAAACAGATTAGTTAGAATGTTTTACACTCACATATTTTCACATAAGAGAGAATGAAATACACGATAATACCATGTAGTGAGTAATCTGGGTGTCTGTCCATGCTGTCTTGAATGATTTTTTCAGAAGGTTGAGATTCTCCTTGAACTTGTTCATATCACCTTGTGACCAGTCATCTTTGTCGCACATCAAAAATAGGATTTCTATTGATCGCCAAACCTCAGCCTTCGCGTTACGAGTAGTTGGTTCTTGGTCTTTGACTGCAATATGTAGCTTTTTCCAGCTCTGATACTCTACCTTGCTAACATAAGATGTGTTATATATTTTTCCATGTTTTGTTAGCTTCGGATCTCTTGTACCTTGGGGTTTAGATAAAAACCTCCGTGCCATCACCCCACCGATGGGACATCCTTCTCAGCAGTTGATCTCTTTTCATCCCGTTGGATTTTCACATTGCCACCATGAAGCCCCATATCCGACAGTACCATTTCTAAGCGCTGCAGGGCTACTTGTCATTCTGCCGAGTTCTTAATCTTCCAAGCAAACCCGATATATAAGTAGACCAATTTCTCCACAATTCTACAAAGGGCATGCATTGTACAAATGTGGACATTCACAAGTGGTATTTTCAAAACCGGTCGAAAAGCAGGATCCTCAATGTGACGTGTTGGAGCTTTTCTCCACCACTTTGGGTCCATGACCTTTACAGGATCCATGCAGAACAAACACGGCGACTTTGCCATTGCACCCATTCCACAATTATACATGCACTTTAATGTTTTGAGGTCACCTGCAAGATGCCACTGAACTTGAAAGTATCCCCTTCCATCTAGACGTAGTACCTCTCCCTGGTTAGTCTGTCGATCAATCACCTCCGGAATATTAGTTCAATGGAACACCCAATATAGAATCTCATGATCTTCTTTCTTTACCTGCAACACAAAATAAATGAGACTTAAGTAGATGTGAACATTTGAGCTTACCTGAGAATATTGCTTACCTCAAACACACCAAGCCACCATATGTTAGATTTTGATTGAACACTAAAATATAAAGGATCATCACTGGGACACTTTGAGAGGGCTCTATTCATTAAAGTAATAGTAACACGCTCTAGCTTTTTCTCTTTAACAAGCTCACACTCATCCAGTTTTAACACAAAATGTAATACCCCTCGTGACTCTTCAAATGTGATGTTGTAAAACTCAACCATTCTCTTCTGTAATATCCGCAGGTCCATAAAAATATTATTGAACTCATCATATGCCATGTTTGCTCCATGGCCACTGTAAGTTGCTTTAATATGAAAGGGCTGTCCAGGATAGTCTCCCTGTGCCTCGTTAAGCTGAAGCCTCTCTTTCCAAACACTTGAGGCTGACGGTAGAAGTTTGGATTTTATACCCTTCTTAACAAAGATGGATGAGACAGAATTTTGGATAGCCGAATATCCTCTTTTGCTTACACCAAGTGAATCAAGTGTGCCTTGTATCTCTTTTGCACGCACTGAGTTCTTTGAAATAAAGCGGTCCACTACATTTCGTTGTAGGACCTTAAACTTCTTGTCATGTACTATATCTGCTGCCAGGCTTCTACTTATAAGTGGCTTCAATCTCTTTCCTATATTGGCTTTGGGGTCAATG
This sequence comes from Adiantum capillus-veneris, assembly GCF_014529385.1. Taxonomy (NCBI): domain Eukaryota; kingdom Viridiplantae; phylum Streptophyta; class Polypodiopsida; order Polypodiales; family Pteridaceae; genus Adiantum; species Adiantum capillus-veneris. The sequence continues at coordinate 76,907,887 of NC_140950.1, read as the reverse complement.
TTTTCCTTGTCAAGATAGATTGAATCTCTACATGAAGACAATGCATAAGTAAATAACAGAAAATTTGCTTCACTAACACTATTTAGGCACATGAAAACAATGCATAACAAGAAGAAAAAAATATTACTTAACTAAGACAATGTAGCCAACCAAGAAGTATCACCTTAATGCTCGAATTCTTTTCTTGATACCTCCTGATGCAACCTGCAATGTTTCAAGATTGCGCAATTTCTTCTTTCGGATACGAGCACCCAAGATGGTGTCCTTCATTTGACAACTTCGCACCTTTCCTTTCAGTTTTTGTACCTCTGTTTTATGTTGCAAAATGGTAACCTGATCTGTAGAATGTAAATGTGAAAGGCAAACAATCTCACATTGTTGAGCTTGGAGAATGCCCTTGTAAGTTTTAGCTTCTCTTGTAAGAGATTTACAATAACTCAGAAGGCCCTTTTCTCCATCACCAGCAAAGGTCAATAAGCTTGTAGGATTGACAAACGGTGGAGACGCATTAGTCATTGGATTCTTAGGGTAGAGAGAGCCTCTCGTCCAGATATCTATGTGTTTAGCTCCCTGAGCTCTGAGAGTGTCTATGGAAGCGGGAGGTATATGTGTGTTTGTTTTACTACGCTTAATTAATGGTTGGTACTCATTGTCCAAATCAATGTGAAGGTGATATTTGGCTCGTTTCTGGGTAACATTTGTGCCATTTGAGGAGTGCTCCATTAGCCAAATGTGCAGGTTTAATGGAAAGTGAATAGCGGCTGCGCCTTCGTCCCTCCATGTTAGCCTCATTCCCTCCATATTGATGAGGTTCATTCAATGCAACTGAAAAGAGGATTATCCCTCAATCACTACGAACGAATGTTTAGAAGAGTAAGGAATCTACTTAAAGTACACTTTTTGAACTTTTACTATGAAAGAACTAGCTCTATTATTTGCCATTTTTTCTAGAGAGAGAGTGCAAAAAATACATTTTCTTAGAAGGCCCTCCAAATGACCTCCGAAATTCCCTAATACCTTAAACTTGGCCACTCCAAGAGCAAGCCAGTACAAGATTGTTGACGATGGTGGAAGGAGATTGGCTAACTCATGTTTAGCACGAGGTGGCTCGTCTTGGCGTACCACTTTCAAAGGATCAAATTGATCGCTACGTTAGGACGACATTGGTTTCTTGATCTAAATTAAAGGAGATAGTGAAAGGGGATGGTCGTGGTTATGGGCCTTTGGAACTCTATCCGTAGCTCAGCTCCACTGGGACCTAGGTGAGGTGTTGTGGTGAGATCCCCTTTGCCTATCCCAACCACCCTCGGATTCCTTTCTTCTAGTATACAACTCAGCTTGATAGACATGTGTGATGGCCAAGCGACTGGCCATTCCAGCAGCATCCGAACATGATACCAACAAAGGCTTATGGAGGAGTTCCTAACAGAATTTTGGACTCGACTTTGGGCTTGTCACCAAGCATTGTTGCGTTTACATGGCAAGCTTCAATTTTTTATTTTTTATTTTTATTGTAGTTACATTAAGACATGCATACGGAGCCTTTTCCCTTAAGTCTCAACTCTCTAGAGAAGCAAAGGGGCATTAATAACAAGTATCACGAACAACTCAAATACTTGTAATTGGGTCTAGACTAGGAAGAACAGAGAGTATCACACAATTCACGGTGCCTCTCTGTGTGTTATTCTACCAAAAAATTGAGGACTTAGAACGGATTTACTCAAAAAATAAAAAATATATTTAAAAAACATATTAGAAAAAATGAGACTCCTTGAAAATATCTCATGACTTTCAAGAACTAACCCACTTTAGATGTGCAAAGTCACAATTCTAACAACTTAAAGATCATCGATTGTATCAGACTGCTTGTCTACTTAGATAAGCTTTGTTAGTGAACTTTGACATAGGATGGATGGCCAATCGCATCCAAAGCGACATCAGTTTTGTGTAGAGAGGACTCATTGGAGCACTTTTCACGGTGTCAAACTCACAAAATGAAAATCACATGGCTTCAAAGTACAACATACAACAAAATTGGCCACAAATAAGCGAATGATGCTCAATATCTTGGTCTAAGTTGTGGTTTAATCTAGTTCTCCATGTAGCACGATAGATGATCACATGTTGTGATTGATTTTTAATGCTCATGTGTTGAGTGTCAAGCTTTTATAGTATTGTGGTGAATGATAAATAAACAAATCATTTTTTTGGGTGAGGTGGCACTTTCTCTCTATAAATTCTCCTGACGTACTACTTCATGTTTATATTTTTTTCCTCTTCTACCTGCTAACTCTAAAATAGTTACAAATAAACTGTTTTAGATTCACGTCCCTTCTATTTTTATATATTTGTCGCACACCATGACTACTTAATCTCTCATGTCAGCACTTAATATTAAGGATAATTATTATATATAGAAATAAAATAAAAAATATGGCTACTTTGTGTGATGATTTTTTTTTCTAAAAGTAAAACCTCTCATTATCAGCTTCAATTTGTATAAAACAAAGTTCATATTTTCATTCTAGTGATTTGAAAGTCTATCTCCCAAAGCTTTGTTTGCAGGTGTCTATGATCTTTTGTCCTTTTAATTTTGATATTAACAGTCATAAAAGCGTCCCATGTGTAATAGTTTTGAGTTTTTATATATACAGTTGTACCACTCTAGATGTTAAGTCATTGTTTACTTATCATACCTTGATGAGCATGGCATATTCGTTTATTTTCATGGAAAATCATTTAGACAAACGTAACACATTTTGAATTTGTTAACTATACTTTGGTGTAATTTTGATGGTTTTAGCTTTCTCCCACTTGACCTCTCTTCCCACACACAAACTAGTATATATTTCAAATGCAGTACATCATCCAGGTACATACACCCAATACCTCCTTGCTTTTGTTTTTTCGTGTTACCTTTTGAGCTATGAACCTAGCCATTTATCATATTGTGGCTTGCACTTTGAACTAAATTGAAGTGCTATTGAGAGCATTTGACATTAAGCTATGACCATACTCACACGAGCTCACGTACTTCAATAATCTCAGAACTTTGTAAGTACTTTGATATACTCCAAAGTGGTGTCAAACAAATAGTAAATATTATTTTTCCTTTTATGTCTTGTCTGGTCCATTGGTCACATGCACACAGATTCGCCGATTTAGGCAGTTTGTCAATGCTCATCTAGTGCAAATTCGTTGATTTAGGCAGCACAACAACAACCTACAGATTCACAATTTTTAAACTTATACCAAATGCAGACTCGCCGATTTAGGCATCATTAGTGCAAATTCGCTCATTTAGGCAGCACATCTGATTGGTGTAGATTCGTCAAGCTAGGCAACACCGATCATAAAATCATGCTGTAGTGGCTGGACACCACTATAACTGGTATGATTTTGTTACCCGGGGATTTTGGATTTAGATATTTGGATTTTGGATTTGAAATGGATATATATTGGTAGGTATTTGGACTTGGATTTTTGTGGGTTGTTGTGACACTATTTATGAAATTGCATTTGAGATTGATGAGAATTGATTATGATGAGAATTGATTATGATGATGCTGAGTGTGACCAATGATATCCTGATTCATCAGGGTATGACATATACTGCTTATATTGGCAGAGAATACTAATCATTGTTTTTGACAAGTATGCAAATTCTTATCTTTGCAACTGAGGACGATTGCTTTCCAATGGAGAGGTATGTAATGGAATTGATATTTTGATATTTTATCCAGCTGACAGGTGGAAAAGGCCAAGGGTTATGTGAAAGAGTAATATATTGTATCATTTAAGTACTTTTTACGAGCTATGGCCAATTATTGGCCAGTCGGTTAATATGTATTCATTTGAGCATTCACTAATCTATAAAAAAATTAGTGCAATAGGAAAATGCTTACACTTGCACACGGGTGTAATGGCTATTGTCCGCACAGGAGCAATAGGCATTACGGGAATGATTACCCGCAACTACATTATATACACATCAACATATAGAATGACAATAGAAGTAAGTACACAGTACGCAGGCACAGAACACCTCTTGCTTCATTCATGTGAGATCCAGACATACAGTTACAAAAATAGATGCCATGAATATCATAGAGATTGGTTAAGTTACATCAAAAGACAGGTATGCCCCTCCATATACAACCGCTTCTCCAGTGCAGATTGGGAACAGTGCACACACTCCTCGCCCACGATATCCTGTGAAGAACTGCCGCTACGGCCGCCGCATACCTCATGACTCCTGATCCACAGTGTCGAGACCTCCGCAGGACCGCAGGACCGCATGTGCGGCTACTGCCGTAACACCTGGCACGCACGGTGGATTACGCGAACCCACACTGAGCCCCTTTGGTTGGAAGGTTCCAGTTCTGGTGAAGAGGAAATATCAATGTAGCCAAAGACTCTAAAATCTGCAGTATGTGCCCGATAGATCTCATCCAAAAGATGTGGATCTATCTCAATATGTTCCGGCCAGGGAACCCGAGGAATAAACTGCGTTGGCAAAGAAAAAGATTGAGGCGCCTGTGGCAAAGGAGCAAGAGGTGTATGTAAAGGGTAATAATGAGAAAGGTATCTATTAAGCGCAGACCAAAATGGAGGGCATGGTGGTATACTGAGAGAAAAAGAATGAGCCAAGGTCTCCACCCAAAAAAACAGACCCTGCGACGCTCCTTACAAAATCGACGAATCATTTTATCTGTTAGTCTTGGATGACTCGGATTGTTGTACCACAACCTGCTGAGTGAGTGGCTGTGCTCTCACCTCAGCAGCCAAGCGTGTGCTCCATCTTTGCAGTTGATTATCCAAAAAAACATGGAGATCCTCTTGCATCTCCACTGCCAACGCATCCAAATCATTCATATTGATCATTACATCACCAGGGTGTGAGGCTAAGTATGAGGCCAGGCTATGCTGCGTTCTCAACTGAAGAAGTTCTTGTTGAATAGAGGCCACAAACTTGGAATTAGCCCCTCGTAACATCTGTATTTCTGCCCCTTGTTGGTGAGTTGTTGCAGTCAACTCTTCATTTTGAGTGGACAACTCGGCAATGCGAGTCTGCGAGGCCGCTACCTACGCTTCCATCTCATTTACTCTTCCCTTTGTGGCGGGGGCTGGCCAGGCCGCACGAATAGACTCTGCAAGTCTGCTCAAAAAAGTGCCGCATGCTTGTAATTGTTCAGCGGGGGTCGCTGCCCTAGCCTCCCATGATAGTGTTGCGAGAAGAGTACCTCCCGTCAAGGCAGCCGCATTGGTAGTTCCAAAAGTTTCCGGTTGAGTGGAAACATCCACAACCGGAGAGCCCGTCCTCAGCGGAGTAGCACTACCCACTCTCTCCTGCATTCCGCGGCGCCAGCGAGCCACCGCAGAATCCTCCAAAACAAGATATACAGTCTCCGGAGGTGGTGTAAAAAATTGTTGTTCCTCCCTGCCGCGCTTCCTGTTTGATAATCTTGCACCTGCAGTGGCCATCTCATGGGCTCCACAGGATACCACTGCTGTCGATGGACCTGGAAAATCCCCAGTGCCAACATGCTGCTGCTGTGTTTCCCTCTTAGTAGGCACTACCAAACTTTGCGTTTGCGATAGAGGAGCAATAGTCCCTTGGACCACCAATCGATCATCTTCAAAGTGGCAGAGAGGACGCACGGCGAGAGGAAAAACTTCTCTTAAAGAAAAAATCAATGTGAGAAGTTGGACAACTTTTGTATTGGTTGGGTATTTCTCCCCAACTGTGACATCACTCTTTGGCACTCCGCCAGCAGTCGTTCTCTGAAAACCGCTGCCCAAGCTACTGGCCCAAAGTTGACCGAATAAAAAACATTTCTTGCTCGGGTGGAAATGGTATAGGTTTTGGATTGTAGCCAAATCACCTCGAGAAACCATCGATACGAATCCCTGGTTTCTACATCTAAAAACCCTGAAAGCTTATATTCCCCTTTTACTTTCAAGCCAAACTCCTGCTCGACATCTACAACAAGGATCACATGAGAGGCGCGCACCACGCCATTGTTGGGAAAACAGCAACACCTATAGATCCTTTCCGCTATCAACTGAATCTGTTGATTATTCAGCACCACAATATCACCAGCAGCCAGTTGCTCAATCAAACCTGTTGCCTGCGGGTGAACTGGTATCCCTTGCCAATCCAAGATGGCGAACACACGCAGCCGTAAGTCTTGCAGCCATGCGTCCACTCGTCGAAGCGCTAGCTGCTCTACGGGAGTGAAAGGAATACATTGCAGGAGGGAAGTTGTCATGGCGGCGATGAGATGAAGGAGCAGAGAGTATAGAACTAAGAGCGCGCGACACACTAAACAGGAGAAACACAATAAGAATCGTCTGCATATAGTAGTAACCCTTTCACAATGAGTTCCCAAAATAGGGCGATCCACGGTGTAACAACCATCATAGTTCCTTTCCCACTTTCCAAGATTGCATGCAAAAGAATCCCCAATCATGATTAGGGCGGCTTCCGGCTCTTGTACCACAGCAAAGGGGCACTGAATCGGGGTAGGTGAAACATAATGGCACAGTCTGAAACCATTGACCGGTACAAAAATAACCTCCCCCCGTAAATCTGCCAAATAAAAAGAGATGGGCCCGCATGCTTGAAAAATCCAGAATGGTCCTGACCACCGTAATTTAAGCTTCGTCGGCATCTTCTCGAGGCGGGAATTAAAGACAAGGACCAGCTGTCCCCGAACAAATTACCATGCTTTCGGGCGATCCAGCCATTTTTTTCAGCCTAGACTGCAGATACTGCAGCACCGCAAAGCTATTCGGTCGCTCTTCGTCTAGTTCTTGTAAAACATCCAATCGATAAATCACAGAATCCTCCGAAAGAAGCCGATCCGCAATCAGCATCCGCAGACTCGGGATCACATGCTCCACCGGGGTGATTTCCTCCATGCCAAATGCCAACTTAAAAGGAGTCAATCCTGTTGCCACTTTACAAGCTGTTCGATAGGCCCATAAGGAGGAAGGAAGTTTCACATCCCAATCTATTCGATGCATATTCACTAACTTTGTTAAAATCCGAATCAATTTCTTATTAGTTGATTTTGCTTGCCCATTCGCCTACGGATAATATGGAGCAGATTTCCTGTGCAATACAAAATAAAACCGTAGCATTTTCTCCATCACCTTATTCAAAAAATGGCTTCCCCTGTCACTAACCAGCTCAATAGGGCATCCATATCTAGAAAAGATATCCTTACATAAGCATCCCGCCATAGAAACTGCAGTGTTATCTCTCAAAGGCCATGCCTCCACCCATTTAGTAGCATAATCCGTGGCTGTCAAAATATACTTATTACCTGTGTGAGCTGCCACTGGTTTGAAAGGACCAACAAAATCCAAACCCCACTTTTGAAAAGGCTCCAAGGGCAGAACTGGCTGAAAAGGCATTTTGGACCATTTGGTAGGTTTCCCCAACCGCTGACACACATCACACTGTTGCACATAATTTCTCGCATCCTAAAACAATGTGGGCCACCATAATCCAGATTGGAGAACCTTTCGAGCTTTGATTAATGCTGCAAAGTGACCTCCTGCAATACCAGTATGGACTTCCTCTAATACTGCTTCCTGCTCTTGTGACAGCACACATCTAAGTAACACATCTGCCACCATACGATAATAGAGCTTTCCCATAATGATCTCAAAATTCCTGCTTCTAATAGCCTTACGTTTCCTCTGCTGGCTGGACAAGAAGGAAGGCATTTTGCCGCTATCGAGAAAATGAAACATCTCCTCATACCATGTCCATGGGATGCTAGGAATGACCCTTGCTTGTTGCGGAATTGTGATATCCTCTGCATCTACTCCTGTTAGAAACAGAGACGCATCCGGAAATTCATCAGCTACACCCATCGGCAACTCTACGGAATCTAACCTAGATAGGTAGTCAGCCACCGCATGCTGAGCCCCTGGCCGATGTATGAGCTCAAAGTCAAATTTCTGCAGCGAAAGCACCCATCTGGCCAATCTTCCCTTCAAATTCTGTTGCCTTACCAGGTATAAAAGAGACAAATGGTCCACATGGAAGAAAAAACGTTGGCCCAACAGATAGTGCCGAAATTTCTTGACTGAATAAATCATCCCTAAACATTCCCTTTCAGTTACTGAATAATTTCTTTCTGTGGATGATAATCGTCTACTGGCATAATAGACAAGTCGGAACCATCCTTGACTCTGTTCCTGCATCAACACACTACCAATAGCTCGATCTGAAGCATCCACAAATACATGAAAATCCTGACCCCAATTCGGTGCAAGAATAATCAAAGCTTTGGATAGCTGAAGTTTTAATCTCCGAAAAGCCAAGTCACATTCTTGTGTCCATTCAAAATCTATAGCATGAGCTGCCTGAGTAATCGGGATTGTCAAATGCGCGACAAACCGCAAATGTCTCACATGCCAACGGGCTTGACCCAGGAAAATCTGGCACTGTTTTTGGTTCGGCGGTGGAGGCGCTTCCATGATTGCGGAAATTTTATCCGGATCCATAGAAATACCATCTTCAGAAATTATATGCCCCAATAGCCTGCCACTGCGAACAGCAAATGCACACTTTAAAGGATTCAAACTAAATTTTACCTCTCTGCATTTCATAAAGCATAACCGTAATTGCTTCAAATGCTCCAATTGTGCTCCAAAAACACTGAGGTCATCTAGAAAAATTCTCATAAAATCCGTCAAATAAAGACCAAAAATTTGGAACATATCCTTTTGAAAAGTGGAAGGTGCATTCCACAATCCGAACCACATCACTGTGCAGGCAAACGCACCCCATGCCGTAATAAAAGCTGCTTTTGGTTGATCCCGCAATGCCATTCGGATTTGATTATATCCACTAAATCCATCCAAAAAAGTATACATCTCATGTCCTGCTACATCATCCAAAATGGAATCCAAAAATGGAAGAGGAAAAGGATCTAGAACAGTAGCTGCATTCAATTTTCGGTAATCCACACAAATTCGGATTTGCTTGTTTTTCTTTGGTACGACCACAATTGGATAAATCCACTCCAGATTATCAATAGGGGTAATAAAACCCACTTCCAATAGGCGATCAATTTCCATCTTAACTTTCTTTGCCACATTCGGATTCATCCTGTATGAGTGTTGCGTCACTCGCACCGCATCCGGTGTCAGATTTATCGTATGCTGATAAAACTTAGGATCCAATCCCTGCATATCCGCATATTCCCATGCGAAAACATCCTTAAACTCTGTCAGTAACTTGATCAAATCATCTCTAAAACTTGCCTCCAGCTACTTATTAATTATATACATGGGCCGCGACTCCGCTTGCTCCCCCCAGAAAGACCCTCTCTAGTTCATCTTCTTTAACCCTTGTAATTTTTTCCATTTGCGCCTCAAACGCACGTTCTTGCTGAATAACGTCCTCAAATGATTTAGTACTTGGAAGCACCTGTTGTTGCTCCCCTATTCCTATTGGAATTTCTGAAACCCCCACCGAATTCCCTTTTGGAATCAGAGAAATATCCGCAAGATATAATGAAACCAAATTCGGATTAGCTTTTAGAAATTGTTCCTCTTCATCCTCTTTTAATCCTTCCACCATATTGATTGTTTCTGCTATCATCGGCCATCCTGCCTGAAGTGGTTGTCTTCATGTTCCCAACATCACCTGCACTTTTATTCTACCCTTCTCTACTGTAAGCATATTTGCTTCCCAATTATGCTTTGCCCACGCTTGTCGTTGTGAGCGGGATGAAAACACACACAGCGCCTCTATAAGGACCCGACACACACTCTTGGGAAGATACACACACACACACTATGGGGCACCACACACACACACACACACACACACCCAAAAAACTCAGCTCAAAAGAGGAGAATTTCTGATGTTTAGATACAAATGAGCTTGGGCCAACACCAATGGGGCAAACAGCTCACACAATATGGGTAAAAGATACCAGATACAATCACAAATTGGAGAAGAAGCTTCACTCATCGGAGAAGATTACACATAAAAACAACAGAAAAAGAGTGAGGAATTTGGCAAAATGGACAGCGCCATCGCGTCCGGAACGAACCAAAACCCCTGTCTACAATGTCAAAGTGCTCAAATCCGACCTCGGATGAGCAGTTTACGGCCAAAACAGGCTCCAAAATGAGCAAAAACACACCTGCGGCTGTTCCTCCTCTCTTCTCCACGTTTTTTCTGGTCTTCTCTCATTTTTTTCAGTTCCCACACTCAGCTTTATTAGTTTGGCACCCTTGGTCTTTTAGATGACCTCCAACGGACCCCGAACAGGCCAAAAACTGACCTCGCAGTGCATAGTTGTCACCTTTTTGCATCATCCGCACACCTGGCACTCAGCTTTTTTCCAATAATGCATCTCGCCACCACGTGAAGTAGCCCCAGAAAGGTGATCCTCATGATGAACTTTCTGCATAATTATCACAAGGAAACACCCACGTTGTGTCCGTACTCATCCACGTGCAAGTATTGACCCTGTTCGGCCTCCTGACGCCACTAGATGCCATCTGACGCACCTGCTTACCTCATGTCGTCGGCCCGCGGATAGCTTTCTCGAGAAGTTTTAAGCGCTACCAACTCCTCATTATTGTAGAAAAAACACACTGGTACTGGTAGTAGTGAAAATCGATGTACTATGTACATGCTATCCTACCTGTACACATGTGGACCCCACATAACCACCTGGCTCTAGAAAATGGGCAATCCTTTATTCGATGCACCATGCATGTATATGTACATATGCGCAATCCCTTGCTCCAAAAAACTCCTAACATAATTTGCCCACCCCCTAGCCTGCTAGATCATTCATGATTAGCAGCAGCAAAAAGAGATATGAGACTCGCCGCATCACAGGTCTCCTCATCCCTCACCAACACTCCTTGATCCACATACAGCTCATCCTGCTCGACCATCATCAACCTGGCATGATACAATTTAAGACGCAATCCATTTACCCTTGACTTATGTAGAAACCCATCCAGGTTAGCCAGCTGATATGTGCCATTTGGAAAACACTCCACTACCTTGAAAGGGCCTTCCCACTTAATTTGAAACTTCTTTTGGAAGGTGTTGTCCAGCTTACTATTGTAGCGCAAAACCAAGTCATGTTTCTTGATACCCTTACTTTTGACCTATTCATTTATCTTTGCCAAAGCCTTATCCTGCATCTGCCCATAATGCTCCAATGCGCTCATCCTATCCAACTGGACCTCTTGTAACTGCAAGAGCCTCTCTTTGAATGCATCACTAGGCGGCCCAAGCAACTTCTCTAACATCTTGACCGCAGGCAACTCTACCTCCACAGGCAATAGTGCTTCTTTTCCATACACCAAATGAAATGGAGTAAACCCAGTACCTGTCTTCACCGAAGTACGGTAAGCCCATAATGCACTAGGCAATTCCAAATCCCAATTCTTTCCTTGGTGCTCTGTCACTTTAGAAAGAATTTGTACCAACTCACCATTGAATCTTTCGTTTAAGCCATTACACTGCAGGTAATAAGGAGTGGTATGCTGGTGCCTAATCTTCATCTTTGTGCATAAGAAGTCTAGCAGTTTAGCTCTAAATCCTGGCCCCTTATCTGAAAGTAGCTCTAATGGAACCCCAAACTTGCAACATATTTCATCATACACAAATTTTGCCACATCCTTTGCAGTGATCTGTTTTACTGCTATAGCCTCTGCCCATCTAGAAAGATAGTCCACTACCGTCAAAATATAGCTTTTGCCCCTGCTTGTGATAGGTAACGGGCCTATTGCATCAATCCCCCACTTTTCAAACACATCAAACGCCATAATGGTTTTTCGTAGCTCTGGCTTCAACACTCTCTTCCCAAATGCTTGACACCTATTGCAAGACCTACACCAATGGTGAACATCCTTGTGCAAACTAGGCCATACATACCCCTCTTGCAAAATCTTATGCAAGGTGATCTTTAGAGCAAAATGGCCACCACATGCGCCTTCATGATTCTCTTCCAACACTCTGTAAAGCTCCTCCCACCAAGGTACACGTCTCAACACGAGATCAGCCCCTTTCATGTATAAGAAATCACCAATCAATTTGTACCTGTATGCTCTACGCACAAAGCCATACTTCTTAGACTTCTGAATCTCCTTTGGAATGATTCCTGTTAGCAAAAACTCCTCTTCTTGAGCCAAACTTTCCCGGCCATAATAAAGAGGTAAAGTGGTCCTCAACACAAATAGCTCCCCAATCATGCTTTGAGCTGCTTCATGTGCCTCTCCATTTAGAGCACGTTCAATGTGTCTGATGCTCCATGCTTCAAACTTTTTTAATAGGCCTTTAATTCTGAATCACATTTCCTTCAATGAGGTGTTCTTGCTCTTCCACACACCCAGCACTTGCTTCACCACTAACAAGGCATCACCTTTTATGCTCAACCTTCGAACCCCATGCTTCAAACAAATGTGTAATCCGGCTTCCAATGTAGCGTATTCAGCCTCATTGTTACTATGAGCATCCAATTTGAACCCTCTCTTGCATACTAGCTTCCCCTCTGGATCATAAAGTGCTATACCCCCTGAAGCTGCATCGTGGCTCTTTCTGTATGAACCATCAAAGAACAACACATGTGCATTGCTGATCTGTGGAACTTCTTCAACTACCTTTCTCACCACCTCTTCCTTAACAATAAGGGGATTCTCCTTGTAGGTCAACAAATCAGCTAGGGTAGCCCTTGTACTATCTTCCACTAGAAAAGAGAACTCAAACTCTTGCAGCTCAATTACCCATTTCTTCACCACATTTGACATGTTAATACCATTAATTAACTGTGGCAAAATAGCATAACTCGTCAAGAAAAAAAAAGGCCATGGTAGCAAGTAATGACGAAATCATCGACAAGCAAATATTACACTAGCCATCACTAGCTCTACTTCCGAGAACTTTCTCTCCGCTACCAACTTCACTCGACTTGCACAATACACTAGCCTCATATAATGGCTACCCTTCCCCTTTTGCAATAGCATGGCTCCAATGGCATCATCCCCTACTGATGGATTTACATAAAACACTTTCTCCCAATCATGAGCCTGCATGGCTGACAACCCCCCTAACACCTCTTTCACCTCTTGAAACACTTCTTCACACTTGTCATCCCATTGCAATGGATCATGCTTTGCCACTTGCTGTAATGGATAAAGAAGCTACGAAGACAATGGAATAAACCGTGCCATGTACTTCACTTTGTGTATAAAGGTTGCCAATTGCTTCGTACTCGTAGGTGATGGAAGAAGAATAATAGACTTGACCTTGTCTGGATCAGCCTCAATGCCATTTTCTGACACCATATGGCCCAATAACTTCACCCTTGGCTGTGCTAGATGACATTTCTTTGGATTTAGTTGTCCTCCACATTCATCATATCGAGCGAATACCATCTGTAGCTTCTCATGGTGATCAGCCCTACTGCTATAGACACAGAAGTCATCCATAAAAGCTTTAACACAACTACCAATGAATGGTTCCAACACCCAATTTGCTCTCTCTTGATAAAAGGAAGGTCCATTTGACAACCCAAATGGCAATACTGTGTAGCAATAGCAGCCCCATGGCGTAATAAAAGTTGTCTTTGTGCGGTCTTTAAGAGCAATCTTCAATCGAAAATAGCCTGAAAAACCATCACACACACTGTACCTCTCGTAACCTGCCACTGAATCCAAGATCTGATCGATGAATGGAAGAGGATATGGGTTCTTCTTAGTGGCTACATTTAAGGGTTTAAAATCCACACAAATTCTCCACTTCCCATCCTTCTTTGGACTGACTACAACTGGACTCACCCATTCTGTGGTCTCCACTGGAACTATGAACCCTGCCTTCAATAACTTGTCCACCTCTACCCGCAAGGCTTCCATTTGCTCTTGACCCATCCTTCTTAGCCTTTGCCGCACTGGCTTAGCACCTTCTTTCAGCTCTATATGCATCTCTTTGCCCTTGAACCCTCTGATCTCTTCATATGAAGTAATAAACAAATCAGGAAAACTAGCCAGCATATGCAAAAATATATCCTTCTCCATAGCTGAGAGGTCTCCACTAATCATTTGCGTCATTAATTCCTGCTTCTTTGACAACTCAACCTTGGTTTGCATCAGCCCTTCAATCACTTCATAAGGCCCTTCACTTTCATCTTCAACCTCATTCGCAAATGCAACTAAACCAATCTCCTGGATTTCTTTGTCCATCAAAAGAAATGCAACATCAGCATCCTCATCACTGCTTGTAGTGCTATCACTGTCCTCATCTGTCACCGTGGAAGAGTCTTCATCACTAGATTCATACTCATCTTCATAAAGCTCCTCTAATCGTTTCCTTGTGTCCATATTATAAAGCTTCTTGGTACCTGTCTTTCCATAGAGGCTAATCGTACCATGTCGCCAATCTTGAACAGCTCCCACTGCACGTAACCATGCTCTGCCCAGTATAATAGGATATGCTCCCAACCCTGCTGGCATCACATGAAAATCAACCACTGCCTTTGCATCATATGCCTCCACTTCTAAGCTCTTTACAACACCCAAGCATTTTACTTTTTGATGGTTTGCCAATCTGATCCGAAACCCTGACACCCCAGCCACTGTGAGACCCATCTTCTCAACGCATGAGTGTGTTATGACGCATATTTGGGCTCCCCCATCCACATAACCTTGTCCCAAATTTTTCCTTTTATGCCACACACATACTATTGGACAAATTTCTGGTAGCTCATCCATTGCCAACACCTTTACTGAACCTCTCTCTGGCTCTTTCTCCATTGGGTTAACCATCCTCTTCCACTGTCGCTTTAGCTTAGGTACCATCTCTATAAGCTGCCCAAAAGTAGCATCTGCCTTCCTGCTCATCAGATCATCCCTCAAGTCATAGCTTAATTGCCCATCCCCTAGTGGAAAATCTGAAACATGAAACTTTCGACGAGCTCTCCTTTTCCTCTTGGCCTTGACATCCTCGCCTTCATGGCTCTTTCCCTTCTTCTTGCTAGGACCTGGGACACTTCTTCCTTCCTTTTCCTCTGTCGTCCTCTTCCCAATAGGCATCACTAATGTATCCTCTACCTTTGATGCCTTCTCCAAGGTGACTACACTTAGCACTTTTGTCTTTCCCTTTTCCTCCTGGGTTAATCCGTTGGTTCCTTCATCTCCCTTAATTTCGATGCCATAATCATGCGACCTAGTTAGCACCTGTTTTGGCAATGGATACATGTCTCCCCCCATCCTTGGTGGCTTATCACATTGCGGGCTGATGTGGCCCAACTCTCCGCAATTATAACATGTGGGCGTCTGCCTCCAAAACCTACTATTACTTTGTCCAGCACCATTCCTAGGTCTTTCTTCACCTCCTGGCTGATTTGCAAACCGCCCTCGACCTCTATTATTTCCCACTTGACCTAGCATGTTTAGGCTGAGATTCATCATCTAATCAACCACTTGCCTCATGTCTTGCCTTAGGCCATCATCTTGCACTGCTGTAGTGACCACTGCTGGCATAACCTGAGTAGTAACAGGAACCACTGGTTCGTGATGAACCCCTGACATGCGACCTTGTAAAGACTCTATAGGCTGAAATTCAAACCTCATTGGCAAAGACTCCACCCCTAACTGGATCATTTTCCTCAGCTTCCACTCTTTGTTCCTTGCTACCTCTAGTGCATCCTCATATGTCCTAGGCTTCTTTAGCTCCACTCTCCAACGTATATTCTCCCAAAGACCAGCCAAGAACCTGTCCTTCTTCATCATGTCAGGCGGGGGTACCTGTGGTGCTAAAGCCTTGCACATCCGCTCCCATGCCAATGAAAACTTTCGTATATACGCATCTACTGGCTCACCTTCCTTTTGCACCAAAGCCTGTACTTCTTGCCACACTTTGTCAGGATCTTCTATCTTCACAAACTCCACTTCCAACCCATGTCGTAGATTGTCCCAACTCAATCTTCTGGGTGGATCAGCCACACGCAACTCCTCTTCAAATGCTTTAGACCAAACTCGTGCATCACTCTTCAAACAAATTTGGAGAAGGCGTAACATCTGCACAGGGTCATGAATCTGGTTGCTAATGCAGGCAACCTCCATCTTTTCCAAAAATTCTTCCACATCTTCGTCACTTCTTCCATGAAACTCCGGATAAGAGAAAGCCATGGCTACCCAAATTATGATGCTTTGAGAACCCCTTCGAACACACGTGCAAGAACCCAAAACTTTTCACTACCCAATCCCAAGAAACTTCAATGGAGCTCAGCTTTAGATAAGGACAAACACATGCACATCAAATGAGTTTTCATAGTTGATCATCGGAATGACAATAGGCAAAGGACATTCCAGGATCTCTCACAATTTTCTTGGCCCAAACATAAAGACTATGCGCTGCTGGAAAAAGATCTTCCTGGACACATGAACATTAATCTGAATTCTTTGAGTTAAATGAAAAGGAGTGAAATGAGGGCCATTTTGATCATCCATTAAAGCCAACCATGAAGCTCCCAAGAAGGCACACCTGACTTATCCTCTGATTTTTTTCCAAATTTCAGCAGCATAACAACATAAAATGGATCAAAAGACCAAAACACCAGCCATCATAACTTGGAAAAATTTTGACAGAGTTTCCCCAGAAGTAGAGTTGTAGGAACCCAAAATATAGACTGTCTATGTATGCATAAACTGTCAACAATAGAACCCGAGCATCAAGTAGGACTCACTAGTACATAGCCTATGGCGAGGTCACAAAAAGGGTGCTCCAGCTACCTGTATCACCGAAAGGATCTCCACATTTGAGAATCTTCCAGCTCAATAAAAACCTCACGCTATCGACCCTCACACGAAGGCTAATGCAAATCGCATATAGTCAAGTCTCAGAAATGACTATCTTCCAGACCAAGTCTCAGAAATGGCTGGGACTGCCAAATACAACCAAGTATGGCTCCACAAATGCGTACAATGGCAGTCTCCACAAGTAACGTACAATCCAGCAGACAATGCGCTCAAACAGGCGCCAAGTGATGCATACCCACAACAACTGCAAGTGACATCACTGCTAGTATATCACTGTACTCCAGCTACCTGTACCTGTGTGAATCACCTGTACCTGTACCTGTCCCTGTAACCTGTAACCTGTAATCTGCAACTTGTAATCCCGAAGCTGGAAGCTTGAAGCTCGAAGCAGAAGGTACTCGAAGAAGATCCTCCGTGGGGGCGCCAAAAGAACGTGAGCGGGATGAAAACACACACAGCGCCTCTATAAGGACCCGACACACACTCTTGGGAAGATACACACACACAAACACTATGGGGCACCACTCGGCTTACACAACACACCTGGCCGAGAAAGGGAACACACCTCTGGAGTGAGAGGAAAGAGACTATCCACTTGCCCACTCCACACACACACACACACACACACACACACACCCAAAAAACTCAGCTCAAAAGAGGAGAATTTATGATGTTTAGATACAAATGAGCTTGGGCCAACACCAATGGGGCAAACAGCTCACACAATATGGGTAAAAGATACCAGATACAATCACAAATTGGAGAAGAAGATTCACTCACCGGAGAAGATTACACAGAAAAACATCAGAAAAAGAGTGAGGAATTTGGCAAAATGGACAGTGCCATCGCGTTCGGAACGGCCTAAAACCCCAATCTACAATGTCAAAGTGCTCAAATCCGACCTCGGATGAGCAGTTTACGGCCAAAACAGGCTCCAAAATGAGCAAAAACATACCTGCGGCTGTTCCTCCTCTCTTCTCCACGTTTTTTCTGGTCTTCTCTCATTTTTTTCAGTTCCCACACTCAAATTTATTAGTTGGGCACCCTTGGTCTTTTAGATGACCTCCAACGGACCCCGAACAGGCCAAAAACTGACCTCGCAGTGCATAGTTGTCACCTTTTTGCATCATCCGCACACCTGGCACTCAGCTTTTTTCCAATAATGCATCTTGCCACCACGTGAAGTAGCCCCAAAAAAGTGATCCTCATGATGAAATTTCTGCATAATTATCACAAGGAAACACCCACGTTGTGTCCGTACTCATCCACGTGCAAGTATTGACCCTGTTCGGCCTCCTGACGCCACTAGATGCCATCTGACGCACCTGCTTACCTCATGTCGTCGGCCCGCGGATAGCTTCCTCGAGAAGTTTTAAGCGCTACCAACTCCTCATTATTGTAGAAAAAACACACTGGTACTGGTAATAGTGAAAATCGATGCACTATGTACATGCTATCCTACCTGTTCACATGTGGGCCCCACGTAACCACCTGGCTCTAGAAAATGGGCAATCCTTTATTCGATGCACCATGCATGTATATGTACATATGCGCAATCCCTTGCTCCAAAAAACTCCTAACATCGTATCTAGGGTCTCCCCAAGATAATGTGATAATCCTGATTATGATCTTCAATATTCAAGACTACTAAGAAAACAGCAAAGGATAAGCCCGCCACATCCAAAACAATGCCCCGAATTAAACCCACTGGTTGCACTCTTCTTTGATATGCCATGCAGACGACAAAGGGTGCAGGCTCCCAATCACTGAGGCCAAAACGCTCACAAGCTGCTTGGGTAATAATGTTTACTCCCGCTCCTCCATTCAATAGTACCTTGTCAATGTATGTTCCATGGTATCTAGCTGAAAGCTCCGGAATGCGGCTATCCGTGATCCTATTCGCCGGCATCGAGGCTCAGTCATCTTCCGCGCTTTCAACTTTCCCAAAGGCAACTTCCCTCAGCTCAGTGGTCGTTTGTCGCAGCAATGCATTATGGAAATTCGGGACCAATTTTAGCAATGCACCCAAAGGTACTTGTATTGGTGACGTGAGGACCTCTTTCCAAACTGAATTCCAATCATCCTGTTATTTAATATCATCCTTATTTCCAGCTTTTCCTTCCTTTATTTCCAGGCCCGCAATCGATGGTCCTGCTAACTTCATTGGTGGTGCAGATTGTGGCAACCAGGACACAGTCTTCTTCCTGAGCCGTTCAATCCGGAATCTTCACATCGGGAGTTGGAACCACATTTTAATCGATCGCGTGATTAATGAAACCACTGGATCAGACTCCTCAAGTCCTTCAATCTGAACTATAGCCACACTAGGCTATTTCCCTGCAGCGCGTTCCTGCTTCTTCCGATCGTATTCCATAGCTTCAGTACACTCGGATCGCCAGTGTCCATCCCCCAAACAGAATAGGCATGTCTTGGGGCGATTAGGATCTCGGCCACCTCTTCCACGACCTCGTCCTCCCCCTTGAATCTGTCCTCCTGCTTGACCTTGCACAGGCGTCTCTGATGTATGAGCATGAGCCATCGCCACAGCAGGCTCTTATCCCTGCCCTATCTGTGGTTGTTGCCAGGTAGAAGAGTCCCCTCGACTCCGACGACCCCGGTAATTGAAATAACATTCCACTGTATTATCAGTATTGGTCGTGCAAATCACACACCACTTCTGATTCATTGCGTACTCCTAAGCAGCATGGCCCGGATTCCGACATTGGGTACACCATAGTTCCTTCAGACTTTTAGCCACCGCAGTCGATTCCGACGATCCGGATAAAACACCTTTCCCGTGACACTAGGATTTTTTCCGAGGTGTCTCTTCCGATTCTTTTCCCGAATCGCTGTTGCCTGAGTGCGAGGAATCTGATACTACGGATTCCGACTCCGAACTATCACTGCCACTGTCTTGCGACTTCCGATGAGATTTCTTCCTGTCTTTTTTCTTTGACTTCTTTGGAGATTCCGTATCCTCTAAAGCCTCTCCTGCTACTACAGCCCTAGCAATTACATTATCCATGGGAGTAGTTACCTTATCCACTGTTGCCATAGCCGTTCTTAGATCCTTGTTGAGCCCCTGCAAAAAATAATCATTCAGCATTTCGGGTGCCGGCCTTTGTGCCTGAGGTACCCTCTGCAAAAGCATCCAAAATTTTGCAACGTAATCCTCCACTGGCTATGACTTCTGCCAGAGCATTCGAAGCTTTTCAAAATGTTGAGGGACTGTCTTTTCCGTTCGAAACCTTCATAGAAACGCTATGGATCAGTCAACATATGTTTGAAAATGATCATCAGGGTATTCGGACAACCATTTCGCAGCTTTTCCCGAGAGTGTAGATTCAAACATTGATTGTTGAGGAAGAGTAATCACCACCCCACGATGATTCAATCCATAAGCTTTATTGAATTGGAGCAAATGTGCATCAGGGTCTTCGCTCGAAAGACCTCGAAACCGACTATACTTAATCTGAGGATGAGCCATCACCCCTGGCCAACTGTACCTCCTCCTCCCAGAAAAAGCTTACGAGCACTAGGCGGTGGAGACTGTGGCGGAGATACCCCCGGACTGCTTACCGGAGACAGTGGTGGAGCAACCTGTGTGGGTGAGGGTGAACGTACGATAGGAGGACATGACTGACTGCGCGGAGTACTTCTCGCTCACCGCAACCGTCTACCACGCACCGGGCTTGGTGATGGAGATACAGATTCCTTAATCTACGGTGAAGAAAAAACAAATTCATCCAAACCGCCTCTCCTCCGACGTCTTCCTACAATTGGAACCACAGGGTCAAGCGGACCCTGCTACCTAGTGCGCATGCATATTCATCGCAGGTCGTCCATCACGCATCATGGTCGCCATATGTAATGGCTATTGCCCGCACAGGAGCAATAGGTATTACGGGAATGATTACCCGGAGCTACATTATATACACATCAACATATAGAATGACAATAGAAGTAAGTACACAGTACGCAGGCACAGAACACCTCTTGCTTCATTCATGTGGGATCCAGACACAGAGTTACAACACTAGAGGCCATGAATATCATAGACATTGCTTAAGTTACATCAAAAGACAGGTATGCCCCTCCATATACAACCGCTGCTCCAGTGCAGATCAGGAACGGTGCACACACTCCTGTCCCATGATATTCTGTGAAGAACTTCCACTACGGCCGCCGCATACCGCATGACTCCTGATCCGCAGTGTCCAGTCCTCCGCAGGACTATAGGACCGCATGTGCGGCTACTGCCGTAACAACGGGGAGATTGCACCCAGTTCCCATGTAGTTCTTCTCTCCTCTCCTCTCTTCTCTCTCGCCATGCCGGCGTAGCACTCCGCTCTACGAGGTGCGCCAGCGTGTGCTCTCTTCCTCTATCCCTCTCTCTCTGTTGGTATTGATATCGATTATGTGTGTTTGCGACGATTCAGGTATGCCGATTTATTCTTTTATTGTCTGTAGCATGTTATTTTATGTATTTTGCAAGCCTTTCGCGCTCCCATTTGTAGCACAAATAGTCATGCTAATTTGGGTGTCTTAACCGTAGTCTTAGTGGGAATGAATCGACCCATCTTGGTGGGACGGTCTACAATTACCCATATGGCATCATGGGCACAATTTCTAGTAGGTAGTCCTATTACAAAATCCATAGAGATACTCTCCCACTTACCTTGTGGAATATCTAAAGGATGTAGAAGGCCACCTACCTTGATGTGCTCTACCTTGTTAGCTTGGCACTGTTGGCAGTTCAGTACGTACTGCTGAACATCATAATGTAAGCCTTTCCAAAAAAAAATCCATCAAACTAAGGCATACGTCTTATGAATACCTAGATGACTGGCACTTGGACTATTGTGACACTCAAATAAGATTTGGTGCCTAGTGTCTGAGTCCTTTGGCACACATACTCTACCTTTGTGAAGTAAGTAGCCATCATCAATGAAAACATTCTTCCATCGCTTAAGCTCTTCCTGAGTAGGGGTGGAGCTTTGTGTGTTGGAGTTTTTATCTGCACGTGAAGAGACATGTTGATCTCGCCTGTGAGTGTGAGGGATCCCCTTTTAAAATTGCACTCCACGCTTTAGCATATGATTGATCTTGTGTACACTTGCCATGTAATGACTCTAAAAATACACTCTTTATTTTCGTGAAAGCAAGTGAATTAATCTGAGGCATCCAGTACCACATTATATCGCCCCTTGTGGTATTGTAGCTTACAGGTACACATACTCTACCTTTGTGGAGTAAGTAGCCATCATCAATGGAAAAAATCTTCCATCGCTTAAGATCTTCTTGACTAGGGGTGGAGCTTTGTGTGTTGGAGTTTTTATCTGCGCGTGGAGAGACATGTTGATCTGGCATGTGAGTGTGAGGGATCCCTTTTTAAAACTGCACTCCACACTTTAGCATATGATTTATCTCGTGCACACTTGCCATGTAATGACTCTAAAAGTCCACTCTTTATTTCCGTGAAAGGAAGTGAATTAATATGAGGCAGCCGACTTAGTGCATCCGCTACCACATTATATCGCCCCTTGTGATATTGTAGCTTACAATCATAATCTTGAAGAATTTCTGCCCATCTAGCTTTACAGCCCTTCAAGTCTGTAGTAAACCATTTGATACTCTCATGGTCAAAAACTACCTCAAACTCGGCACCATATAAATAGTGTCGCCACTTTCGTAAAGCGTGAATTATGGCTTAGAGCTCTCTCTCATAGACATAATAATCGTGTTGAGCTCTATCGAACGTTTTACTTTCAAAGGCTATAGTTCTTCCCTCTTGGAGAAGTACTGCAGCAATTGCTTTATCACTAGCATCAGTCTCTACCACAAACGGCTTAAGCGGGTTGAAAATTGCTAGGATGGGAGCAGTGGCTATAACTACCTTGAGATGTTCGAAACTGCGTTTTGGGCTTGTTCCCAAGAAAAGTTTTTACCTTTTGCTTTAAGTTGATGCATCGTAGGAACGTGATATCACTTTTGGCATAATCACGGATCTATTGTCCATAAAACTGAGCCATGCCTAAAAATATTTGGAGCTCCTCAATCATGTTGGAATGTGGCCATCGAAGAATGGCAGTGACCTTGTGAGTGTCCATTTTGATGCCAGAATAAGAGATCACATGATGAACGTAGTGTATCTCCGTTTTAAAGATATTGCACTTGCTTTACTTAGCATACAGCGCGTGAGCTCGGAGCTGTTTGAACAGTAATCGTAAGTGTTCTATATGTTCATCTTTGGTCTTATGATAAATGAGAATATTATCAAGGAAAACCACAACAAATTTTCCAAGATAGGGATGTAAGACACTATCCATGAGTGTCGTAAATATAGCTAGAGCATTGGTTAGACCAAAAGGCATAACAAAAAATTCAAAATGCCCGAATTGTGTTCTATGGGAAGTTTTAGAGATATCTTGCAATAGGATACGCACCTCGTGGTATCCTGAACAAAGATCTATCTTTGTATAGTATCTTGACCCATGGAGTTGATAAAAAAAATCATCCACTTGAGGCAAAGGATACTTGTTCTTGATGGTTATCGCTTCTAATCCGCGATAATCTACGCACATGCGCATAATACCATCTTTTTTTTTTACCAATAGAATTGGTGATGCCCAAGCCAAAGTGCTAGGTCTAATGAAACCACGAGCGAGGTACTCATCCAACTGACTCTCAACCTCCTTGGCTTCTTTACCACTCATACAATAAGGTGGTTTACTCACTGGTTTAGTGCCTGGCAAGACATCTATGCCATGCTACACATCACGTATAGGGGGTAAACTCAGTGGTAAATCACTTGAGAACACATCACTATACTTCGAGAGTAAGTGAGTTAGCTTTTACCATGCAAAAGGAGAAAGTAAACTAGACTTATGCTGGGATGGAGAATCTTGTAATTCCTGTAATTCTTGTTTTACAACAGTTGCACGTTGCTCTATAAAATTAAAATTGAGAGCACTTTGCTCATTAGATTTGTTAACACTTTGTTTGTCACTTTGCATACCATTACTAGAATTCACCGCACTTTGCTCTTGAGAATCACAAGACTTGGAGACAAGCAGTAGCACAAAAAGACTTCATCTATTAAATCTGATTTCTGCAAAATAGAAAGCTCGGCTATACATATAAGAGGTGTATATGGTATATTTTTCTCACCAAGAAAAAGAACACATTTACCATTGGCCATAAAGGATAAGGATTTGTGTTTATAACTAGTGTGCAATGTGTTTCCCAAACCATGCAGCCACTCCCATCCTAAAACTTCATCAGCACGGTCCATGTCCATAACTTGGAAGTCAAGGGTCATCGTATGATCTTGAACAATAAGATCAAATCCCTTGAACTACCATGTCCCATAGTTCTTTATCATTCCCAGACATCTGCTCCACCACATTCTTGTGAGAGCAGGGAGTCTGTGCAAGCTTCTTTTTGTGACTAGCTTATACTTCAAGAAGTTATGAGTTGCACCATCATCCACTAAAATACGAACATGTTGTTCGTTAATAGTGCCATGTATGCAAATCAAATCATGGGGCCCAAAGGTGGGTTGCCACATTGAAGCAGGCACACAACACTTGTGCTTTTCTTCCATATGAAGAACCCCTACAACACAATATTTAGGAGATGAATCTAATGTGAGACATTACACCGTGTGCATGGCCTTTTCTTTGCCTTGCAAAAGAGGACAATCTTTCTTGTTATGTTGGTCCAAAAGACATCTAAAACACAAATTGTGCTTCTTTGCACGCTCAAAATTAGTCGTGCTGAGAGATCCACGTGGAGTACCTCGTGAGTGCTTAGGCTTATTATCCTCTTGTGGGTGTGGAGAGGTGGATTGTCTCTTATTCCTCTTGGAGCATGTGGGAGATCTACCTCGCCATTGGCTCTTAGCAAAAGTATTCTTAGAGTAGGGAACATTTCCTTTCCTCTCTTGGTCATCATCATATCTTTGGGCATGACTGATGGCTTCTTGCAAAGTTTTTGGATGTTTTGTCTTGACATGAAGACGTTAGTCTTTGTCAAGACCCCTGTAAAAACCCCGTATCTTTTGGAATTCGTCTAGATCTTCTAGTTTTAATATGATTTCCTGATACTTCAAAAGGTACTATGTGAGAGAGAGGCTAGACATGTGCCATGCATCCCATGCTAACCAATCCTTATCTTCTTCATTAGAGTCCAAAAACTCTTTGGAGAAAGAATCTTGAAATGCATCCTAAGACAGAGGGTAAGCATCTATTGGAAATGCCATTCACCAATTATAGGCCTTACCTTTAAGAGATAGACTTGTTCCACAACAATCTTTATATCCGCGGTGTGTCTCAATCTATGAATATCACTCCATTTGTGTAAGAGCGTTGGAGAGGGGGAATAGGGAACACACCCGACACACAAACAACTGCCCCTATATAGCTCAATAGGCTGCACATTTGCCTCATTGGAACTTACATTCGTATTTCCACCACTGAAAAGAGGCAAGAAAGTGTCATAAATGTCCTGTGAGCTTACATTATTGTCTCTAGTACATGACAGCAAGGGCTGAACAGAATCTTCCACGAACACTACATCCCGAGAAACCAGAATACGTTTTGTTTGCGGATGATACAACCTATAACCTTTGCTTTCAGCACTATAACCAACAAAAATACATTTGACAGCCTTATCATCCAATTTTCTGCGCTGCACTTGTGGCACCAAAGCATATGCCAAACAGCCAAAAACACGCATGTGCTCAATAGAAGGTTTTCTATCATGCCATGCTTCATATGGAGTAATAGACTGCAAAGCTTTCGTAGGACACCTGTTAAGTATATAAGTGGCACACATAATGGCCTCAAGCCAAAAAGAATGCGGCAAAGCTTTACTTTTGACCATACATCGTGGCATTTCCGTTAGTGACCTGTTTTTCCTCTCAGCAACACCATTTTGTTGAGGTGTACAAGGCACTGTACATTGGTGTTTTATCCCACGACTAGCCAGAAATGCATTAAATTGATGAGACATGTACTCCCCCCCTCGATCAGAACGGAGGGTGCCCATAGTACATTTCGAGACATTTTCAACCATAGCCAGAAATTGTTTGAAGCACATAAAAACTTTGGACTTCGCTTTAACCGGAAATACCCATGCATGCCTGGAGTAATCATCAATGAAAGTCAAGAAGTATAGGTAATTGCCCAAGGACGGAGTTTGCATGGGCCCACAAACATCACTATGCACAAGCTGCAACCTGCATGTGGCCCAAACTAAACCATCCTTTGGAAATTTAGAAGGCTGCATCTTACCCAAAATACAGCCTTCACAAACATGTTTGACAGGTGCTTCAAGAGGTGGCAAAGAAGCAACCATATCAGATTTTTGCAAACGCAACAAACTGGCAAAATTCAGATGACCAAAACGTGCATGCCAAAGTTTTGCATCTGAAATAGCCCTTGAATCTGCAACAGCATTTGCAAAGTTTTGTCCACACTTGTCATACAAAGTGAGCTTATACAGCCCACGGCACAAAAGCCCAGATGCAACAATTTCATCACCAAAACTGAGATCATGAACTGTACATCTGTCATCCACAAATTTGACTACAAGTCCAAGTCTAGCAAGTGCGGATACAGACAAGAGATTCTTCTTGATCCCAGGTACATAAAGTGCATCAACAAGTGTGAAGGAACTGCCATTAGCAGCAGTGATCACAATCTTTCCAACTCCCTGAACTGGATAAGAGGCGTTGTTGGCACAAGTGACTGAATTCCCATGAGGGACAGACTCAAGAGAGGTAAACAATTCACGATGTGAGGTAATGGGCTTTGTAGCACCACTGTCAAAATACCACACATGTGAATCTGCAGCAACGACTGACAAGCATGCATCATGGACAGCAGGATTGTAAGTGCACTCTACGCTAAAAGCCCATTCTGCATCAACATCAGCAACACAGTCTCCTTTCACAGACGACTCAACAATGGCTGCATTTGTAGTGGAACCAGCATTTGCAGTGGAACCACCCTCTTTCTTCTTAGCCTCTTTGTCCTTCAACTTAGGACACGACTTGATCAAGTGATCATTGGCTTTACAATAATGGCAACGCATCTTCTTTTTGCCCTTATCACCAGAATTGCCAGACGAAGTACTGCCAGAAGAAGCATTAGGAACATAATTTTTGCCACTCGCGGCAGAACCATAAGAAGTGGCTGCATTGCTGTTACCACCCTTTCTTTGAGAAGCAATAAAAGCCTGTTCAACTGCACGCTGCCTAGTCCTGTTTTTTCTAGAAAGTGACTCTTGCAACAACAATGTGCATAATGCATCAAACTTGACAACTTCAGGATTTCCTTGGGTCATCAGTCTCCAAGTACTAGCAAAAGGCTGGTAGGAATCTGGTAAGGCATCAAGAAGAGTCTTCACAAGGGAACTGTCTGAAATGACTTCACTTGCAGAAATAAGTTGCTCATTGATATCCTTGACACTAGCAAGGAAAGTGTCCATATCATCTTCCTCATGCATAATCTTTGACTCCAGCTCTTTACACAGCAAAGCAATTTTAGCCTCATTGCGGCTTGCATAAAGACCTGCTAAAATATCCCAAGCCTGTTTTATAGATTTTGCTGAACAGATGTGAGGAACAATGGTGCGCTTCACAGACAACGCAATCAATGCATGAGCCTGCGCATCCTTTACATCCCAACGAGCTTGTTCTGTCGTAGGCAAAACAACTCTAACAGCTGGAATCCTTGCAGCAAGACCTGCAACATCCTCAACATCGCCTACATCCTCAGAACCAGGACGTACATCAATGCCCTGCACAATTTTCCAGACACCCTTTGACACAAGAACATGTTGCATCATATAAGCCCACATAGGGTACTTGTCCCCATCCAACCTATCCTCAACAGCAACATCTTGAACACATCAATGTTGTTGTTGTCAGCCATGGTAAATGCTGCACCTGATGTGAAAACTGCCCGAAAATAGGAGAAACGGAGCGGGAACAACCTGTGCTATATAGCACAAACTGTAGAAGACTACAAGGCACCTGTTATGCAGAAAACGGCACTGACAGAAATTCTGCACAAAATGACGAAATAGCCTGTGCAGTACTGTCTGTAGTGGAAACAGAGGCTGAAATGAGCACAAATCAAAATTCTGAGCAGACCAAGCTCTTCGAGTTTTCCCAAAATATTTTTTGACCTATGAACGCTCGCCAAAGCTCACTGAAATCGGAGAAAGTGAGCAGGCGTGTGCTGGAGCAGCTGGCGACTAAGCTCGGGAGGACGTGACCTGCTCTGATACCAATTGTTGGAATTAGGGTTGCAGAGAAACACACACAGCTTGGAGAAGAAGAAGGAAGCTCAAGGCACACAATAGAGAGTGTGTTACTTAGTGTGCAATGGAAAGATAGATAGCCCTAGAGTGATGGGCGTATATACAATGCTCGGGGGAAAAAACCTCCTAAAGAGGGAAAAAATGCCCCGACGGTCCTAGTGTGTTCACACACATCACTACCACATGTATATGGTAACATAATTCTCCTAAATGATTTTCTCATGTTAAAATGATCATTTAATATGGGGAAGTGTCACCGGAGAAAAACCTAGAATAATGGTTAAGCTAGCAGACTGGCCACATTAGGGATCCAAAGGAGGGAAAATAGGGATCCAAAGGGGGGGGCATCTTCAGAAGAGCAATGTGCAACAATGGGCTTAAAAGACCCTAAGGTTCAGCCCATTAAGACTTCCAAAATGCTATGGTTCGAAAATTCAAAGGTTGTGTCCAAAGGTCAAACCTCTCACAAAAGGGGAAAGGGGGACACATGTCAGAAGGCTATCACTTATGCTGCTTATTTTCCATTGGCTAGGCCTGGGAGGTCCAATAGGACTGTAGGATGAGCATTTCCCAAGGGGGGTCAACCAAGAGAGGGAGGGGGCTGATTTTTGCAAGGCATTATCACACACACACTCACACAATCGCATGTGTGAAGCAAAGAAGACTCTCTCTCCTTCTCAAGCTTTATTTAAAACCTTACCACCTACTCCAATCTTGTGAGAAGGGAGGACTACACCACCAAAGCTCCCACCAAGAACATATCAACTAAAGCACCACCAAGCACAACATCTTTCTCTAACAGTTCGCGATCAGCAATCATAAGGTGCATTCTCTCACCCATGTCAACATCTTGCGTAAGGCCACATGCCTTCCAGGTGCCATGGTAGGTGACTCCACCTGGAGATAGACCTTCCCTTTGTGGTGCAAAGAGAACAATGCTTCCTTGCCACAACCATGTTGACAATACCCTGCAATCAACAGATTCCAACAAGTGAAGACATTCCAAAGAAGAAGTAACCCACTAAACTAGATATTAATCAAATCCTTTCCAAGTTATGGTACTTGATCCACCATACTTCAAAGCAAATAGAGCTTAACATATGAGACACATTAAAACAATTAATCAGCATAACATATGTGACCAATTTTAAAACAATAAATCCCCAAGTTTTTTACAAGAAACAAAAGAACTTCCTCAACAAAACAAGGGAAGTATCAAAGCACACCACCACTAAGTTGAAAGAAAATGTTATGTGAGACATGAAATAACTTCACATGTTTTGGGTGAGCCAAACATTTAGCACTTCTAAAGTATGAAAGGAGGAAAGTCTCTTTCGGTCTTAGAAGTTTTGAGAGAAATTATTGTTTGCCAAATACCTACCCAAAAAAACTCTATTTATTGAGATATCATGTCATAAAATCTAACATCTAACCAACCCAAATGATTTCCTCATTTTAAATTGATCATTTACTATGGGAAGATAAAAGGGAAACAAGAGATAGGATATAGATATGTACTTCTAGACCTATCTCAATAGCGGACCAAATTTTGAAATGGTTGCATCTCAATAGGGTTCCAAAAGGAGACGGTCTACCAAAGAGAAATGTGCAATAAGTGCTTCTAGGTTTACCTCAGTAAGGGACGAATAGGAGAGATTGTTACATATCAATAGGGGTCCAAAAGGAGGTAGTCTATCAAAGAACAACATGCATCTAATGGAGCTTAAAAGACCTTAGGGTTAGCTTCATTAAAGACCTCCAAAAGTTAGTGTGAAAAAGTCCTTTGACCTTAGGAAACAAGCTAGGGGCTAACCTTGAGGTGGGAATCCTACCCAAGCATGAGGTACTTGTGGGCTTGCTAACTAAAGTGCTTAAAGTGTTTGTGGTAATATTTCCCAAGCTTGAGGTGCTTGTCATGCTTTAATTGACTAAGGTTCTTGAAGTGTTCAATTCAAAGATAAACTCTCGAGAGTCATAAATGGTTTCCATGCTTAATTGACTAGGTGCTTAAAGTGTTCAATTCAAACCAAATGAATTAAGAAGCATCAAAGACACATGTCAAGATCCTTCCCATGTGGCCGTCATGATGTGCTTGAATTCTATTGGATAGGCTTTAAAGGGGTCCAATGAGAATTGAGATGCATAAATATAATTAATTAAGTTCTTTCTCTCAAAGAGGAAAAAGAGGACACATGTCCAAATGAGATAGTTAAATAATACGAGAGAGAGAGAGAGAGAGAGAGAGAGAGACCAAGCATAAGAGGGGGTATACTCTCCACCCCCACACACTCTCTCTCTAATTGTGGGAAATGAAAAGTACAAGAGCTCCATCTCCTTCTCCAAGATTGTTGAGAAGTTGAGAGCCTACAAAAACACTCTTGGCTATGGAATGCAAATCCAACCAAGAGTCAAGCATGAGAGGTGGTATACTCTCCCCCCACACACACTCTCTCTCTCTCTCATTGTGGGAAGTGCAAAGTACAAGAGCTGCATCTCCTTCTCCAAGCTTGTTGAGAAGTTGAGAGCCTACAACAACACTCTTGGTTATGGAATGCAAATCCAACCAAGAGCCATGCTTCAATGCTTAAGGTTTCCATCTTTGTCATCTTCATTACTATGCTATTATGGTATGCTAAGCAAGAAGAGTGATGATAAGTGAGGAACTATTTCTTTCTCCTATGAATGATTCTTCTTCCTCTTCTCTACCCTCATTCCCCGCTAGCTCTCTCCAACTTCGAAGGTGTTCGAGGCCTTGGGATTGAGGCTTGGGATAGTCAATGCTTTTTGCAAAGTCTATGTTATACTCATGATGCATAAAGCTTTACATCTTCATAGCATCATCAAGGTCACAAGGAACACAAAGATTGTATTGTACCAAGTCTCTCTTGATGGGAGAATCTATAATACAAAAACCTTTTGGAGGGGGGACCGGCTCCAAGTAAATCCGGTCCTCAACTGTTGTTATGTTCTCTCTCTCTCTCTCTCTTGCAAAAGTATTGTTCATGCCAAGTTAATTAAGCAGTATGTTTAAGTTGCTTACATCAATTAGGTTCACCCCTATGTTCTCAAAGTAATCTAACAAAAATGCTCACTCAAATTCTCTTAATTCCGTTATTCCCAAAGTTCACAGGCCATTTCCATTACATATCATCTCAATAGAAAGTTGCAAATGGATTGGTTTTCTGCACAAAAGATGCTGGCATAATTCCCTTGTGCGCATGCTCTTTGTGGAAGCGGGGTATCCAAGACAAGTAGTAAAAAAAAAACACATTAAAATAAATTCTATATCCATTTAGTATCTAAAAATTGTAAAGCACTCCAACATGAACATCTCCATTGACTTTGTCCTTGGCTATAGTTACAATCATATCAATTGTTTTATTTCTCTTTCCTTCCAAAAGGGCCACAAATATTCATGGACATTATTGAATATAGCCAAGAAGTCTATTGTCTTTCTTAGTTGATTGCAAATGTCAAGAGAAAAAAATTGGATCAATATGTTGCATTCCAAGCTTTGTACAGAACCCACAACCTCCCATGTCGATAGACTTGGCATCATCTGATCTCTCATTCATGTGCTTGTCCTTCATGCATATTCACACCAATCTTAGCAAATGATGCATGTTAGTCCACTCACAAAAAGTTCAAATCTAGTAGTGCCCTCATGCAACTACAATGTGCATTCATGTAAGCACATACAATGTATTTGATCTACTAACAAGTGTTTGCTTCGTGATGCTTTGATCACAAATGGCAAATTGGCAATTGATTTAGGTGAGAGGTTTGAAGGTTACGAAAGAAAAGGGTTAGATGGAATTTCGACTTGTTCTTATAAGGTAATCGTATGAAGGCAGATTGGTTTGCTCCATCCAAAAAATTGTGGGGGACAAATTGGATGGTGCAAAAATGGTTAAATTATGCCAACAACATCTAGCCATTAAAATGGCCAAGCTCTATAAAAGCCTTTGCATAAAAGGTGTTGGGTCCGATACTTTTTTTGGGTGCAAGGAAGCTTCAAAAGATCCCTTGGATCTTTTCCAAAATTTTCCTTCCATAAGGGGTCATGATTTGTAAAATATGCAAATGGTTGTAAAAGACCTAGAAAGTTTCCTTCCTAGGATAGACTTGCTTTTTGGGAGGAAGAAGGCTTCATAACCTAGCAATTTTGGTGTGCATACAAATAATCAAACATTGCTATCTGAATCACACTTGGAAGGTCAGAAACCTACGAGTTTTTTATTAAAAAAAATTATGTGGTGGCACAGCTTAATGATATCTTGCAAGAAAGCACCGAAGCAACGAGTATGGTGGGCTCTAGTGTAGGGTATGATAGTCATGACCATGATTGGAAGTAGGTGCTTAGTAGCATCGGATGGTTGGCAACAGCATGGTTCTATGTCAAAATGCATAGAAATATGCGTATATTCCTCATCGGTAGTATCTGAACTACGCTGTTTTGTGGGCTAAGAATAATCAAAGGTTTGGCGATAGTTACCTACTCTACCCTATTTTGCTGTTGTAGTTTCCTCAAGGCACATGTAAGGTGTGAGGACTAATGTACATTCTTTGTTGAGCTAATATAATACCACTTACATTGTGAGTATGGGAAAAAAAGATACATTGTTTAACACAATCAATACGACTTACAATATCAACTATATGGAAAATAATTGGAAGGACTTTCTCGTAGAGTAAGCAAAAACAAACATGCATGTTTAAAGAACTCCCTACATGTACAGTAAGTGCTTAATATTGCCTAGTTACTAAATAGAAAATAAGGAAATGAGTAATTTCTATATAGTAAGTGCATCGAGACTAGGATTTGCTACTTCCAATTAACAACTTCATTTACTTACTATATGGTAAATGGGTCGGCACTATGAATTTTCCAGCTCTATCTAGCAATAACAAACTTACTATGTTGCAAGCTCACAAAATTATGACTTTGCTAGCTCCATCTAGCAATTATACTACATAAATTGTGGAATTGCTATTTCTATCTAGGAAATAGATCAAACGGCTAGAATATTTCTATATAGCAACACGTTAAAAGCTCCTTGTGCCCCCCCCCACTCACTCTCTCTCTCTCTCTCTCTCTCTCTCTCTCTCTCTCTCTCTCTCTCTCTCTCTCTCTCTCTCTCTCTCTCTCTCTCTCCCCAGCAGGACTACTTACACAAGCGCAGCTCTTCAGCACTTGGTCTCTCTCCCTCTGTAGCCATCTCCAAAATCTATCTCTCTCTCTCTCCCTGAGCAGAGTCAAAGCTAAAATCAATGTCTCTGATGCTTCGATGAGCTTTTGGCTGATTACGTATAAGCCTTAAACTTGGCCACTCCAAGAGCAAGCCAGTACAAGATTGTTGACGATGGTGGAAGTAGCTTGGCTAACTCATGTTCAGCACGAGGTGGCTTGTCTTGGCGTACCACTTTCAAAGGATCAAATTGATTGCTACGTTAGGACGACATTGGTTTCTTGATCTAAATTAAAGGAGATAGTGAAAGGGGATGGTCGTGGTTATAGGCCTTTGGAACTCTATCCGTAGCTCAGCTCCACTGGGACCTAGGTGAGGTGTTGTGGTGAGATCCCCTTTGCCTATCCCAACCACCCTCGGATTCCTTTCTTCTAGTATACAACTCAACTTGACAGACATGTGTGATGGCCAAGCGACTGGCCATTCCAGCAGCATCCGAACATGATACCAACAAAGGCTTATGGAGGAGTTCTTAACAAAATTTTGGACTCGACTTTGGGCTTGTCACCAAGCATTGTTGCGTTTACATGGCAAGCTTCAATTTTTTATTTTTTATTTTTATTGTAGTTACATTAAGACATGCATACGGAGCCTTTGCCCTTAAGTCTCAACTCTCTAGAGAAGCAAAGGAGCATTAATAACAAGTATCACGAACAACTCAAATACTTGTAATTGGGTCTAGACTAGGAAAAACAGAGATCATCACACAATTCACGGTGCCTCTCTGTGTGTTATTCTACCAAAAAATTGAGGACTTAGAACGGATTTACTCAAAAAATAAAAAATATATTTTAAAAAAATATTAGAAAAAATGAGACTCCTTGAAAATATCTCATGACTTTCAAGAACTAACCCACTTTAGATGTGCAAAGTCACAATTCTAACAACTTAAAGATCATCGATTGTATCAGACTGCTTGTCTACTTGGATAAGCTTTGTTAGTGAACTTTGACATAGGATGGATGGCCAATCGCATCCAAAGCGACATCAGTTTTGTGTAGAGAGGACTCATTGGAGCACTTTTCACGGTGTCAAACTTGCAAAATGAAAATCACATGGCTTCAAAGTACGACATACAACAAAATTGGCCACAAATAAGCGAATGATGCTCAATATCTTGGTCTAAGTTGTGGTTTAATCTAGTTGTCCAGGTACCACGATAGATGATCACATGTTGTGATTGATTTTTAATGCTCATGTGTTGAGTGTCAAGCTTTTATAGTATTGTGGTGGATGATAAATAAACAAATCATTTTTTTGGGTGAGGTGGCACTTTCTCTCTATAAATTCTCCTGACGTACTACTTCATCTTTATATTTTTTTCCTCTTCTACCTGCTAACTCTAAAATAGTTACAGATAAACTGTTTTAGATTCACGTCCCTTCTATTTTTATATATCTGTCGCACACCATGACTACTTAATCTCTCATGTCAGCACTTAATATTAAGGATAATTATTATATATAGAAATAAAATAAAAAATATGGCTACTTTGTGTGATGATTTTTTTTTCTAAAAGTAACACCTCTCATTATCAACTTCATTTTGTATAAAACAAAATTCATATTTTCATTCTAGTGATTTGAAAGTCTGTCTCCCAAAGCTTTGTCTGCAGGTGTCTATGATCTTTTGTCCTTTTAATTTTGATATTAACAGTCATAAAAGCGTCCCATGTGTAATAGTTTTGAGTTTTTATATATACAGTTGTACCACTCTAGATGTTAAGTCATTGTTTACTTATCATACCTTGATGAGCATGGCATATTCGTTTATTTTCATGGAAAATCATTTAGACAAATGTAACACATTTTGAATTTGTTAACTAAACTTTGGTGTAATTTTCATGGTTTTAGCTTTCTCCCACTTGACCTCTCTTCCCACGCACAAACTAGTATATATTTCAAATGC
This sequence comes from Adiantum capillus-veneris, assembly GCF_014529385.1. Taxonomy (NCBI): domain Eukaryota; kingdom Viridiplantae; phylum Streptophyta; class Polypodiopsida; order Polypodiales; family Pteridaceae; genus Adiantum; species Adiantum capillus-veneris. The sequence continues at coordinate 76,872,587 of NC_140950.1, read as the reverse complement.
AGTACATCATCCAGGTACATACACCCAATACATCCTTGCTTTTGTTTTTTCGTGTTACCTTTTGAGCTATGAACCTAGACATTTCTCATATTGTGGCTTGCACTTTGAACTAAATTGAAGTGCTATTGAGAGCATTTGACATTAAGCTATGACCATGCTCACATGAGCTCAGGTACTTCAATAATCTCAAAACTTTGTAAGTACTTTGATATACTCCAAAGTGGTGTCAAACAAATAGTAAATATTATTTTTCCTTTTATGTCTTGTGTGGTCCATTGGTCACATGCACACAGATTTGCCGATTTAGGCAGTTTGTCAATGCTCATCTAGTGCAAATTCGCTGATTTAGGCAGCACAACAACAACCTTCAGATTCACAATTTTTAAACTTATACCAAATGCAGACTCGCCGATTTAGGCATCATTAGTGCAAATTCGCTCATTTAGGCAGCACATCTAATTGGTGTAGATTCGTCCAGCTAGGCAACACCGATCATAAAATCATGCTGTAGTGGCTGGACACCACTATAACTGGTATGATTTTGTTACCCGGGGATTTTGGATTTAGATATTTGGATTTTGGATTTGAAATGGATATATATTGGTAGGTATTTGGACTCGGATTTTTGTGGGTTGTCGTGACACTATTTATGAAATTGGATTTGAGATTGATGAGAATTGATTATGATGATGCTGAGTGTGACCAATGATATCCTGATTCATCAGGGTATGACATATACTACTTATTCCAGTGGTATGGGACACTAGAATAGGTAGTATGTGGATGAGGACAGGCACAAGCTAAATTGTTTAGTTTCATCATTTTTTTCCCTTATATATATATATATATATATATATATATATTGGCATAGAATACTAATAATTGTTTTTGACAAGTATGCAAATTCTTATCTTTGCAACTGAGGACGATTGCTTTCCAATGGAGAGGTATGTAATGGAATTGATATTTTGATATTTTATCCAGCTAACAGGTGGAAAAGGCCAAGGGTTATGTGAAAGAGTAATATATTGTATCATTTAAGTACTTTTTACGAGCTATGGCCAATTATTGGCTGGTCGGTTAATATGTATTCATTTGAGCATTCAATAATCTATAAATAAATACGTGCAATAGGAAAATGATTACACTTGCACACGGGTGTAATGGCTATTGCCAGCAATAGGCATTACAGGAATGATTACCCACAACTACATTATATACACATCAACATATAGAATGACAATAGAAGTAAGTACACAGTACGCAGGCACAGAACACCTCTTGCTTCATTCATGTGTGATCCAGACATAGAGTTACAACAATAGATGCCATGAATATCATAGAGATTGGTTAAGTTACATCAAAAGACAGATATGCCCCTCCATATACAACCGCTTCTTCAGCGCAGATTGGGAACGGTGCACACACTCCTCGCCCATGATATCCTGTGAAGAACTGCCGCTACGGCCGCCGCATACCTCATGACTCCTGATCCGCAGTGTCGAGACCCCCGCAGGACCACATGTGCGGCTACTACCGTAACACCTGGCACGCACGGTGGTTTGTGCGAACCCACATTGAGCCCCTTTGGTTGGAAGGTTCCGGTTCTGGTGAAAAGGAAATATCAATGTAGCCAAAGCCTCTAAAATCTGTAGTATGTGCCCGATAGACCTCATCCAAAAGATGTGGATCTATCTCAATATGTTCTGGCCAGGGAGCCCAAGGAATAAACTGCGTTGTCAAAGAAAAAGATTGAGGCGCCTGTGGCAAAGGAGCAAGAGGTGTATGTAAAGGGTAATAATGAGAAAGGTATCTATTAAGAGCAGACCAAAATGGAGGGCAAGGTGGTAGACTAAGAGAAAAAGAATGAGCCAAGGTCTCCACCCAAAAAACAGGCCCTGCGCCGCTCCTTACAAAATCGACGAATCATTTTCTCTGTCAGTGTTGGATGACTCGGGTTGTTGTACCACAACCTGCTAAGTGGGTGCCTGTGCTCTCACCTTAGCAGCCAAGCGTGTGCTCGAGCTTTGTAGTTGATTATCCAAAAAAACACGGAGATCCTCTTGCATCTCCACTACCAACGTATCCAAATCATTCATATTGATCATTACATCACCAGGGTGCGAGGCTAAGTATGAGGCCAGGCTATGCTGCGTTCTCAACTGAAGAAGTTCTTGTTGAATAGAGGCCACAAACTCGGCATTAGCCCCTCGTAACATCTGTATTTCTGCCCCTTCCTAGCGAGTTATTGCATTCAACTCTTCATTTTGAGTGGACAACTCAACAATCCGAGTCTGCGAGGCCGCTACCTGCGCTTCCAGCTCATTTACTCTTCCCTTTGTGGCGGGGGCTGGCCAGGCCCCGCATGAATAGACTCTGCAAGTCTACTCAAAAAAGTGCCGCATGCCTGTAATTGTTCATCAGGGGTCACTGCCCTAGCCTCCCATGGTAGTGTTGCGGGAAGAGTACCTCCCGTCGAGGCAGCCTCATTGGTAGTGCCAGAAGTTTTCGGTTGAGCGGAAACATCCGCAACCGAAGAGCCCATCCTCAGCGGAGTAGCACTGCCCACTCTCTCCTGCATTCGGCGGTGCCAGCGAGCCACCGGAGAATCCTCCAAAATAAGAGATGCAGTCGCCGGAGGTGGTGTAAAAAAATTTTGTTCCTCCCTGCCGCGCTTGCGGTTTGATGATACTGCACCTGCAGTGGCCATCTCATGGGCTCCAGAGGATACCACCGCTGTCGATGGACCTAGCAAATCCCCAGTGCCAACATGCTGCTGATGTGTTTCCCTCTTAGTAGGCACTGCTAAACTTTGCGTTTATGATACAAGAGCAACAGTCCCTTGGACAACCAATCGATCATCTTCAAAGTGGTAGAGAGGACGCAGGGCGAGAGGAAAAACTTCTCTTAAAGAAAAAATCAATGTGAGCAGTTGGCCAACTTTTGTATTGGTTGGGGTATTTCTCCCCAACTATGCCATCACTCTTTGGCACTCCGCCAGCAGTCGTTCTCTGACAACCGCTGCCCAAGCTACTGGGCCAAAGTTGGCCGAATGCAAAACATTTCTTGCTGGGGTGGAAATGGTATAGGTTTTGGATTGTAGCCAAATCACCTCGAGAAACCATCGATACGAATCCCTGGTTGCTACATCTAAAAACCCTGAAAGCTTATATTCCCCTTTTACTTTCAAGCCAAACTCCTGCTCGACATCTACAACAAGGATCACATGAGAGGCGCGCACCATGCCATTGTTGGGAAAACAGCAACACCTATAGATCCTTTCTGCTATCAACTGAATCTGTTGATTATTCAGCACCACAATATCACCAGCAGCCAGTTGCTCAATCAAACCTGTTGCCTGCGGGTGAACTGGTATCCCTTGCCAATCCAAGATGGCGAACACACGCAGTCGTAAGTCTTGCAGCCATGCGTCCACTCGTCGAAGCGCTAGCTGCTCTACAGGAGTGAAAGGAATACATTGCAGGAGGGAAGTTGTCATGGCGGCGATGAGATGAAGGAGCAGAGAGTATAGAACTAAGAGCGCGCGACACACTAAACAGGAGAAACACAATAAGAATCGTCTGCATATAGTAGTAACCCTTTCACAATGAGTTCCCAAAATAGGGCGATCCACGGTGTCACAACAATCATAGTTCCTTTCCCGCTTTCCAAGATTGCATGCAAAAGAATCCCCAATCATGATTAGGGCGGCTTCTAGCTCTTGTACCACAACAAAGGGGCATTGAATCGAGGTAGGTGAAACATAATGGCACAGTCTAAAACCATTGACCGGTACAGAAATAACCTCCCCCCATAAATCCGCCAAATAAAAAGAGATGGGTCCGCATGCTTGAAAAATCCAGAATGGTCCTAGCCACCGTAATTTAAGCTTCGCCGGCATCTTCTCGAGACGGGAATTAAAGACAAGGACCAGCTATCCCCGAACAAATTACCGTGCTTTCGGGCGATCCAACCATTTTTTTCAGCCTAGACTGCAGATCCTGCAACACCGCAAAGCTATTCGGCCGCTCTTCGTGCAGTTCCTGCAAAACATCCAATCGATAAATCACAGAATCCTCCTGAAGAATCCGATCCACAATCAGCATCCGTAGACTCGGGATCACATGCTCGACTTGGGTGATTTCCTCCATGCCAAATGCCAACTTAAAAGGAGTCAATCCTGTTGCCACTTTACAAGCTGTCCGATAGGCCCATAAGGCGGAAGGAAGTTTCACATCCCAATCTGTTCGATGCATATTCACTAACTTCGTTAAAATCCGAATCAATTTCTTATTAGTTGATTTTGCTTGCCCATTCGCGTGCGGATAATATGGAGAAGACTTCCTGTGCAATACAAAATAAAACCGTAGCATCTTCTCCATCACCTTATTCAAAAAATGACTTCCCCTGTCACTAACTAGCTCAATAGGGCATCAATATCTAGAAAAGATATCCTTATATAAGCATCCCGCCACAGAAACTGCAGTGTTATCTCTCAAAGGCCATGCCTCCACCCATTTAGTAGCGTAATCCGTGGCTGTCAAAATATACTTATTACCTGTGTGAGCTGCCACTGGTTTAAAAGGACCAACAAAATCCAAACCACACTTTTGAAAAGGCTCCAAGGGCAGAACTGGCTGAAAAGGCATTCTGGACCGTTTGGTAGGTTGCCCCAACCACTGACACACATCATACTGTTGCACATAATTTCTTGCATCCTGAAACAATGTGGGCCACCATAATCCAGATTGAGAACCTTTCGAGTTGTGATTAATGCTGCAAAGTGACCTCCCACAATACCAATATGGACTTCCTCTAATACTACTTACTGCTCCTGTGGTAGCACACATCTGAGTAACACATCTGCCACCATACGATAATAGAGCTTTCCCATAATTATCTCAAAATTCCTGCTTCTAATAGCCATACGTTTCCTCTGATGGCTGGACAAGAAGGAAGGCATTTTGCCGCTATCGAGAAAATGAAACATCTCCTCATACCATGTCCATGGGACACTAGGAATGACCCTTGCCTGTTGCGGAACTGTGATATCCTCTGCATCTACTCCTATTAGAAACAGAGACGCATCCGGAAAGTCATCAACTACACCCGTCGGCGGCTCTCCGGAATCTAACCTGGATAGGTATTCAACCACCGCATGCTAAGCCCCTGGCCGATGTATGACCTCAAAGTCAAATTCCTGCAGCAAAAGCACCCATTTGGCCAATCTTCCCGTCAAATTCTGTTGCCTTACCAGGTATAAAAGAGCCAAATGCTCCACATGGAAGAAAAAACGTTGGCCCAAAAGATAGTGCCGAAATTTCTTCACTGAATAAATTATCCCTAAACATTCCCTTTCGATTACTGAATAATTTCTTTCTGCGGATGATAATCATCTACTGGCATAATAGACAGGTCAGAACCATTCTTGACTCTGTTCCTGCATCAGCACACTGCCAATAGCTCGATCCCAAGCATCCACAAATACATGAAAATCTTGACCCCAATTCGGTGCAAGCATAATCAGAGCTTTGGATAGCTGAAGGTTTAATCTCTGAAAAGCCAAGTCGCATTCTTGTGTCCATTCAAAATCTATAGCATGAGCTGCCTGAGAAATCGGGATTGTCAAATGCGCGACAAACCGCAAATGCCTTCCATGCCAACGGGCTTGACCCAGGAAAATCTGGCACTGTTTCTGGTTCCGCGGTGGAGGCGCTTCCATGATTGCAGCAATTTTGTCCGGATCCACAGAAATACCATCTTCAGAAATTATATGCCCCAATAGCCTGCCACTGCGAACAACAAATGCACACTTTAAAGGATTCAAACTAAATTTTACCTCTCTGCATTTCATAAAGCATAACCGTAATTGCTTCAAATGCTCCAATTGCGCTCCAAAAACACTGAGGTCATCCAGAAAAATTCTCATAAAATCAGTCAAATAAGGACCAAAAATTTGGAACATATCCCTTTGAAAAGTGGAAGGTGCATTCCGCAATCCGAACCACATCACTGTGCAGGCAAACGCACCCCATGCGGTAATTATAAAAGCTGTTTTTGGCTGATCCCGCAATGCCATTCGGATTTGATTTTATCCACTAAATCCATCCAAAAAAGTATACATCTTATGTCCTACTACATCATCCAAAATGGAAGAGGAAAAGGATTTGGAATAGTAGCTGCATTCAATTTCCGGTAATCCACACAAATTCGGATTCGCTTGTTTTTCTTTGGTACGACAACAATTGGAGAAATCCACTCCGGATTATCAATAGGGGTAATAAAACCCACTTCCAACAGGCGATCAATTTCCATCTGAACTCGCTTTGCCACATTCGGATTCATCCTGTATGAGTGTTGCTTAACTGGCACCGCATCTGGTGTCAGATTTATCGTATGCTGATAAAACTTAGGATCCAATCCCTGCATATCCGCATATTCCCATGCGAAAACATCCTTAAACTCTGTCAGTAACTTGATCAAATCATCTCTAAAGCTTGCCTCCAGCTACTTATTAATATATATGGGTCGCGACTCCGCTTGCTCCCCCCAGAAAGACCCTCTCTAGTTCATCTTCTTTAACCCTTGTAATTTTTTCCATTTGCGCCTCAAACGCACGTTCTTGCTGAATAACGTCCTCCAATGATTCAAGACTTGGAAGCACCTGTTGTTGCTCCCCTATTCCTGCTGGAATTCCTGAAACCCCCACCGAATTCCCTTTCGGAATTAGAGAAATATCCGCAAGATATAAAGAAACCAAATCCGGATTAGCTTTTAGAAATTGTTCCTCTTCATCCTCTTCTAATCCTTCCACCATATTGACTGTTTCTGCTATCATCAGCCATGCTGCCTCAACTGGTTGTCTGCATGTTCCCAACATCACCCGCACTTTTCTTCTACCTTCTTTACTGTAAGCATATTTGCTTCCCAATTATGCTTTACCCACGCTTGTCATAACTAGGGTCTCCCCAAGATAATGTGATAATCCTGATTATGATCTTCAATATTCAAGACTACTAAGAAAATAGCAAAGAATAAGCCCGCCACATCCAAAACAATGCCCCAAATTAAACCCACTGGTTGCACTCTTCTTTGATCTGCCATGCGGACTACAAAAGGTGCAGGCTCCCAATCACTGAGGCCAAAACGCTCACAAGCTTCTTGGGTAATAATTTTTACTCCCGCTCCTCTATCCAATAGTACCTTGTCAATGTATGTTCCATGGTATCTAGTTAAAAGCTCCGGAATGCGGGTATCCGTGATCCTATTCGCCGGCAACGAGGCTGAGTCATCTTCCGCGCTTTCAACTTTCCCAAAGGCAACTTCCCTCAGCTCAGTGGTCATTTGTCGCAGCAATGCATTATGGAAATTCGGAACCAATTTCAACAATGAACCCAGAGGTACTTGTATTGGTGACGTGAGGACCTCTTTCCAAACTAAATTCCAATCCTCCTGTTATTTAATATCATCCTTATTTCCAGCTTTTCCTTCCTTTATTTCCAGGCCTACAGTCGATGGTCCTACTGACTTCATTGGTGGTGTGGATTGTGGCAACCAGGACACAGTCTTTTTTCGCACTTCTTCCTGAGCCGTCCAATCCGGAATCTTCACATTGGGAGTTGGAACCACATTTTTACCCGATCGCGTGATTAATGAAACCACTGGATCAAACTCCTCCAGTCCTTCAATTTGAATCATAGCCACACTAGGCTATTTCCCTACAGCGTGTTCCTGCTTCTTCCGATCGTATTCCATAGCTTCAGTACACTCGGATCATCAGTGTCCATCCCCCAAACAGAATAGGCATGTCTTGGGACGATTAGGATCTCGGCCACCTCTTCCGCGACCTCGTCCTCCCCCTTGACCCCGTCCTCTTGCTTGACCTTGCACAGGCGTCTCTGATGTATGAGCATGAGCCATCGCCACAGCAGGCTCTTGTCCCTGCCCTATCTGTGGTTGTTGCCAGGTAGAAGAGTCCCCTCGACTCCGACGACCCCGAGCATTGAAATAACATTCCACTGTATTATGAGTATTGGTCGTGCAAATCACACACCACTTCTGATTCATTGCGCACTCCTGAGCAGCATGGCCCGGATTCCGACATTGGGTACACCATAGTTCCTTCAGACTTTTAGCCACCACAGCCGATTTCGACGATCCGAATAAAACACCTTTCCCGTGACGCTGGGATTTTTTCCGAGGTGTCTCTTTTGATTCTTTTCCCGAATCGCTGTTGCCTGAGTCCGAGGAATTTGATACTACGGATTCCAACTCCGAACTATCACTGCACTGTCTTGCGACTTCCGATGAGATTTCTTCCTGTCTTTTTTCTTTGAATTCTTTGAAGATTCTGTATCCTCTAAAGCCTCTCCTGCTACTACAGCCCTAGCAATTACATTATCCATGGGAGTAGTTACCTTATGCACTGTTGCCATAGCCGTTCTTAGATCCTTGTTGAGCCCCTGCAAAAAATAATCATTCAGCACTTCGGGTGCCGGCCTTTGTGCCTGAGGTACCATCTGCAAAAGCATCCAAAATTTTGAAGCGTAATCCTCCATTGGCAATGACTTCTGCCAGAGCGTTCGAAGCTTTTCAAAATGTTGAGGGACTGTCTTTTCCGTTCGAAACCTTTGTAAAAACGCTATGGATCAGTCAGCATACGTCTGAAAATGATCATCAGGGTATTCCGACAACCATTTAGCAGCTTTCCCCGAGAGTGTAGATTCAAACACTGATTGTTGAGGAAGAGGACTCACCACCCCAGGATGATTCAATCCATAAGTTTTATTGAATTGGCGCAAATGTGCATCAGGGTCTTCGTTCAAAAGACCTCGAAACCGACTATACTTAATCTAAGGATGAGCCATCACCCCTTGCCCAACTGTACCTCCTCCTCCCGGAAAAAGCTTACGAGAACTAGGAGGTGGAGACAGTGGTGGAGATACCCCCGGACTGCTTACCGAAGACGGTGGTGGAGCAACCTGTGTGGGTGAGGATGAACGTACGACAGGAGGACATGACTCACTGCGCGGAGTACGTCTCGCTCGCCGCAACCGCCTACCACGCACCGGGTTTGGTGATGGAGATACAGATTCCTCAATCTGCGGTGAAGAAAAAACAAATTCATCCAAACCGCCTCTCCTCCGACGTCTTCCTACAATTGGAACCACAGGGTCAGGCAGACCCTGCGACCTAGTGCGCATGCATATTCATCGCAGGCCGTCCATCACGCATCGTGGTCGCCATATGTAATGGCTATTGCCCGCACAGGAGCAATAGGCATTACGGGAATGATTACCTGGAGCTACATTATATACACATCAACATATAGAATGACAATAGAAGTAAGTACACAGTACGCAGGCACAGAACACCTCTTGCTTCGTTCATGTGTGATCCAGACACAGAGTTACAACAGTAGATGCCATGAATATCATAGAGATTAGTGAAGTTACATCAAAAGACAGGTATGCCCCTCCATATACAACCGCTGCTCTAGCGCAGATCGGGAACGGTGCACACACTCCTGTCCCATGATATCCTGTGAAGAACTGCCACTACGGCCGCCGCATACCGCATGACTCCTGATCCGCAGTGTCCAGTCCTCCGCAGGATTGCAGGACCGCATGTGCGGCTACTGCCGTAACAACGGGGAGATTGCACACAGTTCCCGTGTACTTCTTCTCTCCTCTCCTCTCTTCTCTCTCCCCATGCCGGCGTAGCACTTCGCTCTAGGAGGTGTGCCAGCGTGTGCTCTGTTCCTCTATGTCTCTCTCTCTGTTTGTATTGATATTGATTATGTGTGTTTGCGATGATTCAGGTATGCCGATTTATTCTTTTATTGTCTGTAGCATGTTATTTTATGTATTTTGCAAGCCTTCCGTGCTCCCATTTGTAGCACAAATAGTCGTGCTAATTTGGGTGTCTTAACCGTAGTCTTAGTGGGAATGAATCGACCCATCTCAGTGGGACGGTCTACAATTACCCATATGGCATCATGGCCACAATTTCTAGTAGGTAGTCCTACTACAAAATCCATAGAGATACTCTCCCACTTACCTTGTCGAATCTCTAAAGGATGTAGAAGGCCACCTACCTTGATGTGCTCTACCTTGTTAGCTTGGCACTGTTGGCAGTTTAATACGTACTGTTGAACATCATAATGTAAGCCTTTCCAAAAAAATTTCCATCAAACTAAGGCATACGTCCTACGAATACCTGGATGACCAGCACTTGGACTATTGTGACACTCAAATAAGATTTGGTGCCTAGTGTCTGAGTCCTTTGGCACACATACTCTACCTTTGTGAAGTAAGTAGCCATCATCAATGAAAACATTCTTCCATCGCTTAAGCTCTTCCTGAGTAGGGGTGGAGCTTTGTGTGTTGGAGTTTTTATCTGCACGTGAAGAGACATGTTGATCTCGCATGTGAGTGTGAGGGATCCCCTTTTAAAACTGCACTCCACGCTTTAGCATATGATTGATCTTGTGTACACTTGCCATGTAATGACTCTAAAAATACACTCTTTATTTCCGTGAAACCAAGTGAATTAATCTGAGGCATCCGACTTAGTGCATATAGTACCACATTATATTGCCCCTTGTGGTATTGTAGCTTACAGGCACACATACTCTACCTTTGTGGAGCAAGTGGCCATCATCAATGGAAAAAATATTCCATCACTTAGCTCTTCTTGACTAGGGGTGGAGCTTTGTGTGTTGGAGTTTTTATCTGCGCGTGCATAGACATGTTGATCTGGCATGTGAGTGTGAGGGATCCCTTTTTAAAACTGCACTCCACGCTTTAGCATATGATTTATCTCGTTCACACTTGCCATGTAATGACTCTAAAAATCCACTCTTTATTTCCGTGAAAGCAAGTGAATTAATATGAGGCAGCCGACTTAGTGCATCCGCTACCACATTATATCGCCCCTTGTGATATTGTAGCTTACAATCATAATCTTGAAGGATTTTTGCCCATCTATATTTACAGTCCTTCAAGTCTGTAGTAAACCATTTGATACTCTCATGGTCAAAAACTATTTCAAACTCGAAACCATATAAATAGTGTCGCCACTTTCGTAAAGCGTGAATTATGGCATAGAGCTCTCTCTCATAGACATAATAATCGTGTTGAGCTCTATCTAACGTTTTACTTTCAAAGGCTATAGTTCTTCCCTCCTGGAGAAGTATTGCACCAATTGCTTTATCACTAGCATCATTCTCTACCACAAACGGTTTAAGCGGGTCAAAAATTGATAGGATGGGAGCAGTGGCTATAGCTACCTTGAGCTGTTCGAAACTGCGTTTTTGAGCTTCTTCCCAAGAAAAGTTGATCCATCGTAAGAACATCACTTTTGGCATAATCACGGATATATTGTCCATAAAACCCAGTCATGCCTAAAAATATTTGGAGCTCCTCAATCGTGTTGGAATGTGGCCATCGAAGAATGGTAGTGACATTGTGAGTGTCCATTTTGATGCCAGAATAAGAGATCACATGATGAACGTAGTGTATCTCTGTTTTAAAGATATTGCACTTGCTTTGCTTAGCATACACCGCGTGAGCTCGGAGCTGTTTGAACAGTAATCGTAAGTGTTCTATATGTTTATCTTCGGTCTTACTATAAATGAGAATATTATCAAGGAAGACCACAAAAAATTTTCCAAGATAGGGATGTAAGACACTATCCATGAGTGTCGTAAATATAGCTGGAGCATTGGTTAGACCAAAAGGCATAACCAAAAATTCAAAATGCCCGAATCGTGTTCTAAGGGCAGTTTTAGAGATATCTTGCAATAGGATACGCACCTCGTGGTATCCTGAACAAAGATCTATCTTTGTATAGTATCTTGACCAATGGAGTTGATCAAAAAACTCATCCACTTGAGGCAAAGGATACTTGTTCTTGATGGTTATCACTTTTAATCCGCGATAATCTACGCACATGCGCATAATACCATCTTCTTTTTTACCAATATAATTGGTGATGCCCAAGCCAAAGTGCTAGGTCTAATGAAACCACGAGCGAGGTACTCAGCCAACTGACTCTCAACCTCCTTGGCTTCTTTACCACTCATACAATAAGGTGGTTTACTCACCGGTTTAGTGCCTGGCAAGACATTTATGCCATGCTACACATCACGTATAGGGGGTAAACTCAGTGGTAAATCACTTGAGAACGCATCACTATACTTCGAGAGTAAGTGAGTTAGCTTTTACCATGCAAAAGGAGAAAGTAAACTAGACTTATGCTAGGATGGAGAATCTTGTAATTCCTGTAATGCTTGTTTTACAATAGTTACACGTTGCTCTATAAAATTAAAATTGAGAGCACTTTGCTCATTAGATTTGTTAACACTTTGTTTGTGAGTATAATTCATTGCACTTTGCATACCATTACTAGAATTCACCGCACTTTGCTCTTGAGAATCACAAGACTTGGAGACAAGCAGTAGCACAAAAAGACTTCATCTATTAAATCTGATTTCTGCAAAATAGAAAGCTCGGCTATACATATAAGAGGTGTATATGGTATATTTTTCTCACCAAGCAAAAGCACACGTTTAGCATTGGCCATAAAGGATAAGGATTTGTGTTTATAACTAGTGTGCAATGTGTTTCCTAAACCATGCAGCCACTCCCATCCTAAAACTACATCAGCACGGTCCATGTTCATAACTTGGAAGTCAAGGTTCATCGTATGATCTTGAACAATAAGATCAAATCCCTTGAACTACTGTGTCCCATACTTCTTTATCATTCCCATACATCTGCTCCACCACATACTTGTGAGAGCAGGGAGTCTGTGCAAGCTTCTTTCTGTGACTAGCTTATACTTCAAGAAGGTTTGAGTTGCACCATCATCCACTAAAATACGAACACGTTGTTCGTTAATAGTGCCATGCATGCAAATCAAATCATGGGGCCCAAAGGTGGGTTGCCACATTGAAGCAGGCACACAACACTTGTGCTTTTCTTCCATATGAAGAACCCCTACAACACAATATTTAGGAGATCAATCTAATGTGAGGCATTACACCGTGCGCATGGCCTTTTCTTTGCCTTGCAAAAGAGGAAAATCTTTCTTGTTATGTTGGTCCAAAAGACATCTAAAACACAAATTGTGCTTCTTTGCACGCTCAAAATCAGTCGTGCTGAGAGATCCACGTGGAGTACCTCGTGAGTGCTTAGGCTTCTTAGCCTCTTGTGGGTGTGGAGAGGTAGATTGTCTCTTATTCCTCGTGGAGTGTGTGGGAGATCTACCTCGCCATTGGCTCTTAGCAAAAGTATTTTTAGAGTAGGGAACATTTCCTTTCCTCTCTTGGTCATCGTCATATCTTTGGGCATGACTGATGGCTTCTTGCAAAGTTTTTGGATGTTGTGTCTTGACATGAAGACGTTAGTCTTTGTCAAGACCCCTATAAAAACCCCGTATCTTTTGGAATTCGTCTAGATCTTCTAGTTTTAATATGATTTCCTGATACTTCAAAAGGTACTATGTGAGAGAGAGGCTAGACATGCGCCATGCATCCCATGCTAACCAATCCTTATCTTCTTCATTAGAGTCCAAAAACTCTTTGGAGAAAGAATCTTGAAATGCATCCTAAGACAGAGGGCAAGCATCTATTGGAAATGCCATTCACCAATTATAGGCCTTACCTTTAAGAGATAGACTTGTTCCACAAAAATCTTTATATCCCGGGTGTGTCTCAATCTATGAATATCACTCCATTTGTGTAAGAGCGTTGGAGAGGGGGAATGGGGAACACAGCCGACACACAAACAACTGCCCCTATATAGCTCACGGTATTCACAACACCCCTATCCTCTCAAAAACACCTTTGAAAAAAACAACTTTCACTAGTGAGGCCTCGCCTGCACTCTACCCGATGCACCTACCGCCAACAAGATCACCCGCCCACATGCACACAACTCTGCTACTCATCTTGACCCTCTCAACCCACACGACTCCTCTTACTCACTCTCTGTGTGCAGACGCACATGTCGTCGGTTCGGGGGGGCACACACTTCCACACTATCAACACCACACCACACGAACGAGAGTCAGAGCAAGAGAAAGGGGGAAGGGGAAATCAACACTTGATAGGGGAAAAGTGGATTTGATCTTGCTTCAAGAAAAACTGATTACAATCTTCAACACAGCATGGCCTTGGCTATTCCCAAAAAAAACCCGTTCACTACACAAGCACAACCATCTTTGTAGGAGGCTTCCAAAATGTTTCCTCGCTGCTCGCCGAACACTTCTTTTTTGACAAGTTCTTCAACTGCTCTTGCCTTTTCACATTCGCCCACGCAAATAGGCACCTTGGCGATTCTTCTTATTTTCTCTCCTTCTCAAGCCGCTATGCGGTGCTCAACAACTGCTTTGATGACTTCCCGGATATCGCTTCGACAATCACTTGCACGGGTCGCTTCCTCTTGGTAGCCTTCATTGGCTCTTTCCTCTGCAAAGTGCTCACTCTTTTGAGCCGCTTCACCGACAAACCGTGCCGGCTTCGATCGTTCATCACGAGCGCACGAGGTTTTTTTACTTTCCTTTTCTCCTTTCTCCTTCCTTGCCCAAAGAAGAAAAACTTCACTTAGAAAACGATGCTCCTCCTTTTCTTCTTTTCTTCCTCCTTTTCTTTTCTTTCTAAAAAAACTCCCGTTTTAGCAATAGCTCCCGGCGTCATTGCATTGTGGCCTCTCCATTCATTTTGTCTTTTTTTTTCCTCTTTGCTTTGTGGAGCTCTCATTAAGCTTTTTTTTTCTAAAATCCAATTCACCCTTCCCTTTTTCACTTATAGCCCATGGGATTTTCTTTTTTTTCACTCATTTCCCATGGTGCCAGTGCTTCACAAGCACGGATTCACCCTTGGAGAGCTTTTTCCGCATTCCAAACACTCCACATCCTACCAGCTTCACCCTTGGAGAGCTTTTTCCGCATTCGGAACACTCCACATCCTTCCACTGTAAGTCGCACAATTAGAAATAAAATCAAGTTTGCACCCTTTTGCCATGATTGTCTGTCCACTTGAAGTCAGGCGCATCTCAATGCCCCTAACTCCGATCGACAAGCCACAAATTGCGGTTGACTCCCCATGTCGCATGCAACTTTCCAATACTCGACCGAGCTCAAAAAAACTTCTGTCGGCTCGCCTATCGATGAACATATACCGGACCCCCGACAAATATTCAACAGGCCATAACTTGCCCGTCTAGCGTCGAATGGCAATCCAAAAAGACCGGCATGCTCCACAGCTCGATCTTGACATGCGTATCCAAATTATCCTAGTTTTTTCCACCTGTCTGCACATGCCCTGCTTGTCGGGGATCTGCAAAGCATTCCATCTTTGGACAATCATAACTTCCATACAAAGACTCCGTTTGAGGAACCGTCTGAACCAACTTGTAGAGCATCTTAAAGACCATATTCCAGAGCATCAAATCAACATCTCGGGCACCTTCACATGTCACCCCCACTGGACCATTTGGGGGCCTTTTTGACCAAAAAAAAAGCATTAGACATACACTTCCACTATCATTTTCCTACCTAGGTCCTCCACATTGGCCTTGGCCCTTTGTCCTGTACCTGGCCTTGTCCTGTCCTGTACCATCATTGTCCACCCCCCTGTTAAACATTCATGTTCAACCAAAATTAGCCTTATTGAATTTAAAACTCGTAACACTTTGTAAACACTCAAGCACACTGGAAAACACACCACCATATGTACAATATGTACAAAAATGTATGTATGTTACTCTTGAGCCCTTTCAAGTGGGTTGCCCAACCTGTTCACAATCTGACTTACATCGGGCACCATTCCCCTATCAAAGTATAGCTTGTGCCTGAGAAGCTTACCATTAACTCTCACCAACTGATAGGTTCCATTCAAAAAGGCCTTTTGCACTTTGTACGGACCTGTCCATTTCTTTTTGAACTTGTTTTGGAAGGTGAAGTCTAAGTAGCTCTCATATTTCATTACTAGGTCCCCTTCTTCTATCTTTTTTTCTGGCAGACCCTCATTGACTTTGGCCATTCTTCTTTCCCGCTGCTTTGCGTAGTAGTCTGTTGCTGCTTCTCTATCCATCTGTAATGCCTCAAGGCTGACAGTCCTATCCTGTAAGACAGCTTGTGGAGTGGCATTGATGCGCCACATACCTTTTAAAGCACCCATCTGTGCATGCACTGGAAACACTGCCTCCTTACCATAAACCAATTCAAATGGAGTAAAGTTAGTCGTCACTTTGTAGGAGGTCCTGTAGGCCCATAGACACTTCTCTAGATTGATCTCCCATTCTATGTCCTGCTTATATATATACTTCGTCAGCATCTTGATAATATGTCCATTGGCACTCTCCACCATACCATTGCATTGGGGATGATAAGCCGAGGAAAATTGATGCTGAATCTTTAGCTTCTCCACCAATGCCTACATAAGCTTGCTTTTGAACCCTTGCCCTCTATAAAAAATGAGTACCCACGGCACTCCAAAACGGCAACAAATGTTATCGAAAACAAAGTGGGCCACAACATGTGCATTTACCTCCTTCACAACTTTGGCCTCGACCCACCTGGTGAGGTAGTCGATGGCTACCACAACATATTTCTTGCCACTTGTAGACTCAGGGAGTGGATCGATGGTATCCAAACCCCACTTCTTGAAAGAATTTTGAGCAATAATGGCTCCATGTGACTCAACTACCAAACGCCTCTCTCCTATAGTCTGGCATTCATGGCAGGTCTTGCACCAATAGTGCATATCCTTCACTACTGAAGGCCACCAAAACCCCGCTCTTAACACTCGAAACAATACTTGACCTTTCCCCTGGTGTTCGCTCTCCTTGTGACATTGCTCAAGCACCAAGTTAACTTCTTCTTTGTAGAGTACTCTCCTCAGCACCCCGTCTCTGCCGTAGGTCATTAGGTCTTCACTTACTAATGTAAATTTGAGTGCTTTCTCCACTATCCTTCTCTTTTGCAGTTTAGACAAATCTTGAGGACACTGCTCGGTACTCAAAAAACCTTCCACCTCCTTCAATGACTCCCTACCTGTGTATATGGCCGGGGCCCCATATATACCTGCGACATGTACGTGCACCTTACCGCTTGCTAGCTCGTCTGCCTCTTGGTTGTGCTCTCTCTTCACATGCTTGAACTAGATCTCTCTAAAGAGGTTCCACAACTTTTTGATGGCAAAGAACCAATGTTTTAAGGAATCGCACTTTACGTGCCATTGGCCTAGCAGTTGCTTGATGACCAATAATGCATCACCTTTGACCACCAGCCTGAAAATCCCAAACTCAACGCATTGTTTCAAACCTAGATGGAGGGTGAGATATTCTTCTTCATTGTTGGTATGAACATCCTCCAAATAATAGGATTTTGAGAAGATTACCTTGCTGTGTGGATCGTGTATCACCACACTTCCACAAGATTTCTTTATTACCCTTCTATATGCACCATCAAACCACATGGTAAAAGCTCCGACCAGGTTTGGCTCCTCTTTGGTTTCATCTCGTACCACTCTTGGATAAATTGGCAAATCCACGGCTTTGCTGACCAAAATGTCTGCCAAAGGGGATCGTTTTGTATAGTCAATTTTAAACTCAAACTCAAACTCTTACAACTCTATCACCCACTTTATGATCTGCTTCCCTGGCTTTAAGTGTAACACCACTTCAGGCAACAGATTGTTAGCCGTCAACACATAGAACTTACGCACAATGAGGTGCACTTTGAACTTCCTGCAAGAAAAAACCAATGCCATGACCCACTGCTCCTCTTCAGTGTAAGTCACCTCTCCAGGACTTATTACCCTGCGTTCGAAGTAGATAGGCTTATAACTCCTTCCTACCTTTTACACTAAGACCGCCCCAATAGCCGCTGTACCTACCGTCATTGCCACATAGAAATCATCCTCTTGGCTTGGAGGGCACACAGCTGGCAGCTGACACAATATTTCTTTCACCTTGTCAAAAGCTTCCTTAGCATCTTCATCCCATTCAAAGACATGCACCTGCTAAGCCCTCTTTTGGAGAGGATACACATACTCTCACAGCATCCAAAAAAAATGCGACAACTTTAGCTTATGTACAAAGGAGGCCAAGCCTTGCACACTAGAGGGAGGCTCCATTAAGACTAGCACCTTGACCTTTTCTGGATCTACCTCAATTCCATTTTGTGACACCACATGACCTAGAAATTGCACTCGCAGTTGTGCTAGCTTGCACTTCTTAGGGTTTAGTTGACCTCCTTCTTCATCCAGCCTTTGAAAACATAGCCGGAGCTTTGACAAATGATCCTCCCTTGAGCTATAGCATCCAATGTCATCCATGAAAACTCTAATGAACCTGCCCAAGTAGGGTCCAAACACCCTATTCATCCAATCTTGGAAGGTGGCGTAGGCATTCACTAAACCAAACGGCATCCTGCGATAGGGGAAGCACCTTCATGGAGAGATAAATTTCGTCTTCAACTGGTCTTCAAGAGCGATACCTATCTTAAAGGAACCTAAAAATCCATCCATAATAGAGTACCTCTCATGACCTGCCACCTGATTTAAGATATCATTAAAGAACGACAGCGGGTAGTGGTTTCTCTTGGTTGCCACATTCAATGGCTTGTTATCGACGCACACCCGCCATTTTCCATTCTTCTTAGGGGTGATAACCACTGGAGAAACCCACTCTGACTCCTTCACAGGGTATATGATACCTGCATCTAACAATTGGTTAATCTCTTGCCAAAGAGTCTCCTTCTGAATCTCCCCTAACCTCCTTAGATTCTGCACCTTTGGTTTGCACCCTTCTTTAAGAACTATCTTGTGCTCTGCACCCTTTTCTCCTTGTATATCCTTGTACTTCGTCTCAAATAAATTCGGAAAAGAGGCACACAGCTCAACTAGCCTTCTCTCTCTTTCTTGGTCAAATCTTTGCTTAGCATAGCAGTTACCTCCTCCGCAGGTATGCCATGAACCTATGGTTGCACCTCCCCTTTTGCATGGGAGCCTTCAACACTGACCCCAAACAAGTCGTCATCTATATTTAACATATCATCCTCGCTTTGACCCCAATCAGCTACTGCTTTGAACCCTGTTTCCTTCATAGCATCCTCCGTCATGACGCAAACTTGTGCTCCACCGTCTATATAGGCCTGAACCTACATCCTCTTTTCAATGACCGCATCCACTAGAGGAAGGACATCCGTCGGGCTACCCACTCTCAATGCCATGTTTTGTATTGCATGCACATTCCCCTAAGCCTTTGGCAGCCTCGTGCTGACACTTGTAGACCACTGTCTTCATAGCTTGGGATTTAAGGCCAATAGCTGACCAAACGTTATGTTAGCCTTTTGATTTTGAACATCGCTTACCAAGTCATATTCGGGGTATCCTTTCGACCCACAAACTTGCAAATCCACCAAGATGAAGAAAACACAAAACGTTCATACATAACTGCCTGCACTAAGCAAACACTATCTTTCGAAAAGCAGATGAGTCCCACAATTGTGGAAACAAGAGTCGAAGATGCTTGCAAAGGAGGGAGAGGGTCAAGAGGCAATCAATAGCTGAAAGTCTGCTTGCTTGATTTTGCGACGCCTCCTCCTCTTGCTAGTTTCTTGCTGCTCCTTGCCTTCGTACACTTTCTCTTTACCTTTATGGGCCCTCGTCTCCCGTTTGATTTCTATCTCTCTTTCCATCCTTGCTCTTTTGTTGGCCAAGACTTCAACATCCTGCTTATCTACTCCGATGATATTCACCCTACCATCCGGAGGAGCCGGCAACACCTGATTCTTGACTACCTGCTCCATCGGGCCATTGGGTTGTGCTTGGCATCTACCTCTACGAAACAATGGATAAATACCACCTCTTTCTCTTAGCGGATGAGGGTAATCTGGTGCCTAGTTTCCTTCTTCACTGCAATTGTAACACTCGCCAGGCAGTGGCCTTGTCCTGCCCCTTGCTCCTCTTGGTTGACCTCTATCCATCATGCTTAGCCACAATTCTTGCATTTGCTCAGACAAATCCTGCACGGTTCGCACCCAATTTTGTAGCACAACGGCTATACCCCGGTTTGCATGGTTCTCATTATGAACAACATCCCTCATACCCTAAGGGTGGACCACAGCTTCATAAACCGACATGCCTTGTTCAATCTTTTTTTTTATTTTCCTGCTTTTTGGCTTTGCGATGGCCATTGCACCATTGTAGTTTTCTGGGCTCTCAAAATCCACTTTCTCTGTCACTTTAAGATGCAGGCATGCCATGAATTTATGGAGCTTGAAGTAGTCGCCATTGACCAATTGCATGGCACCCGCTAACTCTTCCCAGCACACTTCAAAATGATCCAAAAACAAACTGAACTCTTCACTTACATCCTGTTTGAGTGCCTTCAGTTTGGTATCCATCTCGACTGGGGACGCCTCTTTGCGGAAATCATGTAGGAAACGCGACCGCATAGCCAGCCAAGCATGCCTCGGCTCACGTTCTAAACCTTCGTACCATACCTTTGCCTTCTCGTGCATCACCAAAGGAAATTTCTGCATCTTGCTGTCCTCGTTCGGCATTCGCAAGGAGAGCATATATAGCTCAAAGTCTGCAACCCACTCATCACCATTCTCTTCACCTCTATCGGCCCATAGCTTCGAGATGCCATGTCGACCAACACCAAAAACTGCTTCTCTTCACTTAATTGGGGCTCCTCTATGGGGGCACCAGAAGATGGAGAGGGGGAATGGGAAACACACCTGACACACAAAAAACTGTTCCTAAATAGCGCAAGGTATTCACAACACCCCTATCCTCTCACAAACACCTTCGAAAAAAACAACTTTCACTAGAGGGGCCTCGCCTGCAGTCGACCCGATGCACCTACCGCCAACAAGATCACCCGCCCACATACACACAACTCTGCTACTCATCTTGACCCTCTCAACCCACACGACTCCTCTTACTCACTCTCTGTGTGCAGACGCACATGTCGTCGGTTCGGGGGGGCACACACTTCCACACTATCAACACCACACCACACGAACGAGAGTCAGAGCAAGAGAAAGGGGGAAGGGGAAATCAACACTTGATAGGGGAAAAGTGGATTTGATCTTGCTTCAAGAAAAACTGATTACAACCTTCAACACAGCATGGCCTTAGCTATTCCCAAAACAAACCCGTTCACTACACAGGCACAATCGTCTTTGTAGGAGGCTCCCAAAATGCTTCTTCGCTGCTCGTCGAACACTTCTTTTTGGACAAGTTCTTCAACTGCTCTCGCCTTTCCACATTCTCCCACGCAAAGAGACACCTTGGCGATTCTTCTTATTTTCTCTCCTTCTCAAGCGGCGCTCCACAACTGCTTTGATGACTTCTCACATGTCGTTTTGACCATCACTTGAACGGGTTGCTTCCTCTTGGTAGCCTTCGTTTACGAACAAACCATGCCTACTTCGATCGTCGATTGCTAACACACAAAGTTTTTTTCCTTTTCTTTTCTCAATTCTCCTTCCTTGCCCAAAGAAAAAAAACTCCAGCTCGAAAACGCTGCTCCCCCTTTTCTTCTTTTCTTCCTCTTTTTCTTTTCTTTTCAAAAGCTCCCTTTTTCGCAATAGCGCCCGGCGTGATTGCATTGTGGCCTCTCCATTCATTTTGTTTTTTATTTTCCTCTTTGCTTTGTGGAGCTCTCATTAAGTTTTTTTTTAAAAATCCAGTTCACCCTTCCTTTTTTCAACTCTAGCCCATGGGTTTTCCTTCTTTTTTCACTCATTTTCCATGGTATCGGTGCTTCATGTGCACAGATTCATTGAACCTCCTTCTTGCCAAGCCACACCCTGCCAGATTCACACCTGGAGAGCTTTTTCCACATTCGGAACACTCCACATCCTTCCACCGCAAGTCGCACAATTGGAAAACAATCAAGTTTGCCCCCTTCTGTCGTGATTGTCTGTCCACTTGAAGTGGGCGCATCTCGATGCCCTTGACTTTGATCGACAAGCCACAAATTTCGGTGGACTCCCCATGTCGCATGAAACTTTCCAAAACCCGAGCGAGCTCAAAAAAACTCATGTCCGCGCGCCTACCGATGAGCACATACCCAACCCCCGACAAATATTGAATAGGCCATAACTTGCTCGTCTGAGCTCGAAATGACAATCCAACAAGACCGTCATGCTCCACAACTCGAGCTTGACATGCGTATCCAAACGATCCCAGTTTTTGCCACCTGTCTGTACCCGCCCTGCTCGTCGGGGACCTGCAAAGCATTCCATCTTTGGACAATCATAACTTCCACACCGGGACTCTGTTTGAGGAGCTGTCTAGACCAACTTGCAAAGCATCTTGAAGACCATATTCAAGAGTATCAAATCAGCATCTTGGGCACCTTCACATGTCACCCCCACTGGACCATTTTGGGGCCTTTTTTACCAAAAAACCGCTTTAGACATACACTTCCACTATCATTTTCCTACCCAGGTCCTCCAATTTGGCCTTGGCCCTTTGTCCTGTACCTACTAGTACTCATAGCTTGGCATAGATTGTGCTCCTGCACAGACCACCAGTGTATTGACCAA
The DNA here is from genome assembly GCF_014529385.1 of Adiantum capillus-veneris. Lineage (NCBI taxonomy): Eukaryota > Viridiplantae > Streptophyta > Polypodiopsida > Polypodiales > Pteridaceae > Adiantum > Adiantum capillus-veneris. The sequence goes on along the minus strand of NC_140950.1, from coordinate 76,850,012 downwards.
ATCCTAGTTGCAATCACACTCTTCCCCGTGAAACTCAGGAATGGTGATATTCTTAAGTAATGCATTACTACCTTATGCATCTTCTGCATCACTTGTCTCTTAGACTCCTTGAGTCGTGCAAGCTTGGTTCCCTTGAACCGTGCCACTTGTGGCTCCTTGAGCCGTCTATGAATTCATACTTGGATCATTTCTCCCTCCACCTCTAGTAGCCCTCTTTGAGGGGCCCTCATCCCCATTTTCTCTCCTGTGTTTTTCATCAACAAGTGCCTTTTTTCCTCGACAATTTGCAATGTAGGCATCCACTGGCAAGGAATTTACAAGTTCATTCCACCCAGTCTCAAGACGGATACAATCTCCTACTTCATGTAAGACTTCTTTCTTCAACTTTCCCTTCATAGCTAACTCCATCGCAGATGGCCAGACATCTTTACCATCCTCACTCACATCTTCAATAGATTTTGACCCTTTGAGCATGACTTGACCAGCCTTTAAGCCAAATGTTGATGCTTTAACCGTTGAGATAGCATGACTGACTTCCATGTCCTCAACTAGCTTTTTCATCCCTCCTTTGCCAAAGTTGGTCGGCAAGGGCTTCCCTGTTTCAGTAAGATGTATCTTCCCTTCTTTGAAGAAGACAAGATCTTTACCCAAGGCATCTTTGAAGCTTTTATAGCCCCGTCTTGGATGGTCTGGGATGTCACACCAGATGCACCTATTTACAAATTCTTCTTTGTTTTAAAGTCTTTGACTTGATGACTATCCAGATGTTTGCCCCTTTCCTTCAAGCCTTGCTAGTTTTAACTTCATCTCGCGTATGCCCTTCACAAGTTCTTCAAGCATAGAGCCATCATCCTTAAAAGCTACAATAGCAGGTTTTGGCTACTTCTCAGTAATAGAAAAAATTGGAGCACCATTAGTCACCACCATCTTGTCTTCAAACCTTGCTCTATATCTTTGTCTTCCAAGAGAAGCTCTTACTTTTCTTGAATTTCTTTGCCCGCTGCTTGTAGGAAAAGTTCTACCATCTCCCTATCCAAGGAAGCTTGTTCAATGTGTGATAGTTGAGCATAGCATCACTCAAACTCTCTGAGAAGCTCTGTAGCAAACATCCCTTCTTTAGGCTTTCCAACCCAATCTAAGAAAGTTCTTTTGGTCACCCTCTGAGAGTCCTCCATAAAGCAGTCTTCTTCTAGAGCAAGCCTGAACTCCTCCCAATTTCTTCCATGAGCATTTTGAATTTCCGTAATACGGTCTATGATCTCTGGGACACAAACTAGCTCAAAACTTCGAACCATGTCTTCCTCACACACTCGATTCAACTCCATTCCCTTCATATAATCTCGTAGATACTCACTGATGTCCTTGCCATCAAACTGGTCAATTCTCTTCACAATGGACTATAATGCTTTTGAGGTTGATATCTGGCTTCTTTTCGCTGCTTGTTGTTGCTGCATGTACATGGAAAATTCTTGAAACATCTACATGATTGTAGGATCATAGTGAATCCCATGTGTCTTGATTTTCATCCATGGATAACAAAGTGTCTAGATCAATTCACAAACTCCTGCCCCAGAAACTTCACGTCGGGTTCACCAGAAATGTCGAAATGTGTGTGGTCTAGCCGGAAAGGTGCAAAACCTCTGGCTGTGAGAGTTCGTGATGAGAGTCACAAACACTTTGCGAAAAAGCATTTATGAGAATCACCATCCCTCTTTGTAAGGGTGACAAAAAATCTAAGATCGTTCGTGACAGCAAAATCACAAACCCTCTTTCCTATCGTGCTTGGAGTTTGCTTATTTTCGTAGTCGCGATTATGATGAGATGATCACCAAATCACATCCAATTTCACTTTAAAACACCACTTAAAAACAATAAAGTTTCAAACATGAAACCTCAATGCTCATACAATCACAATTCTCAATCAAAACCCAAACCTCTTTCATGGTATCATGGTATCATGTACCTAATGAATTATATAGTCGTAACATCAAACAGTTGAAAGGAATGCTCGAGCTTCCACCTTCAAGACAACAATTTTCTGATTTTTCAGAGAATTATGAGCTTCTAAAGTGAATCCCACACACCGTTTTGATAAGGGGCAACACTAATTCACTCCCTTACAAGCTCAGATACAAAATTGCGACGAGGCAGGATTGCAACACATAGAGATTGGGCAACCATCGAAGCTATTGCACAATAGAAGAAAATATCTGGTTTTCTATGTAAAAATCAGCCCTCTGTCTCTCTTACCCACGGAATTTTCAGCTGATGTGTCAATTTTAAAGCCATTTTGCCACTTTGGACCAAAACTAGCTCATTTTCAGCTCATTTTTTACCCAAAAAATGTCATTTTTTATGCCAAAAATCTCAAACGGAGTCAAAATAATCCCTAAATCTGTGGGATCACTCGCATAATCATAAAAAACATATATAACAATCATTTTTCATTTATTCAACATTTTGGGTCAGTTTCCATGCAATTCTGCAACGGTGTCTGTTAGCTGCTATTTTTGGCAATTTTTGGTTACAGCACTCTTTCTAGGCGAGATGAGTGTGCCACCATGAAACATTTGGACTATATACATTTCCAAATCAAAATAAGAATCTTATTAAGTGGTAAAGAACGCAAAGGTGCCACATCGAGGGCCACGACTCCCTGGATAGGTATGTACATGATAGGGACCACAGTAGCCGCTTTAGCATTTATCACGATATTGATTTTCTTTCGATGCATCGAGAAGTGTCAAAAGTGAGGTGAATGTTTTTTTCACACTATGTACGTGCCACGGAACGACATCGTACCTACAACAGATCTCTTTCTTCTCTAAAGATAAGCCTCTTTTCACATTAACGTTATTGACCTTTATAGGGATTCTAAATGGCCAATGGCTAGTTCACATGGACCTTTATGAATATCATGTTAGCTTTACAGCAAAGATGGAAAGATTTAGGGAGGTCCTCTCGGACCTCGAAGATTGAATTTGATAGAAGTCACTACGAGTGTCTATAGGGAAGCAAAAGTGGGTGAAGCATGTAAATAACTAGAGTTAGAAAACCTTCTCTTCGGTATTGTCATTGCGTCATCACTTTTGAGGTTTGATAGTAGTCACAACTTTGGTGTGTGCTTTTGTAGTGGCACTTGAAATATACAAGAAATAAAAGTAAGCCAAGAGGAGAGCACTCTCACCGTTTGGTGGTGATCCACTCTCTCCCTTCCAACTTGAATGCAATCTCTCAATCTCGCTTTCGTGCTCACACACACTAGAATATACCGGCTTGCCCGCCTATGGGAAAAGCCCTCAGTTGATTTAAATTAAATAAATAAACTTCCTCTTAAAAACAATAAAAAAATCCCTTTCTATCTCTATCGACTTGGGAAAAATGCTCCCTTCTCTCTCTTCAATGTTTTGCAGCAACAGAGTCGTCCTTCTCTCTCTCTCTCTCTCTCTCTCTCTCTCTCTCTCTCTCTTCCTCGGTTTCAAAACGAGAGAAGATCTCTCTCTTTGATTTGCTATGGAAGAACCTCACTCTCTCTCTTTCTCTTTGATTTCTCTCTCTCTCTCTCTCACACACACACACACACTTATGTACACAGATGTGTTGCATTGTTGCTGGGTCAAAATGCATACCCTGTTGCTCAACATGATCACCCATGGTTACCCACAAACTCTCACCCTAGCAGATTCGCGTCGGGTTCACCAAAAATATGTCGAGAAATTTGCGGTCTTGCCAGGAAAGCACCGGGCTTATGGCTGTGAGAGTTTGTGAGAGAACTCAACAAAAACTATATGAAGGAGTTAAACCATAGATGCCATGAAGACTAGGGTTTGGAAAGAAGTTCAACCAAAGAAGACTCACTCGTTCTCTCTTGCATTCACACACACAAAGGAAGAACGCAAGAGAGAATGTCAAAACAATACGAAGATGAAAACATCAAGGCTATGGTCATAGCGTATCATGGGTAATATGAAAGGGTTAATGGATGAGTTAATGGCATTCAATCTTGACTGACCAAATAGGCTACGAATTGTTCTTTGGAATTGTAGTTTTGTGCTTACCATAATATAGATATTTTGTCTAGTGATTGGGATTAATTGTGTGTAAAAATCCTCTTGGTTCATAGCAAGATAACTACGCTTACATCAAAAGAAAAATTATAGTCTATGAGGGGTAGTATGATGGGATCCGGTGATAGAAGTATTTCATTGAGCCTTTCAGGGCCGAAGAGAAACACTATACGTTGTTGAAAGTGTATTTTACGGCTAATCCATACGTTAATTCTAATAGATCGTACAGAGTGAAAGCGATAAAAATGATCATCATGTGGGTTATTCATCTAGGATAGTATGTGAGAAATGTAGATATGAGAGAAGTGAAGAGATGAGAAGTTTCCCTCCCAAGCCCTATTCTTGCCCGTAAGCAATAAGGATACTGCGGGGAGAGATGTACTTGTAGCAAAGAGAACCTAGAGAGGATGAATTACTAAGAATGAGAGAGATAGGTTTGGTTAAGGAGATGAGATTAGATACATATATATATGTTGGATTAGAGATGAAAATGAAAACAACAAGAAATCAAGGAAACATCAATGTAGAACACATCTTACTTGAAACCCTTCGGCACCATTATTGATGGGAGAGAGAAGAAGAGTGGATAATTCCACTTTGATTGATACACCAAGTGCAAGACCTTCTTTGATTAGAGTTGATCTTCCAAGGTTAGCTTGTTGCAAGAATGGCTAGTCTCCCTCTAGGAGAAAGTGTAGGCTTGGGCTTATGTTAATGGCTAAGTACAATTAGGCATTACTACTCACTCCCTCGAGAATTTCTCTCATCAATGGCTTGAATGCTTGAGTTCCTTCCAAGGAAGAAGAGGTCCCCTTTTATAGGTGAAGGGAATCCACAAGGGTTTACACAAGAAGAGAGGAGCCAGTGTGAACAGGAATTGGAAAAGTTGGAAATGAGCTGTCCCTGCATGATGTGGACAGACTGGGGTCCAGTATTTTGATCATATCTCCTCAACCGTAGCTCCAAATAAAAAAGTAAAAATATGGGCAAAAACTTCAGCTCATTAGCTACGATTTTCATTTTAAACTCATTTTCCAATTTGGATTGGAACCTTGTGTAAAAAATTCATCAAAATAGGGTCCATTTATGGTAGCAAAAGTCTTCATGTGGTCTCCTTAGCCTTGACTTTCATTTAATTCCCAAGGACACCTCATGCCATATGAAAGCATGACATTTCTCCTTGACAAAGTTTTGTAACCATGCTTGCAATAATGCATTAAAATAAGTGTATCTTTGAAATCATGCCACCTAGTGTCCCACTAGGATTTGATTCTCTCCTAGTAGCTATTTAAAAAGAAATATAAGAAAAGTATAAAAAATACATAGAATATATATATATTGGAGTTTACCCTAGATATAGGATCTAGCTAGGGTGTGAGATGATAATGAAATAGTAGAAATAAAGAATCAATGCTTTTTGCCCCAAGTTAAAGAGGCGGAGCTATTGACACTTTTCCCATAGTATTTTTTTGATGGTAAAGTAAGAATACGTTACCCTTGAGATAAATAATAAGATGAGATAGAAAGCTTATTTTTATACTTACATATGCATATGTACACTATAGGAAATATAATTATGTATCTAAAAAAAAATACAAGATAGATCTTGTAGCATGCGTTCCCACCATGTACGTGTCACAGCACGACATCCACCCCCTCTAAACCTGCACATCCTCCGGTATGTGCCACATTGTCTCTTTGTAAGATTAGACCTCTTGTACATCTTCCTTGTCTTCTTCTTCACTGTATGATTCCAGAGCTTCATGTTCACTTCGATCTTCACCTGTGTTTTTCTCTTCTTCCTCATCCATATCTTCTAGATCATTGTCTCCTCTTCTCTTAAACATTTTAATCCTTTTTCCTGCAATGGGAATCTTTACTTCTGTACCATCTAGTTCAGACAAGCTGTAAGTAGCATTTTCATGCACATGCTTTACAACATACGGTCCAAACCATCTTTTTGAGAACTTACGCATGACTGTATGCTGGTTATCAAGGCTACTATCATACACTAAAACCCAGTCACCTTTGTCAATTGCTTTGCTCCTGAGTCGATGTCGCTTATCAAAATGGTCCTTGTTTTTCAACCTTGCATTTTTGAGTCGTTCTTTTGCAGCTTCAATGTCTCCAGGTCTTCTCTCTAGCTGCCTTATACGCAGTGCAAGGAGATCTTCCCTACTAAGCCCCTCTTGCCAAGGTAGTACATTCCATGTAGGAATTGTATCTTCAATCGGCATCACTGGCTTTTGACCATACATTAGCTCCGCAGGCATTAGCCAGTTACTGAGCTATGTGTTGTACGATCAGCCTATAAAGCATATGGTAATAGTTTTGGCCACTCACCAACTCTTCCTTCGCAAGCCTTGGCCAAAGCTTTGATGATAGGAGGATGCCCTATTTCACTCTTTCCATTTCCTTCAGGGTTGTAAGCTGTAGTAAGAGAAAGATTGATCCCTAATCTAGAAAAGAACTCCCTTGCTTCTTCGGCATCCAGTTCACCTCGATCTGCAGTGATTTTTCCCACACAACCATAACGGCAAATCACCTCATCAAGAAGGAATTTGCACACAGCTTCTGTGGTCTTAGCTCTTAATGCTCTTCCTTCAACCTGGTTAGTTAGGTCCTCTCGTGCAAGAACCAAGTATCTCATCTGCCAGAGTCCTAAAGGCATCGTGACTAGATCCACAACCCATTTATAGTGCATGGCTAGTGGATATGTAGGGTGCAATCCATCACGATGTCGAACATTTGAATACATTTGACAAGTTACACATGACTCTACAAACTGAGATACATCTTTATACATACCCTTCCACCAGTATTTTTCTTTCAACTTGGAGAAGGTTGCCCACACACCCCTGTGTCCAGCCCATAGACTCTCATGAAACTCTTGCATGAGCTTTACTTGAGTCTCTTTTTTACATATAACCCGTTGTGGTGTAGCACCCTTTTGCTTAGGATGCTTCCACAAGTAACCATCCCTTAAAAAGTACCCATATGCTTTCCTGCGTATCGTCTTGAATTCTTGTTCAGACCAATCATCCTGTTTTGTTAGAGTACTCAAGTACCTTCCAATAGAAAGCCAATCACCTTCATAAAGATCTTTCAAGAACAATTCAAGTGAATTAGTCATGCAGACATTATTACCTTTGACATGAGAGATAGAATAGAATTTTGTGCCTACATCATCTCCCTCATCAATCATTTGTGACTCATCTTCATACCTTGCCCTTGATAGCATATCTGCCACTGTATTGTCTTTACCTGCAATGTGCTTAAACTCGGGATTTAAGGACTTAATGTAGGCAATCCACCGCAACATAGCAATGTCTAGTGTTGAGCAGCTTGTAATCATCCCAAGAAGTGGTAGACAATCTGTTTCTACAACCACACATGCACCAATTTGGTACTCTTTTCCACTTTTCAAGGCTGTAACCATACCCCATAACCCTCTCTTTATCTGTGGATAGTTTCTTTGGCGAGCACTTAGTACCTTTGCTCCAAATCTTACCACATACCTGTGTCCTTCTTTGTCATCTTGCCCTATTGCCCATCCAATCCCTGTAGGACTGGTATCTATTGTCACAATCACTGGCCTTTGACACTCATAGTCTACCTTTCTCAAAGTCGTTGCTGACTGGAGTAACTCCTTTAGCTTTTTCATGGATTTTACATGTGCTTCTGTCCATTTAAACTTTTGATTCTTTCTAAGCAGCTGATAAAGAGGATCAGCTACATGTGCATAATGTGGAATCCAAATAACATAGAAGACACATGCTCCCAGAAACCTTCTAACCTCAGTGATGCTAGTGCATGTTTCTTTCATTCTTTGGATGGCATCTACCTTTGATGGACAAGGTTTCCTACCATATGGCCCACACATGTGCCCCACAATGAGCACTTCATTGACACCAAACATAGACTTTTTCCCTGACAATGTAAGATTCACTTCTTCCAACCTAGACAAAATTTTATCACAATCATTTATGTGATTTACCACAAACCTGCAACATCCCTTGAGATCCAAAGCTTCATCTTTGTCACTTTCTTCACATCCTTTGATAGGCAAATCATCAATGAAAGGCATTGTGATTTGAGGAATAAAGTCACGTAAGACCTTATTCATCCCATTCATCATATGTGCAACCGAGTTGGTTGCTCCCTGTGGCAAGGTACACATCCTTACCAAACCCAAAGGTGTCCTCATGGTTGTCAAGTCTCTGCTTTCTATTGCAAGCTGAAATTGATCATACCCTGAGTAGATATCCCCCATTGAGTAGATTGCTCTCCCTGCAAACGCCTCTGCAAATTCATCCACAATTGGACCTGTATCTACATTTCTAATTGTCACCTTGTTCACTGGTTGCATATCTTGGATGAAGCGTAGAGAACCATTCTTCTTTGGAACTGTGAACCACCTGTTTGAGTATGGAGCACAAGAAGGCTCCAAGATTCCCATTTTGATTTTCTCATTCAGTAGCTCTACTAACTTTGGCAAATGAGCCTTTGGAACCGGAATAGGCCGCAGATTCCAAGGCACATGAGGTATTGTGAAAATTACCATAGGAGCTACAATATAAGGATCAACACATCCTATCTCATGTGGCTCAAATGCAAAAGCCTTACCATGCTTTGAAAGCATTTCTTTGAAGCACTTTGTCTCCTCCTGTGTTAGAAACTCCTCACAACCAATTTGCAACTCTTGAAAAGACTCCTTTGTGAAGGTATGCCCGATCTTTTTAGGATTCCGCAAACTTGGTTGTAAAGAAGCCTATTCAATCTTTTCCCTGTTGTTGGGTGGTAAGGGTGAAGCTACTGGTTTCACCTTCTTTGCTACACTCTTGTATTTAGTTTCAACATGGACTTCTGGGCCAATTGTTTGGCTTTCTTTAAAGGCTTCTATTACTTGATACATTTCCATAGAGCAAACTTCCACAACTTCATTTTCAAGATGCAAACTAGACCTCATTATAGCATCAAGCTCACCCATAGTATCTACAAAAGAAACTTGTTCACACAAACCCAAAACATTTTCAGTAGGCTTTAGCAACCCACTCTTTTTCATGCCTATTTGTACATTATGCACATATTGCCTCTCATATCTCTTCAAATCTTCAAGTTTTGTAAAACATACTGATCCATTCCTTGTTACCAAGGAGCTCATCGAGAAAGTTTCACCTATTTTTGGATCAAGCGAGACCCTTTTTCTTTCTGTACCACTGCAATCCCGCTTTACAATGGTACTTGGTCAAAACCCATCATTTCTCTATGATCATGAAACTCTTTGCTTTCCTTTGGTAGAGGATGTTCTCTGAGGTTGTCACGATTTCTTTCATGGTTTACACAAACTGTGAGAAATTGGACAGCACGTTTACCATCTTTGCTACGTATCCTAGCATATGCTGAACCATCGTCCATTACCTTTGTTTCCATTCGAGCTCCCACAATGTAGGGTTGTCCAAGGATGAGATGATATGAAGATGTATCCTGTAGAAAGAAGTTTTGGTCAATCTTTACATCACCTATTGTTACCTTCACACCTGGACATGCTGCATACAATTCACCGGATGAATTGTTTGCCACTTTTACCATCCAGCCATGATTTGTGTCCATCGGCCATTTGCACTTGTTGTAGAGACTCTTTGACATTATGTTTATTTCTGAACCATGGTCAATCAAGGAAACAAATGGCTCTTCAAGATCACCTACCTTGACCAAAGTTTCTGTAGTAGCCCTTGCCCAATGACTTCGTGAATAGTAACTCCTAGGAATATCTTCAACTTCTTCATCATCATTTGAGAAATGCACTTGCTTCACTCTCCCACTAGATTGGTAGCATCCTACCACAGCTCCATCATTCTCCTTATTTTGCAGTTGCATCCCTTGTTTCTTTGAGGTTTCCTCTTCAACCTGTGGACGAGAAACTTCAGCAAGGGTTTGCCTTTTTCTCTTGATGATGTCAATGATCTCCTCATGGAATTCACGCTTTGCAATGCCAAGAACTTCTCCCAGAGTAAACTCAATCTTGCTATTCAAGATCCTTTCCTCCAAGACTTTCTTTAAATCTGTAGCAACCTCAATATCAGATTGTAGTTTATAAGTTGGGCCTTTTGTCTTACCTTTCATTGGCTCTTTCTTCTTTCCTGTTGTAGACTCCTCCATGAGTACTTTAGGTGGAGATGCTCCTTGTGTTGAGGGTGTTTGAGAAGGCATTGAGTCGCTTCTTCCCCCACTTCTAGAAGCTCTTTTTGATGGTCCTTCATCAGCATTCTCACGTCTGCGCTTCTCTTCTACAATTGCCTCATTTTGTTGGCATTTTGTAATGTAGGCATGCACTGACAATGAGTCCACTGGATCATTCCATCCTGTTTCTAGATGTATGCAATCACCTGCTTCATGTAGAATCTCTTTTGTAAGCTTTCCCTTTGTAGCTAATTGCATGACATTTGGCCAAATTTGACCATGATGGTCACTCACTTCTTCATCACAAAAATGTTCAATTTTGACTCCGTAAGTAGCTGCCTCATCTGAAGAGGTGGCATGCTTGGTTGCCATATCTTCAACTAAGGTTTGCATTCCCCCTTTCCCAAAGTTAGTTCTCAAGGGTAGACCTGTCTCTCTTAAGTGGATTTTACCATCCTTAAAAAAGACAACATCTTTTGACAAAGCATCACTAAAATCATCACAATCCCTTCTTACATGGTTTGTACTATCACACCAAATACATCTATTAACAAACCCTTCTTTGGGCTGTTGTCTTTGCCTAGGAAGTGGCCCTGATGGTTGGCCTTTTTCTTCAAGCTTTGCAAACTTCACCTTCAAGTCACGCATTCCCTTCACAAGCTCATCTAGCATGGACTCATCAAACTTAGGAGCGATAAAAGTAGGCTTTACCATTTTGTCAGAAGTTGAGGTGGAAGGACTTGTAGTGTTTACTACCATCTTGTCCCTTCTTCTTTGTTGTTTGGCAAGCAGTGAGATAACACCTTCAACCTCATTCCAGTCGGTCTTTAGTCCTTGCTCAGCATCTTTATCTTCAAGAAGAAGCTCCAAATTTTCTTGAAACTCTTTACCTGCAGCTTGTAAGAAAAGATCTGTCTTCTCTGCATCTAGTGTGGCCCTTTCTGTCCTAGTGAGTTGTGCATAGCGCCGCTCAAATTCCCTAAGTAGCTCTGTTATTGATATTCCTTGCTTTGGCTTGACTACCCATTCTAAGAATGTCCTTTTGGTCACTCTCTCAGAGTCCTCCATGAAATATTCCTCCTTTAAAGCTACTTTGAGTTCTTCCCAATTTCTCCCATGCCCATCTTTAATTGCCCTAACATGCTCCCTAATTTCTGGAGAAACAACTAGCTCAAAGCTTTGAATCATCTCACCTTCTGTCACGCGATGCAGCTCCATCTCCTTCACATACTCGCGTAAGTACTTGGTTACATCTTTGCCATTGAACTGATCCATTCTGTTGACGACCGCTTGTATGGCCTTCGTTGCTGAAATCTCCCTTCTTTTAGTAGCATGTTGTTGTTGCATGAACATTGCAAATGCTTGAAACATTTGCATTGTTGCTGGGTCAAAATGCATACCCTATTGCTCAACATGATCACCCATGGTTACCCACAAACTCTCACCCTAGCAGATTCGGGTCGGGTTCACCAAAAATATGTCGAGAAATTTGCGGTCTTGCCAGGAAAGCACCGGGCATAGGCTTTGTGGTCATGTAGTCACAAAGTTTCTCATCTGAGATCTAGCTCAATTATCTTGCTAGGAGGAGATGCTCAAGATGTATGCTCACCTAAGGTCTATCCATCAAGGGCATGCCATATCTATGTGATACCACCCTTGGTCACTTGTATTTGAGGTTTTTTATTAGTATGGGGAGCCTTTCGGAGATCTCTCTCGCTCTCTCTCTCTCTCTCATGTCATGTCGCTTTGCACCTCAGTGATCTCTCAGTTGCCTAGTATATGTATGTGGCATTGTCGTTGTTCTCTAGTGACTCAAGATCTATATATTCGGAGTTGACTTGTGCATTGGATTGGAGGCTAGTTCATGGATTTGCTGTGTGTAGCCACAAACCCTCACTCGTTGTACATTTTTTGCTATTGCCCAGGGCCCTAGTTTGAATTTGCCTTGCCATATGTGTGAATCTGAATGCCTTTAGGGTTTTATCCTGAAACTTTGTGAGTGAAAGTGAATGTTTCAAACCAGGTTACTTTCTATGCGGGGAAGAAATGATGGAGCGGGCAAGAAACAAGAGCAGTAGGGGCATTTCCCAAGTATGTTCACCTCTCGCAAGAGAGAGAGAGAGAGAGAGAGAGAGAGAGAGAGAGAGAGAGAGAGAGAGAGAGAGAGAGAGAGAGAGAGAGAGAGAGAGAGAGAGAGAGAGAGAGAGAGAGAGACCAAGATGGAACGGCCGCAAGATGATCGCAAAAGCTCAACTTGGTCAAGACTCTGAAGATGGAACGACAACGAGTTCGATTTGAGGCAACAATTGAAAAAGCTCCTCCACTGAACGATGAAGAACTTCTATAGCATATTCGAGACAAAGCGTATGCTATTAGTATTTTCTCTTTCACTCGTTTGTGATTTCAAAGGCTGAGCTTTTTCCATCTGTGAAGTCTGCATTGTAATGCATGGCTTAAGCTGGGTGTGGCCTTTGTTTCAGCATAGAACTAAGAGATGAGCTGCAGCTAGAGAATAGGAAGGCATTTGGAAACGTATGGGCGGATATCTTAGTAGGCTTGACATTTTTCCTACTCTTGGTTTTTGATACAGATAAGGTAAGGTTGTGCTCTATTTTGATATAAGCTTCCATTGTGTTAACATACAAAACATGCAGAGCTGTTCGCAGGTAATGCAACTCTATGATGACATTTTCTAAAGGTAGCAGTCATGCGGTTAATAGGAAATCCACTATTTACAAATGTTTCAGATACTGGAAAAGCCTTCATAATTATTCTACTGTCGCATGTTTTTTTAGGGTACTTTTTCTCACTTATTTTTTTTTATGTGCATGTTAATGGTTGCCATGTTTCACTATCCTAGACTAGCTATAGTTTCTATTAGATTTTTGTGACTAAAAAGAAGAGAACAAAGGACCTGTTGGTAGCCTCTATATGTGCTCATAGCAGATTATGGATTCCAGGTTGTAGAAATATATCCTTTTCCTGTGCAACATTGACCAGTGTATGAATTGTGTAACATAGAAACCTCATCTTTCATATTCCACAATTTCTGACATATGCCCCTTTTGTGGTATTATCCAAGGTATATGAATTAGATATTAGATTCTTATTCTCCATTCTTAGATGAAAAGTGGACTAGAAGATTTTGAGTACTTATGAGCATCATTTTTTTTGTCCAAGCTGATGATGTTTTGGCATTTCCAGGTATCACTCTCAGTCTGGCTGGGAGACAATTATGGAAACTGTGTTAGAGCACTACGATTTTGAAGCAGACAAAGCATCAATCGACTTATTTGTTGCTATTGTTCCGGTCATGATAGATGCTTGCTTCAAGATTTGGGTAAGTCTCAATTTTTTTAGGTTTACTTAAAGGTCTCTCTCTCTCTCTCTCTCTCTCTCTCTCTCTCTCTCTCTCTCTCTCTCTCTCTCTCTCTCTCTCTCTCTCTCTCTCTCTCATAAAATAGGCACCCATTCTATAAGTTCTCACACATACCCCACACAGTTCCATCTTAGTTCTCGCTTGCATGTCTGACTTCTTAATGAATTTTTAGGGCGTTGTTCGAAGGGAATCTTGTTAAGATGAATGCATGTAGCTATTGGACAGGGCCTGATGCACGGGACACGGCCTCTTCGTGCAAAAATTCCCACTTTGGAGAGTTAGTAGGACAAGGTTCTGCTTGATTTTTTCTCGAATGGATATGCAAAAAAGATCACAGCAGACGTTCAAAGGCTGCCCAGCCCTACCAAAACTTCAATTGATGCTAAGCATTTCTATTAGACTTGGAAGGGTAGCAATAGGTTTCTATTTTGCGGAAGGCTGATTTTTGGGCCTGATGTTGCATTATTGCTATTGACTTTGGTTCTCATCCTAGTCACCGTATTGGTGTTTGGTATTTTTGTTGGAAGGCACCTTGTGAAAGATTTTTCACACTTTGGTGGTATATCAATCCGGGTGGTTACATTAGCTTTTACATCTGGTGTCTTAGTTAGTTTTTCTCTTGCTGACATTCGGTAGGGACTGTGGTATAATTCCACGTAATAAATATCCGCCTGAACTAGAGGAAAACTGCTACTCATCATTCGAGTGGAGTGGCGGGTAGACACCAAGGCGAAGGCTTCCATGAACAAAGGATGCGATTGTGAATGGGATGGCTGTGAAAATCAAGTTTTGTGACACCTCCGTGCTATACATGCCTCCCCGTTGCTCACATTGCTCTATCTACAATATTTGTGTGGATCACTTTGACCATCATTGCCCATGGGCTGGACAATGCATTGGACAAACAACTTATGAAAACTTTCGCTATCGCTACGACAAGAAAGAAAATCTTTATGATCAAGGATTTTTTCACAACATGAGGGACATTCTTTACTGGCATTTTGGAATGTCCAAGAAAAATTTTTGTGCACAAGTTGAAGCTTTAGACAGAAACAAACAAAGTTGATGATGCTTTTGACCATGGAGGCGAGAAAAGTTATAACAACATTGAGATTAGGGCGAAAGTCCCCTGGATGCCTACTGCTCTTGATGCTTTTATTCAAGAAAGGAGTGTTATTCATCAGACCTACGGGAGTTCTAGTAAAGAAATACAGTACACATATGAGAATGGTTTTGTAAAAAGTCAAGATCGTTCTTCCTATCGTTGCATGGAAGAAGGTGGTTCTCTCACTCGTTCTATGGAGGCATTACCTGAAATGCTAGTGCATGTTCTACAAGTAACATGACAAGGCAATCATAGATTGCCACCAGCTATTCAGTCAAAAACACACATGTAGACAATGCACGATGGACATAGGAAATTGTTTGTGCAGTTTGATGTCAATTGAAAGGGTTTCTTATTGTCCTCCAATGTTATTATGGCTAGTAACTACATTGATACATCAGTTTCATTACTAGTTAAATTTGTATGTACTATGCAAGAAGGGGATTCAAATCTAATGTTATGGAGAATATAGGCTCGATATCAACAATTTTTCGAGAGAGAGAGAGAGAGAGAGAGAGAGAGAGAGAGAGAGAGAGAGAGAGAGAGAGAGAGAGAGAGAGAGATTTCTAATTAGGCACATCCTCTCCAAAGCAGGCTATGGGGATGATGTTGGCCTCTTCACAGTTGCTGCAAGCAATAGCAGAATCTGCAGACAACTCCAAACATTCTGGACAGCTACTGGGTGGTGATGGTTGGGCAATGTGGGATGGGAGGCTTGATGAATGAAGAGATGAGTAGAAGAGTGTTGGTAGCCAATCTCATCAACAGTTATATCATCTTTGGGTTACTTGGTTGTTACAACTTATCTAATTATACTTCATATTGTGTAGAAGTATGGAGATTAAAGTTTGTTACTACAGCTTGATATGAAATCGGTTTTTCTTGGACCGAGTCTTAAACGAAGGTGTGTTTCTAAAATGTTGCTATCACAAAGAAAGAAGCTTGGTTACTTGTTTCTATTGGTCAAATTAGTGCTACTTGTATTCAACAATCCCCTGGCTCTGATGAAGAGGAGGAAAATGATGAGCCTAAGAGAGCTTGGAATTCTTCTACCCAATCATTGGTTAGCGGTTCTTTTCATATAAAGTCGCTTTTGTTCTGCTCTTTTCTTGCTATTGGTCTCTAGACTCTAGTTCTTTTGTTTAAAAAAAGTTATTTGGATCATTTATTCAATTTTCTCTTTAAGAGTTTTGGCTTTTATCCCTTGAATTTTAATAACCCAGCTTGATTGCAAGCTTGCCTTAAAGTGAACCAGGAATGCTTTTAGCAAAAGCTTCAAATTTTGACTTAAAAACGAGGACACTTTTAAGTTTGTCTTTATTTTATAGTTCTAATACTCTATTACACATTGTTTGCAAAAGTTAGAATGAATAGAAACGCTTGAGTTTGGTACATGATATGTGTGTGTGTGTGTGTGAGAGAGAGAGAGAGAGAGAGAGAGAGAGAGAGAGAGAGAGAGAGAGAGAGAGAGAGAGAGAGAGAGAGAGAGAGATTTTAATAAGAAAGAGATACATTTAGAGAAAAAATTATGAGTTAATACCTTTCGTAATGTGTTTTGATTTAATATGTGAAGTTTTCCATGGTTGTTTATGATCATACCATTATTTGTTATTTAGAGAACAATCCATTTCATATGTGTGCCTCAAATCCATGTGGGAAGCCTATTAAGTAGGTGGCTAGTATCATTTGTTTTGAGACTGAGATTTGTATCAGTTTACAAGGGAAACTATGTCCATAGTTTGATATCGTCTGTTGACAAATTACATTGATGCGATTGGTTTGTTATAATTTAGTATTCATTATATTTGTTGCTTTTCATGGTTTGTTCTCTTAACATCTATTACAAATGAAAACACACTACAATCTACACTTCTATTCATTTGCACCTCAACATGTATTTTTGCAGAAGCATGTGCTTCTCAAATTGTTATGTTACTAACATACATAAAATAGTAGGTCATGACATTCCGTACGAAATCCGTATGAGGGGGGATGGTTCATTGCGAGAAGGTCTGTATGTTGTCCGTATGTAGGGAGGTAGGTTAGCATGTGAGCCCGGGGCGGTCACTTATCAAAAGCTTCCTATATCACGTGCGTTCAAGAGGTTATTAATAATACCTCAATATACATGCTATATTTACACTACGTGCCTATTTAAAAAAAACCCCACCCCCCTCTGTATGTATACATTTTGATACATTTTGATCTTTTAATAATCCTCTCCGGTTAACTCACGTGATAGCATACACATTCTATAAAGTGACCGCCCCGGGCATGTGAGATACCGTACATAGGGGGGCTTCTCTATTTTTGATGCACGCAGGTGACATCCCCCCATTACTAATTGTCAATCCCCCGGGGCCAAAATAGAAATCAGGGACTTGTTGAAACTTTGTCCTCGACCATTTTCTTGTGGATAATAAAGTGCAGACTTGTGGTAAGCTATCATGAAACTCTCACTCGAATAATTTCAAAGAAACATTCAAATTGTGTAAAGTAATAATATTTTGAAGACGAACTTAAATGTTTTACTTGCATCAACCTTTTGTATAGCCTTAGCTTTAGCCGACTTCATCACATAATCGATGGCAACAACGATATACGGAGATTTAGTGTTACAAGCTACAAGAATAATGGGACCTAGAAAGCCCAAGCACCACTTCTTAAACGGTTGGGTGACCTCAATACGACGTAATGAAATTTTATCCTTTTGTTGTGTTGCTTTGTAATGGGGTCTTATCCATTAGGAAGTATGCAAGAAACATAATCATTCATGACATGTATTGTTTGGGCCTCACAACCATTGTGAAATCAAATCCAAAGAGATGAGTAGAATCTTGTAATTCTTCTTGTGGACCATGACCTATTTACGAGATGTAGTAGTGCTTGATGGATCAACATAAAACACAAATTTGGTAGCAAAAGGATTCATATCAAAATCTCTTTACTGCATCCATTATAGCTAAGACTTCTCTCTCTTTAATGGTGTAGTTCAAGTCACCACCATTTGACTAACAACTAGCAAAGATAATGGGGTAGTTCAATTTATGTTCTCTTGGTTGAGTTAGAATACACCCAATAGAAAACCTTGATGCATCAATATACAAGTAAAAAACTTCATTCCAATCAAGAACTCATAAAATTGGGTCACTTACCAAGGCCTTCTTCAATAACTCATAAGCACAATCACGTTTCTCTATCCATTTAAATTCAATAAGAAGCTTGTACAATGGATGAGCTATCTTATCAAAGTGTAAAGTAAACCTCCGATAATATCCAACATGGCCCATGAGTCTCCAAACCCCCTTATAGTTTGTAGGTGGTGCCAATTCTAGAGTGGATTTATTTATGCCCTCATCTATAGAAATTCCATTCTTGGAGACTATATTATCTAAAATGACTCCATGTTTATTCCAAAATTGGCATTTGAAAGGGTTCAATGAGATGCAATATAAACTAGACCTCTCAAACATATTTGTAAGCGTGATATATGATTGTTGCAGCAAGAATAAACACAAAGGTCATCTAGTGTTTGTTTGATGCATCTAACGTGTACCCTCGTAGCCAACCACACCTTGTTGAAGCCCCCTTTTGATGTCATTAATCTGTTTTTTGGGAAGCTTTGTTATTGATTCCATGTAATTTTGATCCGAATGATGTATACATTGAGTTCTATTATTTGATTATGATCCCGAAGCCATGTAAGCTTTGTTATTTATTGAACATAATTTTGATCCAAGTGATGTGTACATTGAGTTCTATTATTTGATTATGATCCCAAAGCAATGTAAGCCGACCATTGGCCATTTGAAAAGCACTAGGTATAAGTATCATTAGATTTAGTACGAGCACACTATTGTAACATTATCTCTTGAGTGTTGAAGAGATTTTGTATGTACGAGTGCAAGTGGTTACTTAAATACAACTTGTAACTAAATTTTGTCTTGATTTGCTAATCCAAATCCGATTTTGAAAGTGCATTGTGTTCCTTGTCTCTTTGTATTTCAATTAGTTATAGTCATTTCAAGTTTTTCTCTGGTTTGTAACTCCGTGTTTGTGAGTCTTATCTACATTTTGTTTTGTCTTTTTTACCATAGGAGAGTGCTATTAGACCTAAAAGTGCGACCTATCTGAATTGTTTGCAATTTTTCTAACATGGATCATGATGGATAAAGATTTTGATACCTTATTAGATGATTATCAGGCACTGTAGATTGGAGCCCTTATACCTAATATTTATTCCCTTAAGTTTCATGATATTCAAAGTTTGGTTAGTCAACAAAATAGTGCGATTACCTAGAGGGGCGAGATAAGATATATGCATATTTTTATATCAGAGAGTGATGATTATCTTGTTGGGTTGATACAATATACAGCACGTTCTACTAGAATTTTACGAGGAGCTCTCTAAAAGGTGAATCATCTACAACACAAAGTCCCAAATATATGATTTTAAGTAGAAGAAAAATAAAAAAGTGAAGGAAGCTTTACTTTTCTTACGATCGGGCGTCAATGTTTTGAAGTACACCACCTTTGCCAAGCTTAGTCTATCTTTCAATGGAGTTCCTGTTTCTGGGTTATGCATGGGAAATCACCGTTCTGTGAGTGTTGAGGGTCTCATCCAGGGTTGTTACTGTGGCTAGCTGAACTGTGGACATTGACTGTTATGTTTTGTGCCTCAGTCCAGGACTTGGGTAGTACCAGCTTCTTTTAGGGAGACCTTGATTATTGCAGACCAACTCTATTATTGATATCCCTAGAGGACAATTTTTGTTAGGTTAAGAATCTTCCCAGGTGGTTTTGTCTGCTTATCCACCAGGGCTACTTTAGAAATTGAGAATGATGCTGATGATGACCATAGTTCTACTTCTTCTTGTACACCTAGTTCTTCAATAAACAATTACACAGTTCTAATTTGACCAGGAAGAATTAAGAGGATTAACTATGGTATTAACAATTGACCTTTACTAGCCTGCTGCCAGTAAAACTAGCAAAGTTGAAGTCCTCAATTTCTTGACCTCTACAAGTGCCGGTGAAATAAGTTATATATTGTGGTTTAATGTATAACACGTTCGTTTAGAATTTTGGCATCGATTAATCGTTTTTCATGTTTCTATGAGAATATAGTTACTATATAATTTTCTTCATGATTTTGGAGTGTTCAACTGAAGCTAAGAAGTCACTTTTTTTTCAAGACAAGTACACTCTCTTTTGTAATATTTAACTTCTTGATTTTGATAAAATCCATGAGTCACTACTCTCATCAAGATATTTAAATACAAAAGATCCATATAGAGTGAATTCTTAGTTCTTTTTGTAAAATCAGTCTTTTGTCTCATGATTGGTAAAGTTCTGCTCAATAGCACACCAGTTTAAGACTTGTGGTACATTTTCTCTTGTTGAAGGTTGTCATAGGTTTGGGGTTTTTGAATACTTTTGGTTCATCCCTGTGATCATTTCCTTGACCATTTGATCAATGTTTGGTACTGGTGGGGCTTAAAAACTCCGCTTCAAAGTGGATTCACTTGTGGTAGAAGAGGCAATACTGCTTATCTTGTCTGTATCTCTCGATACCTCTCCATAGACCCTACAATTGTAAACTAGTGTTGGATGGAGTGACTCACACACCCATGAAGTGCATGAAAACACTACCTAGATCAACATAATGTCAATCGAGGACACAGATGACATGATAGGCACACGGAGGAAATATCTTTATCTTGTCAGGCTGAGACCATCCTACACATACAACACTCTGGAAGGCCAACTAAACCACAATCAAGAACCTCATTTCTCTCAACTACACCACCTAGCTACATCACACATACATAAGGTAACTCACCTAATCATGCTAGATTCGTACGAAACTTAAGGAACACTATCCCCTCACTAGGATACACCTATCCCTAAGCTTCTACACTCAAAACCCTCACTCTAAACCCATCTGCGAAAAACACGTAGGATGACAGAGAAAATTTTTGAAAGTACCTGAAACTGAAATTTATGAGTACCTATGCGTAGCTTATGTCTCCACGATTCTATAGACTACTAGCATGCAGAAAATGAATATTGTTTGATACACTTACGGCCACAAATAGCTCGTAGATGCGTCGGCGTGTGCGCTTCGTCTCGCGTGGAATGCTTGGCGTTGTCGCGTAGCTCTCCTTGAGCCTACAGCAATGGTGCAGTCGGATCTCCAATGTGTTGAGCGAGCCGCACGTAGCGAGAGGATAAAGCTCACGCTCACTGTCTTCTTCTCTCACACACAGTAGACGGCAGCGCTAAAGTTTTGATTATGAAAAAGTCTCCCTTACAAAATGACCTAGGTACCTTATATACTAAGGCTACCTTAGGTTTAACCAAAAATGGGGTTGAAAGGGTCAAATGGCTTTGTATTTACAATCTGGAAGTGCCATTGCACCCCGGCTTCTGAAACTAGAATAACTACTCATTACAAATGACGTTTATAGCCATAATCCGAAGCATTTCATAACTCGCAAAATATAAGACTTTGGTACGAAACTTTAGTTATGTTGTGTTGTTGACCCAGTGGTCAACATTCCCCCCTTCTGTGTTCATGTCATCCCCGACATGACCTGATTGTCGATGGCGATGTGGTCTTTGCTGTGGTTTTGGCTTCATCTGTTGCACTGCTTGTAACTTTGTCGAGCCACAACAAGAACTATGATCCATTAGAGCGGACATCTATCATCATAACCATTCATCTTTTGAGATCCTCTGATTACTTTTGTGTTTGCTCTTCTTCATTGGTAAATTCTTTGTTCTTGTGCAATCATGTTGTTAGTGTTGTCTGCAACTTTGTCATTGTAGGACATTCTTCGACTCGTCATTGAGGAGAAGTATGCTATGATTTGAAATTGGTGCTCCAATTCATTTGTCAATTGATTTGAGTAGCATCTCCTTATTGTTGATGTAGAAGGAATATGTACAAGAGGATGGTGATAGGTGTCTTTAGATTAGGGTCTAAAACTTGGATGACCAAGGGAAAAAAACCCGGTGGGAAAAAATGCCTTTGGTATACGCTCTTATTGGAGTTGAGCAGTTGAACGTGAAGTACATGTTCATGAAAGGTGAGTGCTTGGGTGAAACACGGAAAGAGTTCTTGATGCAAGTGCCAATTATGAGACACTCTATATGCATATGAGAAATTTGTCAACAAAAGCATGCAATGTGAAAGAAGGAGATGATGGGTGTTTCGAGGAATAAATGTAGCACATGTGACATCAAAAGATGTCTCAATAGCTTCCACCTTTCCAGGAAGGGTTGTCGAGGTAGAAGTTTCTCCACTCGTATCTCACTGTGCTCAGTACGTGAGTGTCTTTTGGACCTTCTCCTTCACTTCACCGGACTTAAGTACTTAGACTTTGACTCTTTTGCTCACCTATACCAGCATGAGTGACACAACGTAAATATGCTCAACTCTTCCAGCTTGAGCAGTACCTAGAATAGCTAAGACACTTAGACCACAAAGAATATTACTTGAAGATTTGGGACTAACATCTCACTCATTTTGTGGCTTAGCGACTCGATTCTGACTTTTATGACTTGTCGGTTTCCTGTTGACACTACTTTGTGACAAGTTCTTCGGCTGTTGTAGTGGCTGTTGAGACATACTTCGTGAAGTTTCATCGTTTTCTTGTATCTTCTTCTCTTCGTAGTCCTCAAGCCTCTTGTCAGTCTTTTCTTCATGTGGATTATGGATTTTTTAATTTTTTCTTAATAATAAACAAAGAAAATCTTAAAACAATTCAACAAAAGAAAAATCATTCAAATAGAAATCTAAATGCTATGTACACTATACACATGTCCCTAGGGGCTCATATATGGATTTTGTCCCCATACTCCTCTGTAACACTACTATGAGGGCATATACTCTAAATTTCATAAAAAAATTATCACAATAAAACGCAAAAATTCAATGCATCTCACAAAACATTGCCCAGCTCTAATAGTCATAATGTTAGGTCCGCATTCAGAATGCCTCCCCCTTCCTATTTGGAGTCATCCTTTACGACAATTAAAAGTTGTGCTTGGGCAATTAAAAGTTGTGCCTATGCAGGCCTTGTAATGTAGCCCTATTATGCATACACAATCAATGCATGGAAAAGGTTTATGTTGTGCAAGATGTGGGTATAAACAATTTGCTTATTGGCATTTGTTGGCGAGGCTTCCTATTCTAAGCAATGTAATGGTCTTTGAAGCTCCTGTATCGTTGCTTGATTGAAGCGACTTGCTCTCTTCTAACTGTATTGTAATCGTAGGAAGAATTGTAAGAATTCAAGCGGCGATGCACTGACAACAGTTTTGTTGTTCTTCTTTCGGACCCATTTCTTCGCGATTATTGGCTATTTTGTTGCTGACGCTCGTTTGGGAACCCATACTTGCCCGTGCTTCGTTTGTGTTTGAAGAGACTTCTTTGGGATCCATTTTTTTGTTGTGTGAGTCGACAGTGGCCTTTGCTTCAGCCCTTGTACGCTTGGTTTGGGACGAGATTTAGGCTTTGGAAGTTGATACTGTGGTTGTTTTGGAATCCAAATGAATTCCAGACTTTTTTGTACTTGAATCAACTTCTTTGGAGCCCAAACCTGAGTTGTGAAAGCTTTCGACTTTGTGATATCCTTACCCATTCATGCACGCTTTCCTTTTTTTTGTTTTGGTGTTGGATCTTGTGATTTGTCATTAGAGATCTTTGTCTTCTTGATCCATATTTGTTTTTGGTCAATCTGGCTTTTTGGTATCCAGATTTGTCTAGGGTAGACATGATTTCTGGGCTTAAGAGATTTTGCTTGGTTCAAGTAGACTTAGTACACTGTGTTCAAGTTCTTTGGTTAGGAAAAAGTCGAAACTATGTCCAAAACCGCAACAGTTTCATCACAATTCTCGCAAATTGTCGCTTTCAGACACCCCTAACTTGCGGATGAATTTTGAGGCCTTAAACGACGTTTTTTTCAAAGTGAAATGCAGTTTAGACTGGTCAAAACGAGTCCAAATTCAATTTTAAAAGAAGATTTGGGATCTCTGTGACACTCTGAACACTTCTGTATGGTCAAAAGTACAGTTGGACCCTAAAACTGGCCTAGAGATATCCTATGCATAGGATGTCTTTTTGCTCAGAATTTAACAAAATTTGGTTGAGAGACTCCCCTTAAGTCCAACAACACAATGGTATGCTCAAAATTTTGTTTGGACCTAAAAATGGCCTTGAGACATCCTACGCGTAGGATGTCTAATTGCCTAGATTTTGTCCAAACTTGATTCCAAGATTCTCCTAGTGCTCAGCAACACAATGGTATGCTTAGAATTACTCACATCTATTTTTACTTTTTGATTCTGACACCTATAGGTTGGTCAAATGATCAAGAAACTGTTAAAAGCCCGATGTCTGTTCTGATGAATGCCCAAGTCAAATCAACTCCAAATTGGACCAAATTTGCTTAGGAGGCTTATCACAGGCTATATGATAGCATGGTATGGTCACAGGAGAATTTTGGTCTCAGAATCATGCAGTAGACATCCTACGCGTAGGATGTCTTTTTTCTCAGAAGGAACCCAAACTTGGACCAAAGATCCCCCTAGTCTTCAGCAACCCACTGGTATGCTTAGATTTGAGTTTGGATGTCAAAAGACCCCAAAACTAGCTATTCTTGCCTTTTGTCTATCCAAAAACGCTAAAGTCTGTTCAATCTTCACTTTCACTGACCCAAATGAGATGAAATTTATCACATGCACTCAATACAACATTTAGAACATGCCTATGGAGTCATCCTATGGTTTGGTCTCAAAATTAGGCCTTGGACACAATTTGGGTAGGATGTCTGGCAATTCTCACCTTTTGGCTTTGATCTGTCAAAATTTGGTCAAATTTCCACTTTCCAGGTGAAAATAGGGTAGAACCTACCTTCTAAACACACTGGTAACCTCAGATTTTCCAAAAAGTGCCTAGATCACCCTATAGACATCCTACGAGTAGGATGTCTACTGCTTATTTTTTGAGACTGAAGTGTCCCTGATGCTTCCTTATGCTCTCAGCAAGTGCAAGTATGATTCACAATTGCAAAAACATGCAAAAATCACTCAATTTAAGCCTTTTCTGAAATTTTACGTTTTCTGACTCCTCCTTTTGGCTTTTGGTCAATAAGAATAGGGAAAAACACTCAAGTCAATATGTTACTAGGGTAAAACCTACCCTGTGAACCCACTGGTAACCCGAGTTTTCCCAAATTCCCTACCAAAAGTTCCCTAGAGACATCCTACGCGTAGGATGTCTACTAATGAAAATTTTGGCAGAATTCATCCACAGGCCTCCCCAAGTCTTGAGCACTACTTTTCAAGCATTCCTAGCAGTTTTTATGCAAAATTGTGCTTAGAATCTTAAGTTTCTTGTTTTCGCATTTTTGACACTCCGTCTTTGGTCTTTTGGGTGTGAAGAGTTGGTCAAAACTCTAGTTTCAATGTATACTTAGGGTAAACCCTCCCTTCTGAACACACTAGTGCAGTGAGAATTTTCAAATTTGGTCTCCAGAACCCCCTTGAGACATCCTACGCGTAGGATGTCTATGTTTACAGAATTGCAGGTTTTCTTCACATAACCCTTGCAAATGCTCTTTTATATGCACAACATCAGTCAGTCATACAAAAATATCCACAAAAGCTTGTTTAATGCATTTTTACCCTCAAAAGCACACTTTTCCGTGATTTCAAATGCAATCAAGCACTTTAGCAAATAATTCAGTGTTGAATAGCTCTAGATCAGAATCGGATCACTTACCTAAAGCTACTCCTACAAATCATATGGGGTTTTGTATCTATGAGTAGAAGAACGCTTCACCGCCACACACGAACTAGTAAACACTTTTATCACCTCACAAATCACTCGACCACCAACAAATACTCTAATCCCCAGATCCTAACTAAACATATCTAGTCGCAGACCCTCGGTAAGACACACGCTTCCTGGCTATCCACTTGATCGCGGAATATCCTCTTCCGGATCCACTTAAGAAAAACGCTTTCTTTAGCCGAAACTAAATCAAGCAACCATCACACGAGTGTTAGTAGGAAACCTACTTAGGTCCTTGTGTCCTCGGTAACGGCGCCAATGTTGGACGGAGCGACTCACACACCCATGAAGTGCATGCAAACACTACTTAGATCAACATAATGTCAATCGAGGACACAGATGACACGATAGGCACACGGAGGAAATCTCTTTAGCTTGTCAGGCTGAGACCATCCTACACATAGAACACTCTGGAAGGCCAACTAAACCACAATCAAGAACCTCACTCCTCTCAACTACACCACCTAGCCACATACACACATACGGAAGGTAACTCACCTAATCATGCCAGATTCGTACGAAACTTAAGGAACACCATCCCCTCACTAGGACAAACCTGTCCCTAAGCTTCTACACTCAAAACCCTCACTGTAAACCCATCTGCAGAAAACGCGTAGGATGACAGAGCAGAATTTTGAAAGTGTCCGAAACTGAAATTTATAAGTACCTATGCGTAGCTTATGTCTCCACGATTCTATAGACTACTAGCACGCAGAAAACAGACATTGTTTGATACACTTACGGCCACAAATAGCTCGTAGATGCGTCGCTTGTGCGCTTCGTCCCGCGTGGAATGATTGGCGTTGTCGCGTAGCTCTCCTCGAGCCTACAACAATGGTGCAATCGGATCTCCAATGTGTTGAGGGAGCCGGGCATAGCGAGAGGATAAAGCTCACGCTCACTCTCTTTCTCTCTCACACACAGTAGACGGCAGCGCTAAAGTTTTGATTATGAAAAAGTCTCCCTTACAAAATGACCTAGGTACCTTATATACTAAGGCTACCTTAGGTTTAACCGAAAATGGTGTTGAAAGGGTCAAATGGCTTTGTATTTACAATCTGGAAGTGCCATTGCACTCGGACTTCTGAAAATAGAATAACTACTCATTACAAATGACGTTTATAGCCATAATCCGAAGCATTTCATAACTCGCAAAAGGTAAGACTTTGGTACAAAACTTGAGTTATGTTGTGTTGTTGACCCAACAGTCAACAACTAGATACAATGCTTCTCTTGTGACTTTATCAAATGTGGTGTATGCTTTTAGGTGTAGATTTATTTTAAGAGTTTTGTTCTCCAAGCCCTCTTTAAAGAGATCTGACAGTCTCTCTTCTTGTGGTAACTCTCATACAAGACATCTCTATGTGTATTTCTTGCCATCTACTATAGTATGTGGGATCACAATGTGGTGGATCACGCACTCCACTCAGGAACACTCTCTCTTAGTAAGAAGGGAATCCACCTTTTGAACGGCAAGAAGAATATTATTCACCCCTTCGAAGAACCCAAATCTCTGTAGTACCTTCTCAAAAGGGCACGTCTAGAAGGTGAGGTGAGAAGGTATTGTGGTAGGGACATGGTCAACTCCACTCGATTAAGAAAGCAACAAGGTCAAAAGAAATAATAGGATGAAATAACTTACTTTGGGTAGGGCAAGAACGAACATGACAAGGTTGGGCAGAAGGGTCTGGAGTGGGAACAACAACATGGGTGCGTGGTTGGGTAGCGACATCAAATGTAGCATCCCTCTTCTCCTTAACAAATTTCTCTTTTCCCTTTCGTGCAATGGCATGCACAGGCCACAATGCAACAACATAAATCATATTAACTAATAGATTATTGGTTGTTGTGGGTGCCAAACTAGAAGAATCCATGGCAGGAGAACTATGAGACCCTCTCTATAGAAGTGTCCAACTAGGGCCTGGAGGTCTCTCATTCCCACTATGATGGTTTATGGGGTGAGGTGGTGGTATTGTAGAATTGCTACTAATAATGTGGTGTATCTTAATATAACAATTTTCTTCAATGTGACCCCTACCCAAACATCTCTCATAAGTGCAGACAACAATGGGAAAATCTTTGGAAAGATGGTCAGGTACACCACAAGCTCAACACACAATCTTAGTGGGATTAGGCTCAGGGCGCCGGGTAGACAAAAAATTTTCTTGGTGCTTCAAAAAGCTCACATCTATAGTCACAGCTTTCATGTTTTCATTCAACTGGTTTATGTAATTATTCATCATGTCCTTCAAGTCCCCTATACTAGATGAATTTCTCTCATAATCATTCCTGCCCTCGCGATGCATGGAAGGTGCAATGGTAGAAGTAGATCGAGGATAAGTCACAAAAGGTGGGCGAGCCTGAGAAATTGGTGTTGAAACATGTGGATAGGTGGATGTAAGCTCTTGGGTGACTAGACCTAGGACCCTCCTCCGAACCTCCCAATATAAAGGCAGGCTCCTAGCCGTATGCCCTAGCTGGATCCCCTTGTCCACACTGCCTAGCCTGGCCCCTGGCCCAGTCCGTGACTCCCTCGCCTTGCCCTTGTTCTGACATTACTCCCCCTTAAGGAAGAGTTTTTTTCCTTGAAAACAAAAGTGTGAAACTTCTTCTTAAGAGCACTAATGTTTTCCCAAGTGGCACCTTCCTCAGGTGGATCTTTCCACTTGATTAAAGCTTGTCGGGTACATGATGACGCGTACGCAAATCAGTCAATAATTAGTTCAGGTTCATGCAGTAGGGTAGGAGGTTCAACAAAATTGACCAATCAATGACATTGTTGTCCCTATGTAATCGCTTACGTAAACGGCTTACATGAAACACTGGATGGATACGAGAATGTGTAGCTAACGATAGTTTGTAGGCATGATCACCAACTCGCTTGAGTATTTTGAAAATCCCTCAATATCGTGGAGATAATTTAGGTGTTGGCCCAGCTTTCAGACTTTCTGAATGCTCTGGTACACGTAGAAATACTTCCTCCCCTTCCTCAAAAGTAACTTGCTGACGTTTCTCATCAGCGTAATTTTTATACGGATCCTGCTCTTGTCAGACGTTCTGACGAGCGAGTTTCAGCATATCCATTTGGTCTTGGATAAATACCTTAATTTGTTGGAGTTTTTTGGTTGCCAACCCCACCGTAACAGGTGACCTAGGTTGAAAACCATACATGAGCATGAAAGGACTAAATCCAGTCTTGACATGCTTAGCACTGTTGTAAGCAAACTCAAGAAGAGGTAGATATTCTTCCTAGTCTATTTGTTTCTTGCTAATGTATGCACGTAGCATATCCTCTAGCACTTTGTTGACTCGTTCAGTCTGACCATCCATTTCTGGATGATCGGATGTACTGAGGTTGAGTTGAGAACCCAACCGTTTAAACACAACCCTCCAAAAATGACTTTTAAACTTGGGGTCACGATCACTCACAAGTTACTTGGCAAGCCATACAACTTATATAAACTGCCACAAATAGCTTGGCTAATTATGGAGTCTTATTTGTGGATTTGGTTGGAATAAACTTACATAGTTTAGTCAACTGGTCTACAACCACCCATACTGAGTCATGACCTCATACCGTGGTTGGTAAACCCACAATAAAATCCATAGAGATACCTTCCCATTTACCATTGGAAATCTCCAAAGGATGTAAGAGTCCTCCTGCTTTCAGGTGCTCTGCTTTGTTAACTTGACATTTTTGGCAATGCAGGATGTAATCTTGAACAAATCCATGTAAACCTGGCCAGTAAAATTGTCGTCATATGAGAGCATAAGTCTTTTTAATACCCGGGTGTCCTGCACTTGGACTATCATGACATTCATAAAGAATTTGGCACCGAATGTCTGTGTCCGTTGGTACACAATTTCTCCCCTTATGGAGTAGGTACCCATTGTCGATGGTAAAATTCTTCCATCGCTGTAGTTCATCACTCGACAAAGAAGAACTATGTGTGGAGGTTAACGATACACTACGAGCATTGAAGTGAGAAGGATCCCTCATTTGCACATGGCTCCGCACTTCGGAATATGTGTCATTCTGCTCAAATTTGCTGCAAAGTTCTGTAAACAAGAGAGAATTGATCTCAGGCATAGGACTAAGAGCGTCAGCCACCACATTGTATCGTCCTTTACGATACCGACGCTTTGCGTCATATTCGTGAAGAATCTTAGCCCAGTTGGATTTTCAGCCCTTGAAATCGGTCTGTTGTGTAAACCATTTAATTCTTTCATGGTCAAACACACACTACAAGAGGCTATTCATATTAGCGACGCTCACACAACGACGCTCAAAAAAAAAATTTCTCGGCGTCGTTATGAGCGTCACAAATTTGCGACGCTCATAGCGACGCCGGCTGGGCTAAAAAAAATAACAGAGAGCACCCAAAAACTCAGATCTCAGATCTGAGTTTTTCGGCGTCCTCAAGCAAGGAGCAGGTAACGCTCTCCCTCTCTCTCTCTCTCTCTCTCTTTCTTCTCCACACACACACACACACACACACACACACGAGGAGAGGAAGGAGAGCCAGATATGCTCCTTCCCTCTCCTCACTCTCATGTTCCCTTCCCCTCTTTCTCTCTCCCTCTCTCTCTCTCTCACACACACACACACACATAGTGTTTTTGAGAGAGAGAGAGAGAGAGAGAGAGAGAGAGAGAGAGAGAGAGAGAGAAAGAGTACAAACATAAACAAAAACGCACACACACATACATAAACAAAGAATGCACACACACATTGAGAGAGGAAAAGAGAGAGAGAGCATGCATAAACAAAAAACGCACACATTGAGAGAGGAAAAGAGAGAGAGAACATGCATAAACAAAAAACGCACACATTGAGAGAGGAAACGAAAGAGAAAACATGCATAAACAAAAAAATGCACACACATTGAGAGAGAAAGAGAGAGAAACTAATTTAACGTTGTAGGAAACTAATTAAAATTAAAAGACCTAAAGATCTAGCCGACGAGGAGTTGAACTCAAGACCTATTATTCAAGAGGGAAATGGCATAACCAATCTATCATACTTGGCATGGGTGATAGAAAGGTTATACCATTTATCTCTTTTTATTGGAACACACATCCACACACGCGCACACACACAAGAAGAAGAGAGTTATAACGTCGTAGGAAAATATCCTAAAAGACGTTAAAGATTAGGTTAGATGTAGACTTACGTTAAATTAGATTTAGGTTTATTTAAGTTAAATTAGATTAGATTTAGGTTTATTTTTAGTTAGATTTACGTTTATTTATGCTAGATTTAGATTTACGTTATATTAGATTAGATTTAGGTCTCCATAGACTGCCATGCCTGCATGAAGCGGGTGAAGAAAGCCCTCAATGGAATATAGGGTATTGCTGCCTTCACTCATGGTGGGTTCCGTTGATCCAAAAGTACTGGTGAAATGTCTTCAGAAGATAGGGAAGAAGGTGGATCTTCAGGGCGGCAAGAGTCACTACATCCCCGACAATGACCATCTAGACAACCTCTAGTCATTCAACAGCAACTTCAAAGTTAGTAACAAGTGCAAGAACGGTCCAAAG
Source organism: Adiantum capillus-veneris (assembly GCF_014529385.1). Lineage (NCBI taxonomy): Eukaryota > Viridiplantae > Streptophyta > Polypodiopsida > Polypodiales > Pteridaceae > Adiantum > Adiantum capillus-veneris. The sequence continues at coordinate 76,818,873 of NC_140950.1, read as the reverse complement.
GGCCAATTGCTGTCGTCAGATGTGGATGGAGATGAGGCAGCGTCACTACCGGAAGTTAAATCTCACATCTTTAGTGATGAGAATGCCAACTCTTGCCGAGTTATGTGAAAAATTATGTGTTAAATCAGTTTTAAGGTTCTTATAATCCCTGTTTGTTTAGTTCTTTGTTTTTAATATAACATAATTTACGTTAGATTTAGATTTATGTTATATTAGATTAGACTTAGGTTTATTTAGGTTTACCCCCACACACACACACACACACACACACACATACACACACAAAAAGAAGAGAGTTTTAACGTCTTAGGAAACTATCACAAAAGACCTTAAAGATTAAGTTAGATGTAGACTTATGTTAAATTAGATTTAGGTTTATTTTTAGTTAGATTTACGTTTATTTAGATTTAGGCTTATTTACGTTAGATCGAGTCCACGCAAGAATTACTTACGGTTTATGGTTTAGAGTTAGACGAACAGTGAAAAGATCTACTGTGAAAAGATGTTAAGATGCTGTGAAGTGCTACAGCTAGAGAAGAGGCAAAGGGGTTTTGTCCACTACATGCAGTATCATGCAGACGTGGGTCTGTAGATTTCTTGTACCCACAAATATAGGTATTGACCAATAAAGACGAGATTATAACCCGATGGTTCTGATCTCCGTGCACCTCTAGACCGAGGTGTGCGGGGATTGGACATGACTAGAGAATGTGAGGTAGAGAGAGAGAGAGAGAGAGAGAGAGAGAGAGAGAGAGAGAGAGAGAGAGAGAGAGAGAGATAAGACGAAGAATGCCAATAGAATATTAAATTTGTTGTCCAGGTTATAAGATTTTTATCCTCATTATGAGTAGTGACAAGGATGTGGAACCGTCCAACCGAAACACCTATCTCTCAACGAGGGTCTTATGTCCTTGTAATCAATGCAAGCATGCTGTGCGACGGACAAGACGTGTTTCTTTGCAGCACGTTCGCGAATTTGGCGAGTTCGATCCATCTATTATAGATTGATTTGTTGCCAATTATAACTCGTCGGACTCTGACGCTGGCCAACAAGCAGCAATCTTGCAACCCAATAGACGTGTTCGCAGGCGCTTTGGTCAAGCAGCATATGTGAGGCCACAAGATGTAGCCTCTGATAGCTCGGGGGATGATCATGCAGAGCACATTCCCAACGAGGCAATGTTTGAGCCCGAGATTGATGAAATGATCGAGACGATCATGGATTCAGAAAGGCTTATCTATGATGATATGAAAAGTGAAGCCGATACGCCATTGTATAATGGAGCACGTATGTCTAGATTGAAAGCACTCCTGGTTCTTCTCAACATGCAGGCAAAGTTTGGATGGAGTGACACTAGCGTCACAACGCTTTTCAGGTGATCTATTACAATTAGTTTACTTTAATAAAACTCTAAATGTATAATGATCTGATAGATTTTTACACGACTGTATCGTATTTTTATGCTGTGTAGATTTCTTAAAGAGCACATACTACCAGCTGACAATGTGATGCCAGATTCCCGAGATGAAGCAGGAAAGATTTTGCGAAACTTGGGGATGGATTACAATTCTATCCACGCTTGTCCTAATGACTGCATTCTTTTCAGAGGGGAATACATAGACATGGAGAAGTGTCCGAAATGTGATTCCGAAAGATATCGAGTAGATCTCCACGGGACAAAAATTCCACAAAAGGTTTTGTGACATTTTCCTCTGCTTCCTCGCATCAAGCATTTCTTCGAATGTAAGTCCATGGCCGCCCTAGCATCATGGCATGAGGAGAATAAATCTTCGGATGGTGTGCTATGAATTCCTGCAGATTGCGCAGCCTGGAAACATATAGATGGAACATGGTCGGATTTTGCCAGGGAAGCTCGAAATTTGCGCTTAGGCCTGGCTATGGATGGCGTAAATATGCGAGGATGAGAGAGAGATCTCTTAACACTAGGTTGGTAACCTAGCAGGACATAAAAGTGTCCTTTCAAGGTTTTGAAAAAAACCTCCAAAACCATAGTAGATCCACTCATTTTGTAAAATCCTTTCATGAGGTTATATTTCAAGGCCTACTACACATGGAAAAAATAAGAAACTTGGAAAATTTCTCATCTTTTGGTCACACCAAGCCTCCAAAGTTGATGAACCAGTACATTTTCTTCAAAACAGTCATTTCTTACGTTTTGCTGCATAAAAATAAGATTAGGGATTTTTGTAGGACTTGAGATAAATTCCCTAGTTAACTTCAATGGGTTGGTGATCAAAACATATGATAGCTTATCACTCACTATTTTTTGTTTTTCCAAAAGAAATAGGTACAAAAAAGTTGAATTTTTACCATTCTGCAAACCTATCATCAAAGTTTCTATAGCCACGCTCAATACAAATAGTATATGCATGTTTTCTTAGTTCCCTATTGTCCTTTAGGTTCATAAGGAGCCATGGAGGATGTCAAAAGAATAATACATCTCTTACCAAGGGGAATCTTGGCGACAAAGATGAAGTGCTAAATACAGCAAACATGAAAAAATTGGGTTCAACATTATGAGTTGTAGAATCCCATAGAAACTATTCAATATCTAGCCAAATTTGATCCTTATGACTAGATATGATTACTACCTACAAAATGCATGTAGTTGTCACAAGAAACTAACAATATTGAAAAATCTATACTTGATATACTAGAATGTTTTGTTTTCTTCTATAATTGAAAAAATCAACCATCGTTGTCTACTATGCAAAATAGGGTATTAGGTGCCCCAAAACTCATGGAATATTAGCTTTATGTTACAATATGTAACATAGAAAATCAAAACTACATTTGGATATCATGAAAGCCACCAAAAAAATCATTGAAGAGCTATAATTGGCTAAAAAACAGGATTTGACAATTTTTTAAATTTGGTCATAACTTAAAACATTAATACTTATTTCTCCCTAGAAGCATCAGGACATGTTGAGGACTACTAAAGATAGTTCTCTAGCATTATAGACCTCACAAACATGAATTCTAGAGCTATATAGTTGCAAAAAGTTGAAAAAAGCCAAAAACAGGACCCGTTTTTTCACACAGTTTAGGTTGTGAAATGTTGTGCAAGGACAAGGATAAAGATGAAATTGATATTCCAAAAAAATGTTGAGTTTTTTTCAGCTCATGAGACAACTTTCTAGACAGATAGCACCTCAAAATCCATTTTGAAACTCTTGACATAATTCAAGGAAAATGGTCACTTAACAGGACATAAAAGTGTCCCATTACCAACCTAGTGTTAAAGCCACAAATATTGTATTTGAACAATTTTGCTCCGTGTTGTAAAAGCTCTGGCTCTCTAAGTACCTTCCATGGTGTATAACGCTCTTTTCTACTCGCGCTCACATCTTTTGGTTGAAAGTTCTGGGTTTTCGACTTGCCTCTTTTATCACTCAATTCATTGCGTCATTGTATTTATATGCGTCATTACGTCATTGTATTTAATGGTCTTTGCGTCATTGTCTACTCTATTCATTCAATATTAAGTTTAAATATTCGTGTGTTTAATGCAAGTATGGATGATGAGGAGTTTCTTTCTTCTTTGTCACCGCAGCAGAGACAGTGGTACGTGGAGCGTCATCGCTCTGGCGCATCATCGCGCGTTCCTACTCCATCCACATCTCCCTCTCTTTCGGAGAATTTGGCGCGCTCCGAAGCTTCGGTGTCGACGAGACGATCTTCACACTCGTCTAGACACCGGCTCTCTAGTGGTGGCGGTGGCAGTTGTTGTGGGGATTCCGCCGCCGATGCCTCCACACCGCCTCGTTTTCGACGAGGCTCTTTACCCTCCCCTTCTTTGCCTGCCCCCACACCAGCCATAGCATCGCCATCTACGTCAGGTTTTGCGCGGCTGACTGTTCCTAGCAGCTACACACCTCTACCTACTCCGCCGGGAGCCACCCCACTCGACACTCCTCGCTTTGGGGCCCAGACGCCGGTGGAGACACCTGATGTCCGTACCCCCATCGACACGCCGCTAGAGACCCCTTCCGGGACACCCAGGTTCACGCGTCACCGGCCAGAGGGCTTGCCTTACTCCGTCGACTTCAGCGGCGGCATCATCATGGATGATGACAGCAAGAAGGTGATCTCGCGCATGCGTGGTCTTTGCTCTCAGCTGTTTAGACACTACATACTAAACAAATGGAGTGAAGTACCAAGTGATTTAAAAGACAGAGTCATCAGCATACTTCATGATGAGTTTCCCGTTCCAACACGGGATCAGCGTTTCAATGAAGACCTGATGAAGATTCGAATGCGCGAATACTGCACACACAAGCGTTCCGAAGTGCAAAAAGCAATCAAGCATGGGTGGAACAGGCCAGATTGGCTGGCCAAAGAAGATTGGAAGAATGCGAAGAAAGCAGCGCGCAAGAATCCCGACAAGTGGAAGCAACAAAAGGATGCAGGGAGAGCACGAGTAGAGGCAGGGAGCTCGCACCACTTGGGGAGCGGTGGATGGGCATCATTTGAGGCCGATTTTGTAAGTGTTTTCGCATTGCTCTTTATGTTCGATAGTTTAGGGCTTATGAGTTTTTTAATTCTAACATAATGAAATCTTTGTATGTTTTGACAGTGGTCGATGACAGGACGTGATCCCACACCGTAGGAGCGCGAATACGCAAGCAGGAAGGGCTTAAACGCCCTGATGGACATTCTCAGTTCTCGTGGCGGCATGGTTAGTATTAGGGTTTACTCTTCTCTATTTTTTGTATTGTTTTATAAATGTCGTTATATGTTTATACTTACTAAACGCTGTCTTATTGTCTTTTTTTGCAGAATCCGACAGATACGCCGCTTGGACGCGATGAGACGTCTGACTAGACGACGTCAGTTTAGCCGTAGCTAGATAGCATTAGTTTAGGGTTTCTCATAGCTTATGTATCATGAGACGGATTTTATACGTCTTTTTGAACCATGTATATTATTACATTTGTCACCGCAGTTCATTTTTCCAATCAATTCTTTATGCCTATGATGTTGTACAATTGTCATTATTACATTTGCCAATCAATTCATTTTGCCTATGATGTGTACAATTGTCAATTTTACGCTTGTCAATTTTGCAAACAATGCGTCTTGTGGGTGACTAATTTGGGTCTATTATCTACCCTTGCACTTTTTTTAAAAAGTGAATCAAGTACAATATGGTTGATGGGTGGCAGGGCATTCAATGCCTTGTCACCAAAAAAAATTCTCGCGGGCGTCGCTATAACCGTCGCTATTTATGGCTCTGTAGCGTCGCTATAGACTTCTGTGTAAACGTCGCTATAACCGTTGCTATGACCGTCGCTATGAGCGTCTCTATATAGAGATGCTTATAGCGACGCATATAGCGACGCTCTCGTAGCGATGGTTTTAGCGACGCCGGGGGTCATAAAAACCCAGTGTATTTCCGTCGCTAACAGCGTCACAAGAGCACACAACCTCTGGTAGTGACAATCTCAAATTGAGTGCCATACAAATAGTTTCTCCATGCTTTCAAATGGAATTGGCCACCTTTCTTGTAGGAGGACTGCTCCAATAGCACAGTCACTAGCATCCGTTTCCAAAATGAATGGTTTCAAAGGATCTACAATAGCTAGAATTGGTGTTGTAGCTAATGCATCCTTGAGTATATCAAAACTATGTTGTTGAGCGGGTCCCCATTGAAAGGTCTTGCCTTTGCCTTTCAGTTGGTCCGTCATGGAACACCAATGTTAGCATAGTTTTTAACAAACCTTCAATAAAAACCTGCAAATCCTTAAAAAATCTATAACTCTTCCAGATTTTTAGGAGAAGGCCACTGCCGAATGGTATCCACTTTGGATTGATCCATGTGTAGTCCAGTAGGTGAAATAACATGCCCAAGATAGTGAATTTCCTCTTTCAGGAAATTACACTTAGACTCCTTGGCACATAATCGGTTTGTTCGTAAAATTTCAAACACCTGCCTTAGATGGTGTAAGTGTTCTTCCTCAGAAGCATTGTCTACTAGAATGTCATCGAGAAAAAAGATGACAAATTTGCCCAAGTACGGTTTCAAGACACTATCCATAAGTGTCATGAATGTTGTGGGCACATTGGTTAACCCAAAAGGCATAACCAAAAACTCGTAGTGTCCAAAACTTGTTTGGAATGTAGTTTTGGGTATATTAGGAAGTTGACTACGTACTTGGTGATAGCCCGACCGCAAGTCTATTTTTGCAAAGATACGAGCATGAGTGAGCTTGTCAAACAACTCATCGACATGTGGTAATGGGTATTTGTTCTGAACAATAACCGCAATTAAGCCATGGTAGTCTATGCACATGTGCATACTACCATCTTTTCCCTTCACGAATAGGATAGGATAAGCCCATGGTGAAGAACTGGGTTCGGTAAACCCTCTGCTAAGATAATCAGCAAGCTGATGTTCCACCTCAGCATCTTGAGAGTAACTCATGCGGTAGGGTGGTTTATTTATTGGTTTACTGCCTGCAACGACATCGATGCTATGTTGCACCGATCGTGTGGATGGTAATCCTAATGGCAAATCATTAGGAAAAACATCTTCAAATTCCCTTAATAAATTTTTAAAAGCACTAGCAACCTTTGCTTTTGAGAAGTAGTCGTTGGGTGGAAGAGATGAAAGAGAAGCATGCGGCGTTGAGGAATGTTCAACAGATTCAATATTAAATAGAAAATGAGACAATGAGTAATACCAAAAAACTTGATCTATTTCATTATCATAAATGAGTTGCATAAGCTCAGCTGTACATATCAGTGGTGAGGAAGGTACATCCTTCTCTCCTAACAACAACACATGTGTGCCATGAGATTCAAACATCAAACTCTTGTGCTCATAGCTACGTTTCACTGATGGTCCTAGGCTATTCAACCATTTCATACCAAGTACCACGTCTGTCTCTCCATGTTTAAAACTTGAAAATCCAAGGATGTGGAGTAGCCTTGTACTTCCAACGTTACAACTCGAGAACTTGAGTATCCCAGATTTTGGAATCATAACCTTCATCATTGCTACCTTGTAGTGGTGGGAACTCAAAGTTTGAGGCAATTTGAGTTTTCTCATCAATGCATGATAAATGAAATTGTGAGTAGCACCGTCGTCTACTAAGATGCACACCTTGTGCCCTTGTAGAGATCCATGCATACACACTAACTCATGTGGTCTAAAAGTCTATTGCCACATGGAAGCTGTAATACAACATTCATGCACCACCTTGGTGTGTGTTACTTCCACTGTAGAGAATCGTGAGGCAGACTAAAGAGGCATCAGTTGCACCGTGTGCACTGTTTTCTACTTGCCATGAGTAGTAGGATTCCCCTTGGGACAATCCTTTTTGCCATGGCTGCTTTCCAAGCATTGAAAACATAACTTATCTCTTTTAGCCTTATCAAAGTCCTCAGAAGAGAGAGGACCACTGGACCCCTTGGGTTTTTTAGCTGCTTCAGAATTCGCTACTATAAATTTCCTTTTGTTGTGTCCATATTGTGTATGTGTATTACCATGTGTGTTAGCAGGCACGTGAATATTATGTGATTTCTTTTCATCTGGATCATCATGAATGTGTGCTTTCACTATGGCCTCCTCAAGTGTTTTAGGGTTTTGAGTCTTGATGTGCTTCCTAAACTCTGGCGTAAGACCGCGGATAAACCCATGTACTTGCTGAAAGGTGTCTAGTCCTTCCAACTTGAGGATAATATCTCAATAGTGAGAGATATATTCAAGTAATGATGGGTGTTGGCGCATGGAATGCGTGTCCCAAGACATCCAATTTCGATCTGCCTTAATTGTAGATAAAAATTCTTTGCGAAACATAGCCTCAAAGGCTACCCAACTTGTTTGTAGTGCTGTGATTGCATCCAGAGTACTGCGTAAGTCGTCAATTTTATCCCACTTGCTCAGAAAGATATTCACTGCATCCTTATTGCGATCTCGAACGTCTTCCCCCTTAAAAGTCGGTGATTTGGTGTTTTCCAATAACTCATCCACCTCCTTTGCAGTGAGAGTGTGAAAAGAATCGAGATATTGACCTTGTCCATGATCAGAAGGGCCTTGCCCCCGAGTAATAGTGTGCTCATGCATGTGTGTGTCAACAGATCCCTTGGCCTACTGCTGCATAAATTGTATCACTAACCTAGATAATTTAGTGACGTTTTCATTTAAAGATGCAAAATTTCCTTCCATTATTGATATGCGTGTCTGAAGTGCACGAAATTCTTGAATATCAAGCAATTCGTAAGCATCATCACCTCCCGTAGCGTCGCGGGCACCCTCCATGAGAGCATCCAGCCGCGAGCCATCATGGGCAACATCAGGCGTATGATGCTCGAAATCAAAAGTCAGATTGATATCTGAATCCATGGCAACACTGTGTAGTGGAAGGAATAGAAAGAAAAATACCTTGAGTCAAAAAATAATCCTATAGTCGTAGTTGGCACCGCAATCGATAATTAGCCTTGCTAATTATGTTGGATATTGGTTTGAAAAAGTCATGGTCAACAAAGTTTGATGCGATTCTACAATTTTTGGAATTTGGAAGAAGAAACGAGAAATTGACGTCCTATGAAGAAGTTCGCGGCCCTTTGGCGAGATTATCTTGTCCTTGACCGAATACCAAATGAAGATTCAAGGCCCAAATTATTGTTGTAAAGTGATTAAGTTGCAAAATTCTGCATCCTATTGACTCTTTGCGAGTTGAATGATACGCCGTGAATCGAGTTCCATGGCCTCGTTGTAAGGGTGTGTGCCGGGGTGGGCACGCACCCTAGGTAAAAAAAAATTGCCCAAAGTTTTTGGACCTTAGGGAAAATATGAAAAGCCGTTTTGGAAACAACGATGGAAGCTGCTGCCACCCGCCGAGTAGGCGAGGGGACTCCCCATGCTGCGTATAGTGCTGGAATGGGGCCACCGAAGAGACGAGATCCCCTCAGCACGGTCAGGCGTGCCGTTCAAGGCCGAAACCGAGCAATTTTGATCAGGAGATCCCGTCGTCGTCCTCCCTGGCAAGCGCGGTTGCGCACAGGATGACTCTCGTCGAGGCTACAGTGGGGAGACGTCACGTCCTCATGCACATGCAAGAGAAGCTCTGAAAGAAGGTGGGGCTCTCCACGCCCTTGTGTCCCCCAATAAGTAAATTGGCTCTTGATACCATTGTAAGCTCTTGGGTGACTAGACCTAGGATCCTCCTCCCAACCTCCTAATATAAAGACAGGCTCCTAGCCTTATGCCCTAGCGGGATCCCCTTGTCCACACTGCCTAGCCTGGCCCGCCCCTGGCCCAGTCCGTGACTCCCTAGGGTTTCCCTTGTCTTGGTAGTGGATGAAAAGGAAGTGTTAATAGTGGGTGTAGGTGTTTGGAGCAAAAGAGGCGATGGTGCTGCTTGAAGTTGGGGTGGGGTAACAGGTGGTAATTGTAGAGGTGGTGTCGATTGTAACCCCCTAGGATGCAACCCCCTAAAAAATGATCCCATGATGGTAAGCGGATCAATGTTGAAAGTGGGAGTATAATGGTCGATAAAATTCCTAAAACTTGTGGCGGCTTGCTTAATGCTTTCATGAGGATAATTTTGCTTGAAGGAGCATAATTGCTCAAAAAATGAGAAAAAGTTTGGAGATTTGCAAAAAGCGGCTAAGAACTTTTGCTCATAATCGGAAAAAATAGGAATGGAAGGAATAGAACCTGCTTGGAGCTTGGAAAACAAATTCGAATCTTCACCCTTAAGTGTGGTGCTTAAATAAGTCATTACATGTCCTTCCTCAACAATGAAAGACGTCAAACAAGAAAAATTGTTTACGTGAGTTGCGGGTTCTTCGAAGGGCGGCCCATGAAATGTTAGGAGTGGGATGAGTGGTGTGTCACGTTCATAAATTTTGAGGAAAAAGTTTACATCTGGAAGAGAAAATCTTACCTCCATGGTACTTTAGGACAAAATTCTTATTATTGTTTATATGAGTCATGCATCGGGCTTTTAGGTCTCATAGATGAAAGGTCAAGGATCGAGTGATTGCCGATGAGAGGTGCACCACAAACTTGCTAGTGCTGTGTTGACTGGTTGAGTGTGGGTACCCATAAAAGACCAGGGTGACCCACACATGAGTGTTGTAACCTAATGTTTTCCTCCTTCTTGAATGTACTGACATTGTCGTCATTCTCTCCTATGTTATCTTCTTACTATGTATGGACATGAGTGTCTGAGCACGATAGAGAGAGAATGGAGGTAAGGTGGGAAGCAATGGTGGGCTTCTACCTCTCTGAAAACATGGGATTCCCTCATTGATGGCTACAAAGAGGTGAGTGACACACCGATTGCATCTGTTGAGCTTTCCTACATTGAGGTTGAGTGTTTGTAGCCTTAGTGGCTTACACACGATGCATAGCAAGGCCCCAACATTTTGATATAGATATACATATAAAAATATGCTAGGCATACAACCATGTTAGTTACTTAGCAAAATAATTATTAAGCCCTCTCGTAGCTAAAAGATGTTAAAAATATGCTAGGCACACAACTCCATCAGCTACTTCGCAAAAGAATTATTATGCCCTCTTGTAGCTAAAAGATGTGAAAAAAATAACTCCTATAAATAAGAGAAACTAGAAAAAGAGATTTGGTATTATGTTGTATCTTCACAGCGGTGATTTTTTTCCAAATCAGTGGTTGACCTTCTATCTGCTCTCAATTAGAACATTGTAGAGCCCTAAATTCATGGTCACTTGCAGAGACATACCCTAATCAAAGTATTATGTCTATAAAAGGTCTGTGATCCATTTTTTTCTATGAATAGACTATCATCCCTCTTAAACACCTATCTCTACTTTCCTCCATAGCTCTCTGAATATACATTAGAAGTCCATGTAGATTTTGTGCGGCTTTGTTAACATTTTTCTTTAATGTCCATTAATCAATCCCAAAATGGCTCTCATAAAAGAAAAATACCTTTGGTTTTGGTGCATCGTTTGGACTTACTTGTTTTCCATTTTTGCTGAAGTTCTTTTTGTATCTCCCAATCTAGATCTCAACATTGTGAAGATTGCATGTTGAAAAGCTTATTTAAAGCGTGACCGGCCCATCTTCAACGTGAGAGATACCTATTATTTTTAATTTATTTTCTCACTAATTATCGTGAAGGCCATGTATAAATACTATAAAATATTCAAGGCATAATATGTTCTTCTAGCATATATGCATACAACCAAGTCATTTATCAAAACAATTTAGCATACTTAACTATTACAAACATCACTTGCCATCTTTAGCTTAGTTAACAACTAGTTAGCATCACCCAAAATCTATCTCAAATATGATTACATCATTTGATTCTCAAGATTGGGTACATCTTCTGATGAATATTACCTCAATTACGAATTTTAAATGTTCAAGATTTGGATGAATGTTTTGTTAACAATTATACAAAGTTGATAGGACTAATATCCAGTGAGATGTGTTACCTTTGCACTAAAAGGAACACATAAACAACTACACTAACCCTACTCATTTACATTCCTCATTGTTATCATATTCAAACAGTCTTAGTTTATTTATTCTCTCGTATAAGATAATTTTCAAACTTGGCTTTGCTCGTTTAAATGTTCTCTCATATCTATCAGCAAGACATGTGGCTTTAACAATGAAAACCACAATGTACCATGAGTTTTGTCTCTATTTTTAGAATTTTTTTATAATCTCATTTAATCCATCTTCTCATATTTTTATTATTTCCTATATGCACGAGTCTTTCTTTCAGTGCATAGCGTCCATCTGAACTGTTTACCTATAGACACGCATGATATGACCAGTGTGAAGTGCTTCAAATACACAACTAACTCCTCACTAATCCATAAGGCCATAGATAAACATTATGTCATCAAAGATCCTAGGCAAACAACCATGTGAGTTGCTTAGCAAAAGAACTATCTTGCTCTAAAAGATGTGAAAAAGAGAATGCACGGAAGAGACTACTTTAAAGAGGGTTTATTTAAAGTTAGACCGGCCAATCTTCAACATGGAAGAGAATGCACTGAAGAGACTACTTTAAAGAGGGTTTATCTTCTCACTAATCCTAAAGGCCACATATATACACTATAAAATATCCTTGGCATAATATTTTTCTTCTATCATATATGCATACAACCAAGTCACGTGTCCAAAAAATTTGAACATACTTGATACGTACATACATCACTTGAGAAGTACATACTAATCAGGACCCACAATCCAAATATGATAACAACATTGGATACATCTACTAATCAACGTTACCTTGGTTGTGGATTTTGAAGCACTTCACACTGGTCATATCCATCCTTCTAATATCCATAGTACTCCTATTATCTAGTAAGATGTGTTACGTATGCACTATTAAATAGAGCACTATTAAATAGAGCGCATATTATACAACTACACTAACCCTACTCCCTTGCATTCCTCATTGTTATCATGTCCAAACAACCTTTGTTTATTTATTGTCTCCTGTGAGACAATTTTCAATCTTGGCTTTGTTCGTTTGAATGTTCTCTTTCATCCTTATTCAACAAGACATGTGGCTCTAGGAATGCCAACGACAATGACAAAATCAAGCTTTACATTGTAGATAGCCAATAAAAAGTCTCATTAACATCGAGGCCATGTGTACAAGTCAAAAAAAATTATCAAATTACTTGCAAGAGCTTGTTAAATCTAGTACCAAACAAAAACAGTTTCAAGGTTGAAATAATGGGCTTTACTCCTTTCACGATTCCTTTGAACATGCCACCAACGAGTCTATTCAGTATGTAGGATCTAGAGCACATGCCACCTTGATAATAGGAATTCTTGCTCCAGTTGTAGGGTTGTAGCAGGGGGGCAACGATCTCCAAGTATTTGAAACTAGGTGGCAAAGGATTACTTGATCGCCGATGGAGAGCATGAGGAGGTTAGCTCGGGCAACAACATGTAGCTCTATGGCATGTATGTTTTGCCAGTAAGGGATAGAGACTATGAGAGTATAGTCATCAAAGAGACTCAACCACCTTCCATCTTCAAAGTTGTACTTCTACACAAAGACACGACTTTGCATGCATGTTGGATTTCGCTTAAATACTACTAGGAGGATTTTGGCATCCATTTGCAGCAATTCATACCTCGCATCTAGCATGATTTTCTGTGAACTGGTAAAGTCATCGGGCATGCACACTTGACGCCAGTGTGATCCTTCATAAAGAGACAACTGAGGCAAGATGTGATGGTGCATGTGATGAAAGGTTGCAAGTGTGCCTTGATGGTAGTAGCGGACATGGAGGGGAATGTGTGGTTTGTGTGCAATGGTATGGATGTCTCTGGTACATTCCTTACATAAGGACCTTGGAGCACCAATTGCCGGCGCATTGGGTGAGTAGGTGTGTATCGGTCTATAATCAAATGCCCAGGCTCCTTGTCACCTTGTCACCGGTGAAGGCGTTGCTGAGGATTAAAAAGTGGATAGTTCTGGATGGCCTAACAAGAATGTATTCCCAGCACACCACACTCCCCAGACTGTAGATTGGCTCGATACTCATATCTGGATGCAAATCTTTGTTGAAGGAGCGTTGTGCCGGGTGTGGTAACCAGTGCCATGTATTCCAACCTGGATCAAATGCTATGGTTTCATATTGAGGACGACGTAGGGTACCTTGGGGTCTAGCAACCATGCAGTAAAACCAGGGCAGGTGCAATATGGGCCTGCCAGCATATATATTACGCATGACGCAGAAGTGCGGATATGAAAGAGAGAGAGAGAGAGAGAGAGAGAGAGAGAGAGAGAGAGAGAGAGAGAGAGAGAGAGAGAGAGAGAGAGAGAGAGAGAGAGAGAGAGAGAGAGAGACTAGGTGAGAGAGTTGCGTAATTCACGTCCAAACCCAAAAAAATCATACCTCCTTGTAATGAGTGGAAATGTCACCTTTGTCACCAGTGAAGGTGTTGCTGAGGATTAAAAAGTAGATAGTTCTGGATGGCCTGACAAGAATGTACTCCCAGCACACCACATTCCCCAGACTGCAGATTGGATCGATACTCATATCTGGATACAAATCTCTGTTCAAGGAGAAAAGCTAATGGAATAGTCCAATTTATGTTCTCTTGGTTGAGTTAGAATACACCCAATAGAAAAAGTCGATGCATCAATATACAAGTAGAAAACTTCATTCCAATCAAGCACTCATAAATTTGGGTCACTTATCAAGGCCTTCTTCAATAACTCATAAGCACAATCACATTTCTCTATCCATTTAAATTCAATAAGAAGCTTGTACAATGGATGAGCTATCTTATCAAAGTGTTAAGTAAACCTCCGATAATATCCAACATGGCCCATGAGTCTCCAAACCCCCTTATAGTTTGTTGGTGGTGCCAATTCTAGAGTGGCTTTATTTAATATGCACTCATCTATAGAAATCCCATTCTTGAAGGCTATATTATCTAAAATGACTCCATGTTTAATCCAAAATTGGCATTTGAAAGGGTTCAATGAGATGCAATATAATCTACACCTCTCAAACACATTTTGTAAGCGTGATATATGATTGTTACAACAAGAATAAACACAAAGGTCATCTAGTGTTTGGTTGATGCATCTAACAGGTGCCCTTGTAGCCAACCACACCGTGTTGAAGCCCCTTTTTGATGTCATTAATCTTTTTTTTTGTTGGGAAGCTTTGTTATTGATTCCATGTAATTTTGATCCCAATGATGTATACATTGAGTTCTATTATTTGATTATGATCCCTAAGCCATGTAAAATTTGTTATTAATTCCATGTAATTTTGATCCAAATGATGTATACATTGAGATCTACTATTTGATTATGATCCCGAAGCCATGTAAGTCGACCATTGGCCATTTGAAAAGTACTAGGTATAAATATCGTTAGATTTAGTATGAACACACTATTGTAACATTATCTCTTGAGTGTTGAAGAGATTCTGTATGTACAAGTGCAAGTGGCTACTCAAATACAACTTGCACCTAAATTTTCTCTCGATTTGGTAATCCAACTCCGATTTTGAAAAGTGCATTGCGTTCCTTGTCTCTTTCTATTGCAATTAGTTATAGGTATTTCAAGTTTTTCTTTAGTTTGTAACTCCATGTTTGTGAGTCTTATCTACATTTTGTTTTGTTTTTTTTACCATAGGAGAGTGCTATTAGACCTAAAAAGAGTGACCTATCTGAATTCTTTGCAATTTTTCTAACATGGACAATGATGGATAAAAATTTTGATACCTTCTTAGATGAGATCAAACATTCTAGATTGGAGTTCGTATACCTTATATTCCTTCACTTAAAGTTTCATGAACTTCAAAGTTTGGTTAGTCAACAAAATGGTGTGATTACCTAGAGGGACAAGATAAGATATATGCATATTTTTATATCAGAGAGTGATGATTAGCTTGTTGGTTTGATACAATATAGAGTAACTTCTACTAGAATTCTCTGAGGAACTCTCTAAAAGGGGAACCAACCACAACACAAAGTCCCAAATATATGATTTTTAAGTAGAAGAAAAGTAAAAAAGTGAAGGAAGCTTTACTTTGCTTCAACAAATATACATAGAGATGTCTTGTACGAGGGTTACCACAAGAAGATACATTATCAGATCTCTTTAAAGAGGGCTTAAAGAACAAAACTCTCAAAATGAATCTACACCTAAAAGCATGCACCACTTTTGATAAAGTCACAAGAGAAGCATTGTATCTAAATGACAACTGTAATGGTCTATGGAGAGGTATCGAGAGATATAGACAATATAACCAGTATTTCCTCTCCTACCACAAGTGAATCCACTTTGAAGCGGAGTGTTTAAGCCCCACCAGTACCAAACGTTGATCAAATGGTCAAGGAAGTGATCAGAAGGATGAACCAAAACTATCCAAAAATCCCAAACCTATGACCACCTTCAACAAGAGAAAATGTACCACAAGTCCTAAATTGGTGTGCTATTGTGCAGAACTTTACCAATCATGAGACAAAAGAGTAATTTTACAACAAGAACTAAGAATTTACTCCATATGGATCTTTTGTATTTAAATATCTTGATGAGAGTAGTGACTCATGGATTTTATCACAATCAAGAAGTTAAATACTACAAGAGATTGCACTTGTCCTCTAAAAAAAGTGACTACTTGACTTCAGTTGAACACTCCAAAATCAACAAGAAAATAGTATAGTAACTATATTCTCATAGAAACATGGGAAAAGATTAATCGATGCCAAAATTCTAAACAAACATGTTTGTATATTATACATTAAAACACAATATAACTTATTTCATTGGCATTTGTAGAGGTCAAGAAATTGAGGACTTCAACTTTGCTAGTTTTATTACCAGCAAGCTAGTAAAGGTCAATTGTTAATACCATAGTTAATCCTCTTAATTCCTCCTAGTCAAGTTAGAACTGTGTAATCATTTATTGAAGAACTAGATGTACAAGAAGAAGTAGAATTACGATCATCATCAGCATCACTCTCACTTTCGAAAGTAGCTATGGTCGATAAGCTGACAGAACCACCCGAAAAGATTCTTAACCCAACAAAAATTATCCTCTAGAGATATCAATAACAGAGTTGGTCCGCAATAATCAAGGTCTCCCTAAAAGAAACTGGTACTGCCCAGGTCGCGAACGAAGGCACAAAACATAACAGACAATGTCCACAGTTCAGCTAGCCACTGTAACAAGCAAGCGCTGGATGAAACCTTCAACACTCACACAATGGTGATCACCCATGTGTAACCCAGTAGTAGGAACTCCATTGAAAGATAGCTAAATCTTGGCAAAGGTGGTGTACCTTAAAACTTTGACGCCCGGTCCACCATCTACTATAGTATGTGGGATCAGAAGCTGGTGGATCATGCACTCCACCTCATGGACACTCTCGCTTGGTAAGAAGGGAATCCACATTTTGACCTCTAAGAATAATAGTATTCACCCCCTTTCAAAGAACCCAAATTTGTGTAGTACCTCCTCAAAAGGGCTCGTCTAGAAGGTGAGGTGAGAAGGTATTGTGGGAGGGACATGGTAAACTCCACTCGATTAAGAGAAGCAACAAGGTCAAAAGAAAGAATAGGAGAAAATAACTTACTTTGGGTAGGGCAAGAAACGAACATGACGAGGCTGGGGGGAAGGGTATGGAGTGGGAACAATAACATGGGTGGGTGGGTGGGTAGCCACATCAAATGTAGGATCCCTCTTGTCCTCGACAACTTTCTCTTTTCCCTTTGGTGTAATGGCATGCACAGGCCGCAATGCAACAACATCAATCATATTAACTAGTAGATTATTGGTTGTTGTGGGTGCCAAACTAGAAGAATCCATGACTGGAGAACTAGAAGACCCTCTCTATAGAAGTGTCCAACTAGGGCCTGGAGGTCTCTCATTCCCGCTACGATATTTTATGGGGTGAGGTGGTGGTATTGTAGAATTGCTATTAATAAAGTGGTGCATCTTAATATAACATTTTTTCTTCAATGTGACACCTACCCAAACATCTCTCATAAGTGCAATAACAGTGGGACAATCTTTGGAAAGATGGTCAGGTACACCACAAGCTCAACACACAATCTTAGTGGGATTAGGCTCAGGGCGCCGGGTAGACAACAAATTTTCTTGGTGCTTCAAAAAGCTCACATCTATAGTCACAGCTTTCATGTTTTCATTCAACTAGTTCATGTAATTAGTCATCATGTCCTTCAAGTCCCCTATACTAGATGAAGTGCTCTCATAACCATTCCCGCCCTCGTGATGCATGGAAGGTGGAGTGCTAGAAGTAGATTGACGATAAGTCACAAAAGGTGAGGGAGCATGAGAAATTGGTGCTGAAACATGTGGTTAGATGGATGAAGACGAAGTGTTAATAGTGGGTGTGGGTGTTCGGAGAAAAAGAGGCGATGGTGTTGCTTGGAGTTGGGGTGGGGTAACAGGTGGTAATGGCAGAGGTGGTGTCGATTGTAATTTGGGTACATAAGATGGAGCTCGTAAAGATAAACTAGGTGTGGACATGGATAAAGAGTGTGAGACTAGCGATCGGTAGTTCAATGGAGATGGTGTTGCAACTAGTCGTGGTTCATAAGCATACCCGTAGAACTCTCCAAATTAACCGCAGACGTGAGCAATATTTAAATCTTGTGGAGCTTGAAATGATCCCATGATGGTAAGCAAATCAATGTTGAAAGTGGGAGTATAATGGTCGATAAAATTCCCGAACCTTGTGATGTCTTGCTCAATGCTTTCATGAGGATAATTTTGCTTAAAGCAGCATAATTGCTCAAAAAATGAGTAAAAGTTTAGAGATTTGCAAAAAGAGGCTAACAATTTTTGCTCGTAATCGACAAAACTAGGAAGAGAAATTACTTGGAGCTTGGAAAACCATTCTAAGCTTCACCCTTAAGTGTGGTGCTAGAATAAGTCATTAATGTCCTTCCTCAACAATATACGACATCAAACAAGCAATTTTAAAATTGTTTACGTGAGCTGCATGATCTTCCAAGGGCGACCCATGAAATGCTGGGAGTGGGATGAGTGGTGTGTCACAGTCATAAATTTTGAGCACAAAATTTACATCTTGAAGAGAAAATTTTACCTTCACGGTACTTTAGGACAAAATTATTATTATTGTTTATATGAGTCATGCATCGGGATTTTAGGTCTAATAGACGCAAGGTCAAGAATCGAGTGATTGCTGATGAGAGGTGCACCACAAACTTGTTAGTGTTGTGAGATAGGTTGAGTGTGGGTGGCCATAAAAGACCGGGGTGACCCACACATGAGTCTTGTAACCTAACTTTTTCCTCGTTCTTGAACGTATTGACATTGCTCTTTCTGTCATTCTCTCCTATGTTATCTTCTTACTATGTATGGGCATGAGTGTCTGAGCGCAATAGAGAGAGCATGGAGGTAAGGTGGGAAGAAATGGTGGGCTTCTTCCTCTCTGAAAACATGGGATTCCCTCATTGACGGCTACAAAGAGGTGAGTGACACACCGATTGCATCTGTTGAGCTTTATTGCATTGAGGTTGAGTGTTTGTAGCCTTACTGGCTCACACACGATGCATACCAATGCCCCAACATTTTGATAAAGATAGACATTAAAAATATGTTAGGCATACAACCATGTTAGTTACTTAGCAAAATAATTATTAACCCCTCTCGTAGCTAGAAGATGTTAAAGATATGCTAGGCACACAACCGCATCAGCTATTTTGCAAAAGAATTATTATGCCCTCTCATAGCTAAAAGATGTGAAAAAAATAACTCCTAGAAATGAGAGAAACTAGAAGAAGAGATTTGGTATTTTGTTGTATCATTGATTTCCATAACATGACTCTGACATATAATTAACTTCATTGACTTATTAGGTTCAGTGTTCAAAGTGTTTATGGCCTTTTTCAACCCCATTAGGAAATAAAGAGCAGTAAGTTTTTTCCAAATCAGTGATTGACCTTCTATCTGCTCTCAATCAAAACATTTTAGAGCCCTAAATTCATGGTCACTTACACAGATACACCCTAATCAAAGTATTATGCCTATAAAAGTCTATGATTCATTTTTTTTCTATGATAGACTATCATACCTCTTAAACACCTATCTCTACTTTCCTCCATAGCTCTCTGAGTATACATTAGAAGTCCAGGTAAACTTTGTGTGGCTTTGTTAACATTTTTCTTTGAGGACCATTAATCAATCCCAAAATGGTTCTCATAGAAAAATAAACACCTTTGGTTCTGGTGGATCATTTAAACTTACTTTTTTGCCATTTTTGATGAAGTTCTTTTCCTACCTCCTAATCTAGATCTCAACATTGTAAAGATTGCATGTTCAAAAGCTTATTTAAAGCGTGACATATGTGCATACAACCAAGTCATTTATCAAAACAATTTAGCATACTCAGCTAGTACATACATCACTTACCATCTTAAGCTTAGTTAACAACTAGCTAGCATCACCCAAAATCTATTTCTAAATATGATTACATCATTTGATTCTCAAGATTGGGTACATCTTCTGATGAATTTTAAATGTTCAAGATTTGGATGAGTGTTTTGTTAACAATTATACAAAGTTGATAGTACTAATATCCAGTGAGATGTGTTACCTATGCACTAAAAGGAACACATAAACGGCTACACTAACCCTACTCATTTACATTCCTCATTGTTATCATGTTCAAACAGTCTTAGTTTATTTATTCTCTCGTATAAGATAATTTTCAAACTTGGCTTTGCTCGTTTAAATATTCTCTCATATCTATCAACAGGACATGTGGCTTTAACAATGCAAACCACAATGTACCATGAGTTTTCTCTCTATTTCTAGAATTTTTTTATAATCTCATTTAATCCATCTTCTCGTAATTTTATTATTTCCTATATGCACGAGTCTTTCTTTCAGTGCATAGGGTCCATCTGAACTGTTTTCCTTTAGACACGCATGATATGAGTAGTTTTGAAGTGCTTCAAATACACAACTAGCTCCTCACTAATCCATAAGGCCATAGATAAACATTATGGCATCAAAAAGATCCTAGGCAAATAACCATGTGAGTTACTTAGCAAAAGAACTATCTTGCTCTAAAAGTGTGAAAAAGAGAATGGAGATTTTATTTGAAGTTCGACCGGCCAATCTTCAACATGGAAGATACGTATTATTTTAAGTTTATCTTCTCACTAATCCTAAAGGCCACATATAAACACTATAAAATATCCTTGGCATAATATTTTTCTTCTAGCATATATGCATAAAACCAAGTCACGTGTCCAAAAAATTTAAACATACTTGAAAATTTTCACTTGCCATCCCCCAACTTTAACTCGGTTAACGACTAGATAGCATCAGGACCCACAATCACTTTTTAAATATGATTACAACATTGGATACATCTACTAATCAGCGTTACCTTGGTTGTGGATTTTGAATGTTCAAGGTTTGGATGAAATATGCTTTGCCAAATCCATACTTCTAATATCCATCGTACTCCTATTATTAAACAACTACACTAACCCTACTCCCTTGCATTCCTCACTGTTATCATATCCAAACAACCGTTGTTTATTTATTGTCTCATATGAGACAGTTTTCAATCTTGGCTTTGTCCTTTTGAATATTCTCTTTCAACCACAAGGAAAAAATCAAGCTTTACATTGTAGATAGCCAATAAAAAGTCTCATTAACATCGAGCCCATGTGTACAAGTAAAAAAAATTATGAAATTACTTGCAAGAGCTTGTTAAATCTAGTACGAAACAAAACCAGTTCTAAGGTTGAAATAATGGGATTTACTCCTTTCATGATTCCTTTGAACATGCCACCAACGAATCTATTTAGTATGTAGGATCTAGAGCACATGCCACCTTGATAATAGGAATTCTTCCTCTAGTTGTAGGGTTGTAGCAAGGGGGCAATGATCTCCAAGTATTTGAAACTAGGTTGCAAAGGATTACTTGATCGCCGATGGAGAGCATGAGGAGGTTAGCTCGGGCAACAACATGTAGCTCTATGGCATGTACGTTTCTCCAATAAGGGATAGAGACTATGAGAGTATAGTCATCAAAGAGACGCAACCACCTTCCATCTTCAAAGTTGTACTTGTACACAAAGACATGACTTTGCATGCATGTTGGATTTCGCTTAAATACTACTAGAGGATTTCCGCATCCATTTGCAGCAATTCATACCTCGCATCTAGCATGCTTTTCTGTGAACTAGTAAAGTCGTCGGGCATGCGCACTTGACGCCAGTGTGATCCTTCATACAGAGACAACTGAGGCAAGATGTGATGGTGCATGCGATGAAAGGTTGTAAGTGTGCCTTGATGGTAGTAGCGGACATGGCGGGGAATGTGTGGGTTTGTGTGCAATGGTATGGATGTCTCTGGTATATTCCTTACATAAGGACCTTGGAGCACCAATTGCTGTCTCATTGGGTCAGTAGGTGTGTATCGGTCTATAATCAAATGCCCAGGCTCCCGAGGTGATACACGAATGATGCTAAATTGACGAGCCTCATTAGTTTGTTCCAAACGCAATTGACGTCCAAACCCAAAAACAGCATACCTCCTTGTAAGGAGTGGCAATGTCACCTTGTCACCGGTGAAGGCGTTGCTGAGGATTAAAAAGTGGATAGTTCTGGATGGCCTAACAAGAATGTATTCCCAGCACACCACACTCCCCAGACTGCAGATTGGCTCGATACTCATATCTAGATGCAAATCTCTGTTGAAGGAGCGTTGTGCCGGGTGTGGTAACCAGTGCCATGTATTCCAGCCTGGATCAAATGCTACGGTGTCATATTGAGGACGACGGAGGGTACCTTGGGGTCTAGCAACCATGCAGTAAAACCAGGGCAGGTGCAATATTGTTGAGAGAAACGCATGAGGCAGAAGTGCGTATATGAAAGAGAGAGAGAGAGAGAGTAGGTGAGAGAGTTGCATTAATAACCTGGACTGAACCGATCTGTAATAAACCTTAAATGGAAGAGTATAATAACTTACGGCTTGGCCGGTTGAGGATTAAGGAGGCCGAAGAGTGTTGCAATGGCGAAGGTGAAGGAGGGATGAACTGCAGGCAGGCGAAGCAACTCTCTAATGGGGAGACTCGGGAACAACTCGTATACTAGAAGATCTTCAGGCAGGAAGATATCGTCACCTGCATCAATATCACCATCACCTGTACTTGAATGATGGGAGTTGAAGGTGATGAGGGTGAGGAGGAGGAGGAGGGTGGTGGGAGCGCTGCAGTTATTCTTGGTGGTGAAGTGGCCGTTGTTAGGGTAAAGGGGCCAATTAAA
The DNA here is from genome assembly GCF_014529385.1 of Adiantum capillus-veneris. NCBI lineage: Eukaryota > Viridiplantae > Streptophyta > Polypodiopsida > Polypodiales > Pteridaceae > Adiantum > Adiantum capillus-veneris. The sequence continues at coordinate 76,796,075 of NC_140950.1, read as the reverse complement.
AGCCGCCCCCCTTTACAAGGACGTGGCCACCCCAAACTTAAACTTACGTTTACCCAGTCCTGGACGTCAAATGACGCATGCTGTGCTTGTTACGTGAGCTTCTCAAGAAATATGGGCCACACGATCTCCGCTCGATCCTTGCTGGCAACATTGGCACATTATACCTCTCTCCTGCGGCTTGCCTTTCAACCCCGATTTTGTTACACAGGAAATCTCTGTCGGTCGCTGCTGTGTGTCGCCTTCGGATCCCCGCCAACCCTCATCTTTTTATTGCATGTGCGCCTTGCAATAAGCTTCCGATCGCATTCTTCCAAGCTAAAATAGGTGAACGTTATTGCCAGAAAATTGCGCCCCTCCTCAGGTGGCATTAAGTTGGGGGTTTTACCCTAGGGTAAAGGGGCCAATAAAAAACCACCCCCCTTTAGGAGGACTGTCGGGGCCAGTTTTTTTGTGCACTTTCGGACCCATTGTGAGACACAAATGGGTGAGAGTTGGGGTGGACAATGTAGCCAACGTGGCCATCAGATCTTAGGTTTAAGCCTTGTTGGCACAATGGCTCTAAATGCCCCCCCATTCTGGTTTCCTATTTACACCCATTTTTTATACACATAAAAAATTTTGTGCGGGCGTTCTTCGCCTGTATATATGCAACTTGATTCCAGATTTTTGCTGCTGGTAGAGACGATCTCGATCTTCATTTTGAGCGTCTAAGCACTCGATTCTATTTAGCGTGCTTTCCGGAGTGTGTGTTTCCTCTTAGGTGGCCTTAAGTTGGCCCCTTTACCCTATGTAATTTTGCAGTTGTTGCTCGCCATCCATCAAACGCTGTCTCTTCATTTTGCAGAGAGACAATGTTTTAACTTTTCACACAAGAAATTACAGGCGACAACTTTTATATATATATTGGGTCCAGCGAAGAACTTGCATCTTGTCGGGGATGGCCTTACCAGCCGGCGACTGTATTACAGTCGGAGACTAAATTCATCCGTTCATATTTCTCGACACCGCTTTTACGAGAAGGTACCTAGGGTAAGGGGACTAGTGAGTGAACACTCCCCTTTACTAGGTTGCTTCCCATCCCTATAGTGCCACTACCTATCATGAGTAGATGGTATATAATAGTTGATATGGAGAGCACTCATTTGTAGGTTCGAGGATCAGATATGGATGATTTTTGTCTCTCTATTGGCACCATACCGTCTCTAATACACGGGGAAGTACATTTTTCATGGGAGATCGTGCTAACCTGGCGCAAATTAAATCAGCTACAAATTTGGCAACGCAACCAACTGCAACTAATATCTCATGTCAATGTGCATCCATTGAATCCGTTTCCACATGAATCTGTGCAAGAGGCCATGAGCTTGAGGGATCGGAAGTTATCTATACCGTTAATGGCCCCTTTTCCCTATAAGTACTTAAGACTCCTTAATAGTTACTCAAACCTCTTCCAAGTGCTTAATTTGGAGTGGTTCCTACTACGTTGGTGCAGCCAAAGTATGTCGACGTTAGAAGGTGGCATGGGCAGGTGTATACAGGCACGCAGAAGCATGGCAAAGGGATGGTGCAACTAGGAAGTTCATGGGATGACAGGTAGCAACGGAAGTGTATGCATGATGCGGCTTATAGGCCAAGAAAGGCTACATAAGGGGCTAATTGGGATAGCAGGTGAAGGAGATGCAAAGTGCATCTTGTGGGTCCAGGAATGAAGAGCTTGAAGTGCTCAACGAACAGGTCCAGACGGTTCATCAAACCAAGCTACGGAGCCCAAGTTATCGAAGGTTGAAGTTTTAGTGGTTTGCAGATTCTTGCCGGATAGGGCACCTGGGGACAGGTGATCCAAGTGGATCTTGATGTATAGATGTGTAGAGCTCAATTCATGGAGCCTACCCGTCTTTTCGGATTGTGGATCGGAGCCACGGTTTGCAAGATATGGTCATTTGAAGTTTTTTCGGGGGCCGGGTTTGAGCCCACTTGGCCACATTGGAAAATGTGCCATCTGGCATCTTCTGGGCCTCGACAAAGCTCTAGAGTGGAGTGTACACCATACAGAGCTAGTAGGAAGTGATTGCATGCCAAATGGAGGTCGGAGCGAGGAGATATAGCCGTCGGAAAACTGGGAGCATTTGACTGGATCGGGTTGCATATGTTTACCCATATGCGAAAGCGGGAGCGCCCGGGCTGGGGTATATTGGCTAGGGCGTGGCCCCTCCATAAGTACACAAGGAGAAGGGTGAGGGGAGCTCCCCTTGGGCGCAGCCATGGTGGGTATGCCCGGGCGCTGCGCGCGGCGCGGCAGTGGCGTCCGGCGGCGATTTTGGCGGCAATGGCCGGCGGTGCTGGGAGGCAGGTGGCGCCTGCTTTGTGTGAAGTCGATGATGACGTGGCATGGGGTGCTAGCGACATTGCTATTGCCTCCCCCCTTGTGTATGGGAGGAGAGGGGGCATTAGCGACATTGCTATTGCCTCCCCCCCTTGTGTAAGGGAGAGGTCCCACAGCAGCATGCCAAGGAGATCTAGAAGGAGAGTCCGAGAGCAGTCAAGTAGACAAGGACAAATGGAAGGCCAAGAAAGGGGAAGTCCGGGTGGCCAAGACGGAAGTACCAAAGCCCAATGTGCACACCATGTAAATGTTTCCAAAAGCAAACTAGGCCAAGTGTTAGCAATGCCATAAAATACTAAAAGAAGCTCTAAGTGAAGGCCACGGCAAGAGAAACCGACCCTTTTTTCTTTTTTTGGGCCTCTTAGAGGTACCCCTATAAAAGGTTGTAAATGTGAAAATTTAGGGGCTTTTTTTGCCTGTGTGAGTAAGTGAAAGCTTGAAGCTTGTGTGATTCCAAGCTTTCCATTGAAGCTGCATACATCGGTTGTGCTACTCTCTATGCAATAATACCACTCACTTGCCCCAATCTCGTATGTTGCTTCTCCCCATTCCCCTCCTCTTCTCTCGCTCTTCGTGTATTGGTCATAGCTTGGAGCGGGTTTACCTGTAGCTCGAGAGGTGCTACCGAGAGGGAAGATTAGGAGTGTCTTGGGATTCGGAAGGGTGAGTTGAGCATTGTGGGTGCAATTGTGTTGTGGGTGTTTTTTGCAAGGTGTGAGGTAGTTGTTTTGTATGCTAAAGCAGAGTTGTTAGTGCAAATAAGCCAATTTGAAGGTGTTTTTTGAGAGGTTAGGGGTGATGTGGAATCCCTGGGCTATAGAGAGGCAAATAGTTTGTGTGCTGGGTGTGTTCCTTATTCCCCCTCTCCATATTCTGGTGCCCCCCCCGAAGGAGCAACTGATTGCTCATTGGTGTTGATCAAAGGCGGTTATTTCCATCAAGGGGAGGTGGCAGCACATAGTTATGGACCAATTTTTGCTGGAGAAGGAGATCTGGAAGAGTGGATGGCCGATTTTGAGTTGTATATGTTGTCATTGCATATGCCGGATGAAGCTAGCAAGATGCAAACGATCCCGTTCTTGATGCGGGAAAAGCCAAAGACATGGTTTTATGCGCTGGAGGGAGAGCCAAGAATTATGTGGCCGGCATTGCGGACCCGTTTTCTACAAGACTTTCGAAAAGAGGTTTCTCCTATCGACTTGGATGCAAGGTTGAAGAATCTGAAGGAGGACGTGAATGAGGAATTCAGCATCTTTCTTGCCCGCTTCGAAGAATGCTGGAGAGATTTTTCAGTGGCCATGCAGTTGGTCAATGGTGGTGAGTACTTTAAATTGGAAAAGTTTATGTCTTGTTTACATCCCAAAGTTCGTGAAAAGGTGGATTTCAAGGGCCCGGATAATTACAACGGGGCAGTTGCTATTGTGCGGTCTAAAAGCCGTAAAATCAAGAAGAAGATCGAGCAAGGTGCATTGGGATATGAGGCAATGGTTCCCAATCCGACTTTGAGTCCGAGAGAAGAAGTTCAGGCGGAGAATCAGCCCAATCGAGGGGCTGCAACCGTTCCTCAACAATGGGCACGTACAGTTCAAGATTTGTCTAAGCAAATGCAAGAGTTACGTTTAAGTGTTATGGACAGAGGTCAAGCAAGGGCTGGAAGAGGCAGAGCTAGGCAATTGCCTCGCAGGTGCTACAATTGTGGTGAGGAGGGTCACTATGCTTCAGATTGCACTCATCCACCAAGGGAAAGGGGCGGCATGTATCCTCTTTTTGGTCGAGGTCGTGGTCAAGCACAATTTAATGGCCAAAGAGGGAAGCAAGAGGTTGAAAACCAGGCACAGGCAGCTTCATCAGGTAACGATGAAATACCCAGGGTTAACATTATTGGTGTTGAAAGGGAGGAGTTTGACATTATGGCCAAGAAAAGAGCACGAGGTGAAAGAGAGACTGAGAGGGAGCGTGAAGCTAGAGCAAAGAAGGGGAAAGAGAAGGTAAATGAAGGAAGAGAGCAGCACGAGCCACGTAGAAGGAGGCGAAGACGAAGAATTACCCAAAACGATTTTCAATTGGGACGCGGAAATCCGGAGTATGATTTGGTAAGAGATGTTCAAAACCAGAAGGCTAAGATCACTTTTGGGCAACTGCTTGCTTTGAACCCTAAGTTAAGAAGGCAATGGTCAACCAATGTCAGCACTAGGCTTCCTCGAGTGGGAGGAGAGGTACATACATTGCAGAATCTAGCTGTGAAGGTGGGAAGTCCAACCGATGTGCTTCCGTGGTGGACATTTTGATAGAGAAGAAGAAGCAGGTTCAAGCATACATCGATGTTGGTGCCCAAGTTTGTGTTATCACGGAATCAGCTATGAGGGATATTGGCATTAAAGCTGTTGTCAGATCCAATGTGCGAATGAGGATGGCTAATCATGCCAAGGCTCGTTGTTTGGGAGTGGCACAAGATGTGAAGGTAAAGGTTATGGGAATTGAATGCTTAATTGATTTTTTTGTTATGAAAGCAGGTGAGAATGCCTATCCAATTATATTGGGGAGGCCATGGCTGTTGGCGATTGGGGCCAAACAAGATTGGGGGACCGGGGTGTTTACCTTGCCAGATCGGGAAAATGGCGGACAGATTGTGTTGGATCTAAAGACCAGGGAAAGTCATTTTCATCCCTCAGCAGGTAGAGATAATCAAGATTTCAGTACCAGCTATGAGTACGAGACGGAGTCTACTTATGATGAAGTGTCTACCAGTGTCAAAGAGGAGGAGAGTGATGAGGATTTATTAAAGCTGGATACAGATTTTTTCGGGGTCACAGTAGACTCTACCACTGCAAAGAGAGGTATGCAAGTTCCGGCTTGTAGTTTGCAAGTTAAAGAGATGGAAGATATGCTAGGTGCCCATTTAACAAAGCAGGAGAAAGAAGGCTACATGGACCTATGTGCATCCTACCCTAACTTATTTGCAACGGAGTATAAGGATCTGAGGGGAGCTAGAGGAGTGGAGCATCAGATTCTGCTTAAAGAAGGATACAGGCCAAAAGCACAGAAGCTCAGAAGGTTGGGGGATATTCAAAAGGAAGCCCTATGGCAAGAGATCAACAAGTTGCTCAAGGCAGGTATTATTTATACGGTAAAGGAGTCTGAGTGGGTTTCTCTTGTTGTTATTACCCCAAAGAAGAATGGAAAGTGGCGGGTATGTGTAGATTATAAGCCTTTGAATGCTACAACCAAGCGGAACCATTACCCTTTGCCTTTTCAAGATGAAAATTTAAACCAGGTTGCCGGGCATGAGCGTTATTCTGTCATGGATGGGTTTTTAGAGTATTTTCAGATCGGTATTGCTTTGGAGGACCAGCTGAAGACGACCTTCATTTCTCCATGGGGTTGCTTTGCCTATCGCAGGATGCCTTTTGGACTGGTGAATGCATATGCGACTTTTCAAGATTGGATGAACAAGGTGTTCGGGCCATACTTGGGTAAGTTCATCAGAGTGTTTATGGATGACATTGGTTGCTATAGTTCCAAGGCAGATCATTTGTCCAAGTTAAGGCTGTGTTTTCAAAGGCAAGATGAAGAAGGAGGTCAGTTGAATCCAAATAAGTGCAAGCTAGCACAACCAAGGGTTCAGTTGCTAGGCCATGTGGTGTCACAGAACGGGATTGAAGCAGATCCAGAGAAGGTGAAAGCATTGGTTCTTACGGAGCCTCCAACCAGTGCAACAAAATTGGCTTCTTTCGTGCATAAGTTAAAGTATTTATCCCGCTTTTTTTGGATGTTGTCTCAATATGTCTACCCTCTTCAGAAAAGGTCTCAACAGGTGCATGGATTTGAGTGGGATGAGGAAGCTCAAGAGGCCTTTGATAAAGTGAAGGGTATTCTATGTTAGTTACCTACTACGTGCCCTCCTAATCATGAGGATGTTTTTTATATTGCTATGACGGTGGGAACGGTGGCTATTGGAGCAGTATTGCTACAAAAGGTAGGCAGAAGCTATAAGCCCATTTATTTTGAAATCAGGGTCATTAGTCCAGGTGAAGCTACTTATACGGAGGCAGAGCAGTGGGTTATTGCTTTGGTCTTTGCATGCAGGAAGTTTAAAGTATATTTGGTCATTTGGAAGTTTTATGTAATATTTTGCCTGAAGTGGTGCTGCACTTGAAGCCAGGGAAGCGAATCATGAAGTGGGTCATCGAACTTCAGGAGTTTGAGTTTGAGTGCAAAGTGGATCACACTCGGCGGTCTCATTTGGCAGACATTTTGGTCAACAAGGAGGTTGAGTTGCCAATTTATCCAAGGGTGGTACAAGAGGAGGATAAGGAAGAACTTGATTTGGAAGAGGCCTTCACGATGTGGTTTGATGGTGCTTACAGACGAGTAACACAGAAAGCAGGTGGAGGTGTGGTTATTCAAGATCCGCACAACACATTCATTTTTTCCGAAGCTTACGACTTGGAGGAGGTGCATACCAACAATGAAGCAGAATATCTTACCTTACACCCGGGACTCAAGCAGTGCATTGAATTTGGCATTTCGAGGTTGGTAATAAAGGGTGATGCTCTACTGGTTATCAAACAACTTTTGGGCCAATGGCAGGTAAAGAGGGATTCTCTCAAGAATTGGTTTTTTTTCATAAAGAAGCTGTTGAAGTTTTTTGAAGAAGTGAAGCAGTGCAGTTCAAACATGTGAGAAGAGAACAAAACCAGGAAGCAGATCGTTTGGCTAGCAGTCGTGTTCAGACTCAAATGTCGAGTTTGTATGTGGGGCCAGCCACTTATGCAGGTAGAGAGACTTTGAAGGATATTGATGATTTCTTGAATACAGGTCAATGTTCCGACGGGCTTTCCAAGCTACAAAAGAGGAGGGTTGTTCAAAAAGCTAAAAGGTTCACTTTGGTTGGTGAAGATCTTATGGTGCACGGTCGAGATGGGGTGCTACGTCGTGTCCTTTACAAAGAAGAGATTGGCATGGTATTGGAGAAATGCCATGAGGAAAGCGGTCATCAGGGTAAGAGTCAAGTTTTGTTTCGTATCTTAAGAAGTGGGTTCTGGTGGCCTTCGGTGGTGTGAGATGCGCATTATTGGTGCAAGACGTGCCATCAATGCCAAGTGATGGGTGAAAGATGACTGGTAGCCGAGCAACAGGGGGCTATCATCGCACATGATGCCTTTGAAAAATGGGGTTTGGATGCAATTGTTCCATTGCCCAAGTCAGCGAGTGGTAAGAAATATGTGGTAGTGGCAATAGACTACCTTACACGATGGGTCAAGTCTAAAGCAGTCAAAGAGGTAAATGCGCATACTGTTGCTCAGTTTGTATTTGATTGCATATGTTGTCGTTTTGGAGTGCCTTGGGTGCTTATATCAGATCGAGGACAGGGATTCAAAAGGAAGTTGGTGCGTGCTCTGGTGGACAAATTGGGGATTCAACACCGATTCTCATCTCCATACCACCCGCAGTGCAATGGTTTGGTGGAGAGTGCGAATGGACAGATAGTCAAGATGCTTACAAAGTATATATACCAGTAGGTTGAAAAGTGGGAGTCTAACCTTGATAAATGTTTATGGGCTTACAGGACCTCTTTTAAGGTGGCAACTAACTTCACTCCTTACGAGTTGGTATATGGCAAGGAAGCGGTCCTGCCTGTGCATGTGCAGCTAGGGGTTCTCAAAGGTCTATGGCACATTGATAAAACTCACTAAGATATTTTGCAGGATAGAATTACAAGCCTCGAAACTTTGAAGATGGATCATGAGGCAGTGACGGATTTTTATGTGAAGCAACGAGAAAGAAGGGTAGAAAAGTTCAACCAACATATGCCAGCTAAGCAGATTGAGAAGGGCGATCTAGTCATGAAATATGAAAGTTATCTTGACTTCTCCTTTCAGAAGAAGTTCAAGAAAAAGTGGATGGGGATTTACAAGGTTCATCAGGTTTTTCCCAATGGTACATATGCACTAGTCAGGTTGGATGGTTGGTTTCTTAAACACAGGATAAATGGTCTTTGTTGACAGGCATATCAGAATGTCAATTTAGTAGTTAGTCGGAAGTGCTTCATAGGATATAGTTCATCGGATCATAGATACTCGGATGTTGTTTAAATCGGATATTTAACAGTTATGATATATCAAGACTGAGGTTGTTATTACGAGTCTGTTTTGTGTGGTGGTTATAAGTCCGAGTTGTGATAGCGCAAGAGATTCAGAGATGTTGTGGCTCTTCTTGATCAATGAAGCACTCTTGTCATCTTAATTCTGAGTTATCAATTCCTTCTATCTCTTACCTCCAGTATGATGTTCGTACTTCTGTGTATTATTTCCGAGTTATGAGATGCTGAAAGATTTGTGATGTACTAGTATTTTCTGTGTTGATGAACCACAACACATTTGGCGATCCTGTGGGTTCAGTTCTCGTGGTTGAGGAAGTATGCAATTATCAGGTATTATTCTTTGGTTCATGAATCTCATTCTGGTGATAATGCATGTCCGAGCGAGGTAGAAGACACTATCGCATATATTACACACGGGCTCAAGCCAGAGCAGGCAATATAGATCCATTCCACTATGAGGATGTGATTGTTGATGAAGAAATTGATCCACCACTTCAAGAACGGTTGGCAAATTCTGGGGAGGAGGGTTCTGGAGCAGCAGAGGACAGGGCAGTGAGGCAACTTGTGGGGGCACTACTCTTGACAGGAGGACCTGCACGAAGTAGAAGGCGACTCCAATTTGACCCATTGAGGGGATCTAGCAGGCAAAGACCTGTAAGAATCCCAAATCCCATTCCCATGGCTCAACCACCTCCTAATCCGCAGATTAGATCCGCCAAATTCAGAGGGAAGCCCAAAGAGGATGCAGATTGTCATGTAGCAGAATTTGAACAAGCAAGTGAATACCAGGTGATGTTTCCAGATCAGGCTATAAAATTATAGCAATTTGCAGCTACCTTGGAAGGAAAGGCCATGAGCTGGTTCAGCCAATATGGAATGGCTCACTTTCCTACTTGTGCTGCACTTAGTTTGGCTTTTCTACAAAGATTTCGGAAGGAGAAAACTCCTACAGATATTTTAAGCAAGTTACGACGCATCAAATAGGGGCAATGTTGGTAGAAGATTTTGCTCAGAATTGAGGAGTGGTATTAAAAATGCAGTGGCTAGCATTGACATTGGAGGAGGTTTTGATAATTTGGTACAGGCTGCTTCTAGAGTTGAGAAGAGGCTAGGAAGGACAAAGTCTAGTAAGAGAGGTGACAAGGAATCAGAAACAGGTTCAGAATCAGATACATCTTCTTCTGAAGAAGCGAATACTGGTAGTTCATTTGATGAGGAGGAAATGAAGAAAAAGAAGAGTCCTAAGAAGAAGAAGAAGAAGGAAAAAACAGGGGGTGAAGTTGATATAGTTCAACAATTAAAGAATATTGGCTATTCAGTCATAGCACCTAAAGAGAAAAGGTACTGTGAGATTTGTGAAAGAGATGGACACACCACTGCTCAATGTTGGTACAACCCTAAGCAAAGGGGTAAAATAGGTACAGGTGTTGGGCGGGGTACTACTTCAGCAGAGGCAAATCAGGTGGCTCCATTTAGAGGAAGACCTCCTGGACAGGGATTTCAGAGGGACCTGGAAGAAACCAGGATAATAGCCAAAGAAGGCCTCAAGGATTTATGCCTTGTGTATATTGTGGTGACCCTACACATTGGGTTGGCCTTCGTTGTGCCTTATGGGTAAAACATCGTGAGGAGAGAGGTGTTCTTGTTGTTCCATTCAATCAGGAGAACCAGAAAGGAGGCCCTCCACAACCACCTCCAAATCAACCACAGGCACAAGAAAATGTGATTATTATCAACATTCCGATTTATCAAGATACCCCTAATAAAATAGCCACAATACTTCCAACTGAGGAGTATGACAATGTGGAGAATGATTGTCAATATCCAGATAATATGGAAGACGAAATGGATGTGCTGGCTGTGACTAGATCCAAGGCTAAAGGTCCTATTGATTGGGAACAGCAAAAAGGGGTTAGAGATCAGGTACAGAAGCAGGTTCAGAGGGAGCAGCAAGGTCAACACTTGGAGGATCATGCAGAATCTTCTGATACACCAGTACAGCATAAAAAGAAGGTTGAAGTACCTGCACCAGATTGTTTTGAGGTATTAATTAACTCTCCTTTACACTTGTCTTTAGAACAAATGCTTTCTATAGTTCCAACATTTAAGAGAGATTGCTACATAAGTTACTGGGTAAGCACTATGAAAGTTCCATACAGCAAAAAGAGGAGCCTGGGGTGAATAGCATTCATCCTTTTGATGTGGATTTCATGGTTCCAATTATCAAGGTGACTTTACACGACATGATATTTGAGGAAGTATTGCTGGATGGAGGATCTCGTGTCAATATCTTACCTAAGTCAGTTTATCTCACAATGGGATTAGGGAGATTGGATCCAGCACCTTTCCAAGTGAAAATGGCTGATCAAAGGAGGGTTCATCCAATTGGAATTTTAAGGAACTCTTCTATTTAGATTGCAGAGATGCAATTTCAAGTTAATTTTGTTGTTCTCAGAATGAAGGAAGGTGATGCATCCTATGAGATGTTGTTGGGAAGACCTTGGTTTAGGTTAGCCAAGGTGAAACAGGATTGGGGTGAGAATCACGTGGTGCTTACCAAAGGGAAACAGATAATCAGCATACCTATGTTGGGAAGAAAGCACATTCCTGGAAAAGAAAGACCCTTGTTTACTCAATCAATCAGTCTTGCTGAAGAAGTAGAGGATGATGAGGAGGAAGCCTTTTTGCAGGCTTATCCGACGGTCATACCTGCTTTTGAAGTTGATATTGAGGGAATTTTGTTGAAGGATCAGGAAACAAAGGAGCTTTTTGATGAACATGTCATGGGACAGGAAATTCAGGGTTCCGACATACTAAAACTGATGGATGAGAGTCTATCAACTAGTGTCAAAGAGGAAGTTTAGCAGGAGGAGAGGGATGCCAGAGAAAATTTACAACAAAAGATTTGGAGGATCTAAAAGGGGAATTCCTACAAGAGTTATGGCAGTTATTGTTGGAATACAAAGATGTTTTTTCATGGGATTATGGAGATGTAAAAGGTATTGATCCATTACTGCATCAGCATCACATTAATTTGAGAGAAGATGCCATTCCGATTGTCCAACAGAGATATAGGATGAATCCCAACTTTGCACAGCAGGTTAAGCAGGAAATTGATAAATTACTGGTTGTTGGGTTCATCAAGCCTATTCATGAAGTCACTTGGCTATCTCCAATCATTGTGGTACCAAAGAAGAATGGTAAGATTAGGGTTTGTGTGGATTACAGGAAGCTAAATGCTGCAACTATTACAGATCCTTTCCCACTGTTATGAACTTTGGCCTTAAAAATGGACCACCATCCTTCAATTTTATAGCTTATAAGACATTTGAACCTTATTTGCAGGATTTCATGAGAGTGTTTGTAGATGACTTTTCAGTTTTTGGTCAAAGGGCGATACACCTTGAGAATCTGAAATTATGTTTTGAAAGATATAGGATGTTCAGATTGTCCCTTAATCCCTACAAAAGTGTAATGGCTGTTAGGAGTGGTGTGCTATTGGGTCATGTGGTCTCTCAGGAAGGGATGTCAATAGATGTGAAGAAGATTGAGGTAATACAATCAGCACAAGCATCTGGCAATATCAAGGAATTGAGCAGGTTTGTGGGACAAGTTAAGTGGCACAATAGGTACATTAGATATCTGGCTAATGTATGTATGCCTCTTACCCATTTAACCAAGAAGCATGTAGATTTTGTTTGGTCTGATCCACATGAAAAAGCATTTCAGATTCTCAAGAAAATGCTCTCAGTTGCTCCCATATTACAACCTCCAGATTGAATACTGCCGTTTCATGTGTTTTTTGATGCCTCGGATATAGCCATTGGAGTTGTTTTAATGCAAGAGAAGACCCAAGGGTGGTTTAGACCTGTGTACTATGCTAGTAGGGTGCTTACATCTACTGAGAAAAACTATGCAGTGACTGAGAGGGAGGCATTAGGGATGGTTTATGCTTTAAACAAATTCAGACATTACCTCTTGTGCAATAGGGTCATATTCCATGTGGATCATCAAGCATTGCTTTATCTTATTAGAAAGCCCTTACTTATAGGTAGATTGGCAAGGTGGATGCTATTGTTGCAAGAATTTGATTTCCTTATTGTGCATACACCTGGCAAGGAACATGCAATAGCTGATTACCTAAGTTGGATTGAGACAGGGGAGCAACCGACAGGGATTTCGGATCAGCTGCCAGATGCAGATTTATTTGAAGTTCAGAGTTCCATTTCTGATTCATGGTATGACCAAATGCTGGTGTTTCTAACTGATGGTGTTATGCCAACAGGGTTTACAACAGACCAAAGGAGGAAATTTGCCCTAACAAGAAGACCCTTTTTAGTGATTGCTGGAGCATTATACAGAAAAGGGATTGACCAGGTCATTAGAAGGTGTGTACCAGATTATGAACAATCAGCTGTGTTGTAAGAAGCCCATTATGGAGTAGCAGGAGGACATTTCTCAGGGGACATTACAGGGAAAAAGATACTCCAAGCTGGTTTGTGGTGGCCAACTGTGTTGAAGGATGCTCATTCCTATGCAAAAAGCTGTGTGGTGTGTCAACAGTTTGGTCAACCTGATTCTAGAGATAGAATGACAGATCATCCTATACTGCCATTGGATCCATTTCAAAAATGGGGTATGGATTTTGTAGGACTAGTCAAGCCTACAACAAGTAAGGGATGCAAGTACATTCTAGTAGCTACTGATTACTGTACAAAGTGGGTGGAAGCTATGGCATTGAAAGATAACAAAGCTCACAATGTGGCAAAGTTCTTGTATCACAACATTATGACCAGGTTTGGATGTCCAGTAGAGTTGGTCAGTGATAGAGGTACACATTTTTTGAATGAAGTGATTTCTGAGTTAACAAAAACCCACATGATAATGCATAAGAAATCTACAGCTTACCATCCCCAAGCTAATGGACAGGCTGAGAGTACTAATAAGACTCTTATAAAGATTCTGAAAAAGATTGTACAAGAGAATAAGAGGGATTGGGATGTAAAACTAGATTCTACCCTGTGGTCATTCAGAACAGCTTTGAAGGTAACAACAGGTATGACCCCATTTCGATTGGTGTATGGCTTGGAAGTTGTAGTACCAATGGAGTTTGTGGTACCTAGTTTGAGGAGTACTGCTGAGAAGATGACTCCAAAGTTGTTAGTTCAACATAGAAGCAAGTATTTAATGCAGCTAGAAGAAGACAGGTTGATCAGCTCCTATATAACAAAAGTCATTCAGAGAAGGAGCAAAGCCTGGGTCAACATGAATGTGAAGTTTAAGGTTTTCCAGGTAGGTGACTGGGTAATGCTTTACAACTCAAGGTTAGGTCCCCATCCTGGGAAGCTCAATTTAAGGTACAAGGGGCCATATCAGATTATCACAGACCTAGATCAAGGAACTTTTATTGTAGCAGATGTTTTTGGCACAAGGGTAGAGAAACCTGTTAATGGATTCAGGTTAAAAGAATCTCAGGGCAAGCCACCCCATTTAGATTGGCTCACACCTACTATACCAGAGGTTTCATTTTGTCAAATGGTGGAATTCTCTTCAGGTACTATGGACTAGGATACTGTTGATCAAGCATCAACGTACACAGGCTTTACATTTAGGTCAGGGATCGAATTATACTACATCGGAGTTTGGTTGCTCGGAGTCTACTGGGTCGGAGTTCACCTGATCCGATTACTTAAACAATGTTTAAATTTCAAATTTTGCGTCGAAAAGGGTGCAAAGTTCCTTCCACTTAACACCATCATACGAGTAAGGGACGGCATCATTTCCTCACACACTTTTAGAGGCCTTAGCGCTTGTGCGATTCACGTAAGTAGCACGCGCATGCATACTCCACAACTTGCTAAGCTTTCTCCTACTTCTGCTTCCGCTATGCCTAAGCCTAATTCTGTTTCTGTCATGTTACCATCGCCAGAAGATGAGCAAGGAGAAGTTGGTAAGCTGCGCCCTCGCAGAAAAGGAGTAGTGCTCAGAGTTGATGTATCTGACCCAGAAGATGAGGTCGACGTGCTACCTGAAGAAGAATCGGCACCAATGTCATCAAGCAAAATGCTGCAAAGTTTAATGGAGCCTTTCACTGATTTCAGGGTGGAAATTGACTGTCAGGCAGAACGGAATGAGGAGTGTTTGAAGGCAACAAGTTTATATGAATTTGCTACTCTACCCTGGGGCCAGTGGAAAGGGAACATTTATGCAAAAACACAAATGGAGCTGTTACAAAAATCCAAACGTGCCATTTCTGAGAAGGTACATCTTAGTCCAGGTGTGGTAGCTCGGGTATTTCAGCTTCCCTTTACCTGTATTACTACAGTACCAAAATGTTCAGATGAAGATCTGAAAAAAGAATTTGGACCAAGAGAAGGAGGTAGGCAGTACTTTATGTTGAAGAATGTAGAGTATTGGAGGAGAGAACAACTAAAATGGTTTTTGGAAAGAGTTTGTTTTCTAGCTAAATATGATTACATGTCTAAGGAAAATTGGGCACCACTGTATTTTGCTGAAAATGGGGGGAAGGTCAGTTGGGCACATTGGGTGTATGATAGGATTCATGCAGAAGTCTTTACCTCGGATAGAAGAAAGACCCAGTTGAGTAGCAGATTAGCAGCATTTCTGTCTACTTTATTTGCTTTTGCTCAGAAAGTTGATGTAAGGGAGCTCACAATTTCTCTCATTACTCCTATCAATGTGGTCAGTCCTGGGCCGGAACAGGGGAGAATATCTGACAAAGCAGAGTTCAGTAAAAGCGTGGATGAAAAGTTGAGGACTATACAGGATTTTATTGAAGCAGGATACACTGAGGATGAGGCCAAGATGGCATTGGCTAGTAATGAGCAAAAACTACTTATGGGGAATTTGCTCAAAAGTTTGGATGTTGAGACACAAACTCCTAGTAGGGTTATAGGCAAAACTTTTAACATGCCCAAAAAGAGGAAGCTGGATAGTGCTTTGCATGAGGTGGCCAAATCATTAGATTTCTCTCCAGCTGGTCCTAGTACTTCTACTAAATCTGATTTGCTTATTTATGATGTACCAATAGCTCTGAAGATGTTGCAGGAATTACAAGGATTTGTAAGGTATCAGAAGCACAATATGGAGGAACAGTTACAAAATATAGCTAAATCTGGTATATCTAAAGCAATGCTGCACCAACAGTCGGAGTTGGTGGAATCCTTGAAGCAGGAATTGGTAGAGCAAAGGGAGAAACATCAACAAGAGATGCAGGATCAACTGAAACTACATCAACAAGAGATAGCAAAGGTTAAGCTCTCTTTGGGAATGTTTCAAGAATGGACTAAGGAATTGGAAGGCAGAGTCAATTCTGAGCCAGAATGAAATGTTACAACAAAGGTTGAAACCTTTGGAAGCTTTGGAAAAGCAGGTATTAGCCCAAGAAGATATCAATGTTTCTCGAGTACTCATGGATGAAGGGGATCTCAATCTGGTAGGGCAACAGTTGGTTGAGGGGATGCAGGATGTTTGGAAAGCAATGAGAGAAAGGCTGACATCAGTTACCAAGTATCCCTATGAGGCTGTGAGATCAGGCTTCATCAGCTCTCATGAAGCTGACTTATTAGAGACAATTGAATCTCTGAAGAAAGAAAAAGATGTTTATCAGGATCAGCTTAAGGAGTTCAAGGATAAACAGTTGCAGGTGGATGAAGAATTTATGGTACAAGGTGGTTCTGCACTTAAAAAACTAGTGCATGTTTCTGTTCAGACACTACAAGCTGCTGAGGAAATTCAGAAGTCAAGTGGAGAAGCTTTGCTAATGGAGGTTGAATATCAGAAGGAGCTTCCAGATGCTGCAAATATTGAAGTTCCAGAACTTAGTGCAGCAAAGAATGAGGAGACTGTGGTGACTACAATCCAAGAAGTTGATACTGAAACAGTTCTCAAAGATATGTTTTTAAGTTTAGGATGATCAGGAATTCTTTTGTCTATTTCTTACTGATCAAGGAATATGTGGATTCGAGTCAGATTTCAAAGAAATCCACCACCGGGCTGTGCCATGTGTTGACAGGCATATCAGAATGTCAATTTAGTAGTTAGTCGAAAGTGCTTCATAGGATATAGTTCATCAGATATAGTTCATCGGATATAGTTCATCGGATATAGTTCATCGGATATAGTTCATCGGATATAGTTAGTCGGATCATAGATAGTCGGATGTTGTTTAAATCGGATATTTAACAGTTATGATATATCAAGACTGAGGTTGTTATTACCACTCTATTTTGTATGGTGGTTATAAGTCGGAGTTGTGATAGCGCAGGAGATTCAGAGATGTTGTGGCTCTTCTTGATCAATGAAGCACTCTTGTCATCTTAATTCTGAGTTATCAATTCCTTCTATCTCTTACCTCCATTATGATGTTAGTACTTCTGTGTATTATTTCCGAGTTATGAGATGCTGAAAGATTTGTGATGTACTAGTATTTTTTGTGTTGATGAACCGCAACACATTTGGCGATCCTGCGGGTTCAGTTCTCGTGGCTGAGGACGTATGCAGTTATGAGGTATTATTCTTCGGTTCATGAATCTCATTCTGGTGATAATTCACGTCCGAGCGAGGTAGAAGACACTCTCGGATATACTACACACGGGCTCAAGCCAGAGCAGGCAATATAGATCCATTCCACTATGAGGATGTGATTGTTGATGAAGAAACTGATCCACCACTTCAAGAACGGTTGGCAAATTCTGGGGAGGAGGGTTCTGGAGCAGCAGAAGACAGGGCAGTGAGGCAACTTGTGGGGGCACTACTCTTGATAGGAGGACCTGCACGAAGTAGAAGGCAACTCCAATTCGACCCATTGAGGGGATCTAGCAGGCAAAGACCTGTAAGAATCCCAAATCCCATTCCCATGGCTCAACCACCTCCTAATCCGCAGATTAGATCCGCCAAATTCAGAGGGAAGACCAAACAGGATGCAGATTGTCATGTAGCACAATTTGAAACCCGCTGGGAAGCAAGTGGATACCAGGTGATGTTTCCAGATCAGGCTATAAAATTATAGCAATTTGCAGCTACCTTGGAAGGAAAGGCCATGAGCTGGTTCAGCCAATATGGAATGGCTCACTTTCCTACTTGTGCTGCACTTAGTTTGGCTTTTCTACAAAGATTTCAGAAGGAGAAAACTCCTATAGATATTTTAAGCAAGCTACGACGCATCAAACAGGGGCAATGTTGGTAGAAGATTTTGCTCAGAGATTTAGAATATTTGTTGAGAGATTGCAGGGAAATGAAAGGCCAACTATTGAAACGTTGGCGGGCTACTTTCTCAAAGGATTGAGGAGTGGTATTAAAAATGTAGTGGCTATCATTGACATTGGAGGAGGTTATGATAATTTGGTACAGGCTGCTTCTAGAGTTGAGAAAAGGCTGGGAATGACAAAGTCTAGTAAGAGAGGTGACAAGGAATCAGAAACAGGTTCAGAATCAGATACATCTTCTTCTGAAGAATCGAATACTGGTAGTTCATCTGATGAGGAGGAAATGAAGAAAAAGAAGAGTCCTAAGAAGAAGAAGAAGGACAAAACAGGGGGTGAAGTTGATATAGTTCAACAATTAAAGAATATTGGCTATTCAGTCATAGCACCTAAAGAGAAAAGGTACTCTGAGATTTGTGAAAGAGATTGACACACCACTGCTCAATGCTGGTACAACCCTAAGCAAAGGGGTAAAAGTTTACACCATACGGAGCTAGCAGGAAGTGACTGCATGCCAAACGGAGGTCGGAGGGAGGAGATATAGTCGTCAGAAAACTGGGAGCATTTGATTGGATCGGGTTGCAGATGTTTTTTTCCATTTTTGAAGGCCCTGATTCACGGATGCCGAGAAGTCAAAGTGCAGCTACAGAGAGAGTGATTGTAGCCGAGAAGATGGAGTTTCACCCGGGCTTTGCAGTTTGGCAATAGAAGGTGGGAGCACAGAATGGGAGCTTGGTAAAGGCAGGTCCTAAAAAAAAGAAAAAAAGGCAGCTCTTAGTAAAAACAATAATGGTGATTTTTAGTTTTTTGAAGGCCTTGAGGCTCAACGCTTAGGAAGATGCCACCTGGCGGGGGCGAAAGCAGGAGCTCCCGGGCTGGGGTATATTGGCTAGGGCGTGGCCCCTCCATACGTACACAAGGAGAAGGGTGAGGGGAGATCCCCTTGGGGGTAGCCATGGCGGGTACGCGTGAGCGCTGCACGCGGCACGGTAGTGGCGTCGGGCGGCGATTTTGGCGGCAATGGCCGGCGGTGCTTGGAGGCAGGTGGCACCCGCTTTGTGTGAAGTCGATGATGATGTGGCATGGGGTGTTCCCACAGCCCAGGGGGCCCCGAATTTTTAAAGGGAGGAGAGGGGCATTAGCGACATCGCTATTGCCTCCCCCCCTCGTGTAAGGGAGAGGTCCCACAACAACATGCCAAGGAGATCTAGAAGGAGAGTCCGAGAGCAGTCAAGTGGACAAAGCCACATGTAAGGCCAAGAAAGGGGAAGTCCGGGCAGCCAAGACGGAAGGACCAAAGCCCAATGTGCACACCATGTAAATGTTTCCAAAAGCAAACTAGGCCAAGTGTTAGCAATGCCATAAAATACTAAAAGAAGCTCTAAGTGAAGGCCACGACGAAGAGAAACCCACCCTTTTTTCTTTTTTTGGGCCTCTTAGAGGTACCCCTATAAAAGGTTGTAAATGTGAAAATTTAGGGGCTTTTTTTGTCTGTGTGAGTAAGTGAAAGCTTGAAGCTTGTGTGATGCCAAGCTGTCCATTGAAGCTGCATACATTGATTGTGCTACTCTCTATGCAATAATACCACTCACTTGCCCCAACCTCGTGTGTTGCTTCTCCCCATTCCCCTCCTCTTATCTCGCTCTTCGTGTATTGTTCATAGCTTGCAGAGGGTTTACCTGCAGCTCAAGAGGTGCTACCAAGAGGGCAGATTAGGAGTGTCTTGTGATTCGGAAGGGTGAGTTCAGCAGTGTGAGTGCAATTGTGTTGTGGGTGTTTTTTGCAAGGTGTGAGGTAGTTGTTTTGTATGCTAAAGCAGAGTTGTTAGTGCAAATAAGCCAATTTGAAGGTGTTTTTTGAGAGGTTAGGGGTGCTGTGGAATCCCTGGGCTATAGAGAGGCAAATAGTTTGTGTGCTGGGTGTGTTCCTTATTCCTCCTCTCCAAAGTCTTAGTGCTCTTGAATGCATCCACGTGCTCCACAATGCCTCACAGTGATTTATCCTGCACCTTAGTGCTCCACAATGCCTCAAAGTGCTTCACATTGCTTACAAGTGCTCCTGAGTTCCTTAAATTGCTTCACATTGCTGTAGAGTGCCTTAAAGTGCTTCACAATCATTTTGAGTGCCTTAAAGTTCTTTAGAGTGCCTTAAAATATATTGGAATGCAGTTATTCTTGGTGGTAAAGTGCCCGATGTTATATTTTGCAGCAACTGGTCCTCCATCAAACGATGTCTCATTATGTTGCAGATAAACAATGTTTTAACTTTCCATAGAAGTAGGTGTTACACATCTTGGAAATCATTTTATTAGTAGGTATCTAGTGCAAATATCTTGTCTAAGACACATGACACACAAAAGGATGGGAAGAAGGACACACACATGAGGGAAACACATCTAGATGCTTTTTGTCTCTCTATTGACACCGTACCATCTCTAATAGACGGGGAAGTTCAATTTGCATGGGAGATGATGCTAGCTTGACACAAATTCAATTGGGTACTTTTTTGGCAATGCAGCCAATTGCTACGAGTAGATCTCATGTCAATGTTCATCCATTAAAATTGTTTCCACATGAATCTTTGCAAAAGGCCATGAGCTTGAGGGATCATTATCTATCTATTCCGCTAATCGCCCCTTTACCCTCTAAGTGCTTAAGACTCCTTAATAGTTCTTCGAACCTCTTCAAAGTCCTTAATTTTGAGTGGTTCCAAGTACGTCATAGTGCTCTTAAATGCATCTACGTGCTCCACAATGCCTCATAGTGCTTCATCGTGCATCTTCCTGCTCCACAATGCCTCAAGGTGCTTCACATTGCTTACAAGTGCTCATGAGTGCCTTAAGGTGCTTCACAATGCTTTAGGCTGCCTTAGAGTGCTTCACAATCACTTTGAGTACCTTGAAGTGCTTTAGAGTGCCTCAAAATATTCCGGAATGCGGTTATTCTTGGTGGTGAAGTGTTCGGTGTTATATTTTGCAGTATTTGATCCTCCATCAAACAATGTGTCTTCATTTTGTAGATAGACAATGTTTTAACGTTTTACACAAGTAGGTCTTACACATTTTGGAAATAATTTTTTTAGCACGTATCTAGTGAAGGTATCTTCTCAAAAAATGGAGGACACACAAAAGGGCGGGAAGGAGGATACACGCACATGAGGGAATCGAGGATGGCTATGAGGGTTGGGCTTCAGCTACGGCTATTTGTCATGATGAGTAGCTAAGACAAAGTGCACTCAACCAGTAGCAGGGGAGCGAGCACACATGGTAACTGTTGGGGTAGGCTGCACGAGCTTGAGGTTTACTTTTTGTAAAGGCTCGATGGAGATGGCAACAAAAGTAGGAAGAGCTACAAGCTAGCTTAGTTGTTGAAAAGCCACTCTTGTTCATACCTAAAGGTTGAATCCCTTTGTGGACATTTTACTTTCAAGTATAGTGCTAGATGGAAGGCTCAACGAAGGCATCTACCAAGATTCCAACTAATTAAATTGAAGATGATCCATAGCAAAGAAAACTCCCCTCTCTCTGATGCCCTTGAGAGGTGCCTCCCCCCAACCTATAAAGCGTGAGCTCCTGGGTAACTCCCTCGCACAATGGGTCTTTTATATGCCACGTGGAGATTCTCCACAATTTTTGTCCCAAGGCTCCTCCAAAAACCTTCCAGGTTCATTAAGAAAACTTTTAAAAAACCTTTTGATCCCCCAAATTTGACTCTTAGCCATTCACGGCTCAAGACTATGTTCATTGAGCTGTCAAGGCCTCTTCAGAACTTTAGTTCTTAACTCAAGTTTGCACAAATACCACCCCATTCCAACTTTGATGGGTCCTCCAACCAAAGTGATCAAAACACAAAAAAATCACATGTACCCATCCCTAAGGGTTTAAGCATGTAATGGTGGTACCACTATGTCATTTTTTGGGGTACCATCGAGAGACTACTTTGGAAAGAAATTTGTGATAAATTCAAAAAAGAAAAGGGGAATATTAAAATGTTGATGGCCTTAGTAGTTGGAAGGGCCATTGATTGTAGGAAAGGGTGTCTCGTTCGTCATTCTAAGGTATGTGTGATGTGAGTTGTCATAGGACGACGTCGACGTCAACTTTTTTCCGCATGCCAACTCATCCCCCTGAGCTTCGACACAAACGCACGTCTCATTCACTATCATCTCTGTTCTACCGGACTGAGAAGGTACACCCTACTGCTGAGGTTTGGAGGCATCTCATTCACTCTCGCCTCTACTCTAGCGGATTGAGAAGGCTAATCTACTGGCATTTTGAACTGTAGAGATTTCCATATGCATGTAACATTTTTTTACTGCTTTTGAAGTGAAGCTTTGCATGCATCATGAATATTGTAGCACTTGGAGCTACATGTATGCATGCATTAGTCTTTCTCCTCGTGCTCATAAGACATCCATCCTTTTCGCAAATAGAGGTCACTAGCCGTTGTCGTGAAGCTCCGCTGCCATGAAGAGAAAAAGAGCAGAGAAATGCAAGCTAAGCTTCTTTTAAGCGTACATATTTAATGGTCAGTGATCAAGGCTTGTTAATAGGCCAAGTTTAATGATTAATGTATGCCAGATGCGGCTTAAAAGGGCCAACAGATGCCTTAATGATGCCAAAAATTACTATGCTTGAAGTGAGCACAGATGGGATATTATGATCTAGAACTGTAATGTTTGAAGTGCTCTATCGGTTTCTCTTTATAGCTCGTCGATTGGAGCTACGGTGAAGAAGTTATGTCAGTTTGA
The DNA here is from genome assembly GCF_014529385.1 of Adiantum capillus-veneris. Classification (NCBI taxonomy): domain Eukaryota; kingdom Viridiplantae; phylum Streptophyta; class Polypodiopsida; order Polypodiales; family Pteridaceae; genus Adiantum; species Adiantum capillus-veneris. The sequence continues at coordinate 76,773,616 of NC_140950.1, read as the reverse complement.
CATTTAAGTCGATTGAAGATCCGTACCAGATTGGGCAACTGTAGCTGAGGTGACAGAAATGGAATGAATGCACAGGCCTTAAGTGATCAATTTGTGGAGCACGTTGGTCTTTTCAGATCAGTGATCGGATTTACGGCTGCCAAGTTATTGGCTGTTAATTATTTACCGGGGGCTACTTTCGCACCAGCCCGGTCCACTCAGTTGGAGTGCCATCTCGGAGTTTTTGTCTTTCGTTTGGGTTTTGGAATGCAATCATTGCACGGAAAGGCCAACAGTGTTGTGGCTTGCTAGAGAAAACTGACTGGCTAGGTGATGCTTGGCCGATGTGTATGGTAAATGTGATGATGTTTTACGAAAGCACAAAAAGTGCTTGAAGAGCTTAGTTTCTCTTGGAATGCATTGACTGCGGGATATATCCAATAAGGCAGGGCTGATATGTATGCCAAATGTGGTGCCCTACAAGGGCATAAAGCCTGCCGCCCAAAAGGCTAAAGGCCACCCAACTAAATAAAAGCAAGGCCGCCCACTTAAGGCATGGCCGTCCAAAGGTCACCCAAGAGGTTTCTAATGAGAGTGGGAAAGGAAAAATAAGGAGGTGGCATGGCGTGAAGGCCAGTGGAGAGGGGCGCAGCAGAGGAAGACGAGACTCACGCTGAGCCAAGCTTAGCTCGCGTGAGCTCGCGCGTGAAGGGAGAAGCATCAGCAGTCTATGGCGAAGGTTTTCGGCATAGTTTTTGCCATGCTTGGCTCTCCTCTCCAGCCACGGATGCCACATCATCAAGTTCCTTCCCACTAGCAACAACGGCGCCGTCGTTGCTTAGGGCAAAGTGAGGGCTATTATTAGATGGCATGAGGGGGAGATTATTACATGCGAAAAACAAGGAAAAGGGGAAGAAGAACGTAAGCAAACGCACAAAGCGAAGAAGAGAAGAGCAGGCAAGAGGGTTACGAGGGGGGAAGGCTCGGGAAAAACAAAGCTCCCTCGCTCTCGCTTTCATGCTCGGCAAGCAAAATCTCTCTCTCTATCTCTCCCCCTCTCATCCTCAACTAACAAAGGAGGAAGGGAGAAGAAGGGTTTTGGAGGGAGCTCGACAAGACAAAGGAAGCACGAGGAGCTTGCACAAGGGCATTCTCTTTCTCTCTCTCTCAAGCTTGAACAAAGGGCTCGTTCTTTCTCTCGGCCATAAGCAGGAAGGAGGTAGGAAGGGAGCTCACTCAAGAGCCGACTTGGACGACCAAGAAAAAGAGCAAGCAAGGTTCTCGGCATAAATCGTTTCATTCTCTAACCAAGGTATTACGGGAGGATATAGCAAGGGCACATGAAGCAAGCAAGGAAATTTGTGTGACCAAGGATACTCGAAAAGTGGTAATCAAGGTATACAGAGCTTGAAGGCAATAAAAATCAAGTTGATTAGAGAAGAAACTTGAAGCTCGTAAGCGGTAATTAAGGCAGAATAAAGCATATAAAGCAAGGAGCACGAAAATTGAAGCAGCGAATAGAATTGAAACTTGGAGATTCCAAGTGCAGTTGAAGTAGATAAAATGAAAAGAGAGAATTATCATCAACTTCATCGGTCTGAAGCTTAATTAATCGTTTTATTGAGCCCGGTGCCGTTAACGGCCCGGTTAATCTATGAAGGGAGCTTAAACTCCTATTTACCAATTGATCCAAGTGTTGGTGCTGTTAACAGTCCGCCTTGGCTATCGATTACATTGTATTCAGAGATTGAATTGATTAATTGATGATCACGGTGATTGCTAGGTCTGTTAGTGTCTCTTGTTTTCTCTCTTTAACACCTCCCACAGCCAGAGGCCCGGCGCCTGCCCGGATCACGTAGCGAACACATATCCCCCGACATCTTTCGTGAACCCGACGCGAAACGAGCCGGGGTGGGAGGTAAAGATGGAGATGCCAGAACAGTTAAGGCAGGTTTTTGAAAATTTCAATGCCAATGGATTTTATAAAAATCTACCAGTTTGCAGATTTGCCAAAAATGATGGAATTGGTTCAGGGGTATTTGCAGGAAGCTAAAGCCATGCAGATAAAAAAGTAGATTGATGATGTTGTAGAGCTAGCACTTGATGTTGTATGTGAGCAGTGTTATGTTTTTTAGGGATATGATCCAGAAGGTTTTGTTGCATGTTACGAAGCTGAGATGAAGAGCCGAAATGTTCCAGAAGATCGAATGATTGCAGCTTTTGAGGAGGTTGTAAACTCGGATTTTAAGAAGCAGGTTTAAGAGCTGGCAGAAGAATATCCCACACGATGGGAGTATTTTGCAGAGGAATTTATGTACAAAAGCTCAAGGATTCTAGATCGGGACATAAAGGAGATTACTGAATGAAATAAGGTTGTCTTCAGTAAAGGTAAAGGGGATCAGATGCAGATCCTCAACTACGATGAATTCTGGGAGCATATTTCTGCAAGAAGTAAAGCCAAAGAGAATGCTAAGCTGAAAGTAGCAGATTCAGTTTTAGAGGAGCTTAATTTGAGCAATGAAGAAAAGGTAAACAATGAATTTAATTCTGGAACAGATTTATATGATTTTTTTTCAAAGATTGCTTGCATGGACGCTACCTCTAATAATGGTTCTAGTGAAGACATAGACTGTACAGCAAGTGGTTCACAAGCTGTTGATCTTGACATGGTTTATTCTGAAAGATTTTATCAATAAGATGAACCTCTACAAGATGTTACTGAAGCTATTTGCACTATAGCTGTCGAGCAGGATAACATGTCTACTACAGATGATTGCATAAATAAAGCTATTATATACACAGTAACTGATGAAGTGACTAAGATTGTGGACCCAGCATAGGATGAGCCTGAGGACGTCAATGAACCTATGATTGCTGCTAACAATATGCTTGCAGATGATGCTATCACAGAAGAGGATGCTATAATCGATCAATTTATGTCTAGATCTAAAGGAGATGTTTATGACAGTATAGAAGAGCTTTCTGATGCATATACCTCTTCAGAGGGGGTGCCAGATGAGCCTTTACAGCTCTATAATGTATTGCTAAGTAACATGGATGTAGATGAGGAAGCAGAGGATGATATCGAGGAGTATGAAGATTGCTTGGATCATATTGATTGTGAACAGGTTATCGACAGGGATTTTACATATACGCTTGTACATGGACTACATGAGGATTTTCTAAGAGTGATTTTCCCGAGGATGCTACGGATGAAGATCTACAGGATAAAGCTGCTTTGCATGATCAAGATGAAAATCCAACAGGTAAAAATTCCTCTGATGATACAGGTAGAGAGACTCCCAAGGTTTTTTGTGATGGCTATGAAGCTAGAGGGGGTGATGATGCTAAATCATCCTTGATTTTGCAAAAAGCGCAAAGGGCTTTTCATTTCATTGGAACATGTACCAAATGTGGCTGGATTTGGCTGCTATGCCTATTGATGCTTATGTCAGTGATGTCTTGGCTGCCAATAAAAGGGAGCAAGATTTCTTTAATGCTTTCTTGTAACGAGCTTAAGTTGCCAACAGTTTACGGGATGTGGGTGATGCACTATGCTTCAGGTGAAGCTCTAGTATATTGCGGAGCCCACCAATGCTATGTGATCTCGATGGTGTTTGATCCAGAAGATTCTAAGGATGTTCGTAAGCAGATTCAATATGGATGGATACTGTTAAGTATGCATAGTAATTGCGTGCTATTTGAACCAAGGGTAGCAGATTTGCACCAGAAATGCTTGATGTTGATTGATACAGGAAATGTATGCTCATGTGGTCCATATTATGTTGCTCCAGTGAGTGGGCAATTCCTTATTATCCCATTTGATCCTGGGGGTTACTGAAGTGAAAGTTGCAGATGCAGAGGATACCAGATGCCTGATGTAGCAGGCTGCAAGATGCAAGATTTTGTTTTCTAGATTATGCCGAGTTAGAAGAGTGTTTGGTTATGCATTCAATAAGATAACATGGCTGGCTTCCAGCTAACTTCTTTGGACAATTAATGAAGTATCTTCACATCTTTTGAGTTGGTTCTGCTAACAGAACTTGAAGTAAAGGAGTTGACGGCCATTCCGTGTGCAGACAGAGTAAGGCATACTTGAGCTTGACAAGGTTCCTTAAAGAGAGCTTAATGGTCAAGCCATGTGCATCATTAACTGGAGCACTTGAGTCTGCGGAGTTCACTAAAGAGGTTTTTCATAATTGAATTCTTTGAAGATATGGCAAATACGGTTCAGAGATTTTTGATGGACAGCTACCTAATGATTAAGCTAGAACATTGATGATAGGGTATAAGCCTTATTTTTTTTTTCATACGTTTACCAGTTATGTGAGTCTGATGATGGAAAAGAGCTTAAGGTACCTAGAGGAGATGTAGATTGAAGTGCAGTTGGCCCAGATCGGCGGCGGTGCAGGTTCAGAGGGGGTGGATGTCGTGCAGCTCCGCTGCCATGAAGAGAAAAAGAGCAGAGAAATGTAATCTAAGCTTCTTTTAAGCCTACACATTTGATGGTCAGTGATCAGGGCTTGTTAACAGGCCAAGTTTAATGATTAATGTATGCCAGATGCGGCTTAAAAGGGCCAACAGATGCCTTAATGATACAAAAATAGATTATGCTTGAAGTGAACACAAATGGGATATTATGATCTAGAATTGTAGTGTTTGAAGTGCTCTATCGGCCTATCTTTACGGCTCGTCGATTGGAGCTACCTTGAAGAAGTCATGTCAGTTTGAAGTTTAAGTCGATTGCAGATCCGTACCGGATTGGGAAAGTGCAGCAGCTGAGGTGACAGAAATGGAATGAATGCACGGGCCTGAAGTTCTCATTTTGTGGAGCACGTCGGTCTTTTCAGATCAGTGATCAGATTTACGGCTGCTAAGTTATTGGCGGTTAAAGATTTACCGGGGGCTAGTTCTGCACCAGCCTGGCCCACTCGGTTGGAGTGCCATCTCGGAGTTTTTGTCTTTCGTCCGGGTTTTGGAATGCAATCATTGCGGGGAAAGTCCAACACTGCTGGGTCTTGTTGGAGAAAAATGACTTCCTAGGCGATGGTTGGCCGATCTGTATGCTAAATGTGATGATGTTTTACGAAAGCACAAAAAGTGCTTGAAGAGCTTCGTTTCTCTTGGAATGCATTGACTGCGGGATATATCCAATAAGGCAAGGCTGATATGTATGCCAGATGTGGTGCCCTACAAGGGAATAAAGCCCGCCGCCCAAAAGGCTTAAGGCCACCCAACTAAATAAAAGCAAGGCCGCCCACATAAGGCATGGCCGTCCAAAGGTCACCCAAGAGGTTTTTAATGAGAGTGGGAAAGGAAAAATAAGGAGGTGGCATGGCGTGAAGGCCAGTGGCGAGGGAAGTAGCAGAGGAAGACGATACTCGCGCTAAGCCAGGCTTAGCTCGCGTGAGCTCGCGCGTGAAGAGAGAAGCATCAGCATTCCATGGAGAAGGTTTTCCGCACAGTTTTTGCCGCGTTTAGCTCTCCTCCCCAGCCACGGCTGCCACATCATCAAGTTCCTTCCCACCTAGCAACGACGGCGCCATCGTTGCTTAGGGCGAAGTGAGGGCTATTATTAGATGGCATGAGGGGGAGATTATTACATGCGAAAAACGAGGGAAAGGGGAAGAAGAACATAAGCAAAGGCACAAAGCGAAGAAGAGAAGAGCAGGCAAGAGGGTTACGAGGGGGGAAGGCTCGGGAAAAACAAAGCTCCCTCTCTCTCGCTCTCATGCTCTGCAAGCAAAAGCTCTCTCTCTGTCTCTCCCCCTCTCATCCTCGACTAACAAAGGAGGAAGGGAGAAGAAGGATTTTGGAGGGAGCTCGACAAGACAAAGGAAGCAGGAGGAGCTTGCACAAGGGCATTCTCTTTCTCTCTCTCTCGAGCTTGAACAAAGGGCTCGTTCTTTCTCTCGGCCATAAGCAGGAAGGAGGTAGGAAGGGAGCTCACTCAAGAGCCGACTTGGACGACCAAGCAAGGTTCTCGGCATAAATCGTTTCGTTCTCTAACCAAGGTATTACGGGAGGATATAGCAAGGGCACATGAAGCAAGCAAGGAAATTTGTGTGACCAAGGATACTCGAAAAGAGGTAATCAAGGTATAAAGAGCTTGAAGGCAATAAAAATCAAGTCGATTAGAGAAGAAACTTGAAGCTCATAAGCGGTAATTAAGGCAGAGTAAAGCATATAAAGCACGAAGCATGCAAATTGAAGCAGCGAATAGAATTGAAACTTGCAGATTCCAAGTGCAGTTGAAGCAGATAAAATGAAAAGAGAGAATTATCATCAACTTCATCGGTCTGAAGCTTAATTAATCATTTTATTGAGCCCGGTGCCATTAACGGCCCGATTAATCTGTGAAGGGAGCTTAAACTCTTATTTACCATTTGATCCAAGTGTCGGTGCTGTTAACAGTCCGCCTTGGCTATCGATTACATTGTATTCAGAGATTGATTTGATTAATTGATGATTACGGTGATTGCCAGAGCTGTTAGTGTCTCTTGTTTTCTCTGTTTAACACCTCCACAGCCAAAGGCCCGACGCCTACCCGGCTCACATAGCGAACACATATCCCCCGACACCGTGCTCATAAACAATTTGCATGTCCCGTTTTGCATGTCCCGTTTTGCATGTCCCGTTTTGCATGTCTGCTTTATCAAAGTCAAGCTTTGCATGCATCATACTGCAACACTTGGAGTTGTAGGCATTAGTCTTTCTCCGCGTGCTAATAAGCTCATCCTCTTTACTTTACAGTCAAGTTGTAGGCTGCAAGATGAAGTCACTTGCACGCGGTTTACCAAGGCACAAGACCAGGAAGGGCACAATGTCTGAACCTAAACTTGAAGATCAAACCCCTCCAACCAATGAGCTCGTGAAGCGAAGCAGTCCATCAAAAATGGAGGCCGAAGAGTGTTGCAATTGCGAAGGTGAAGGAGGGATGAACTGCACGCAGGCAAAGCAACTCTCTAATGGGGAGACTCAGGAACAACTCGTAGTCCAGCGAAGAACTTGCGCCATAGTGATGCACATAGTGCTTTGGAGTGGTTGATAGTGCCTCATAGTGCTTCAGAGTGTATCCATGTGCTCCACAATGCCTCATAGTGATGCTCGAGAGTTCCTCAAATTCATCCGTTCTGAGAAAATACATCTTCCAAGTGGTTGATAGTGCCTCATAGTGCTTCAGAGTAAGCTAGAAGCAATGGTGGACAAGGCATGAGTTAGTGGTTCCATAAAGGGGTGTCTTTGAAACCACTTTGTTTGAGGATTGACGGTGAGGTAATTTTAGGGAAGAATAAGGTGGGGGAGAGAGTGAGTTTCAAATTGTTAACCGAAATTATATGAATATAGTAGATGAGGCCTTCATAAACAGATGCGAGTCTAAACATCTAAAACTCCTATTTTAATATTTATAATGCTTTAAAGCGCTTCACAGTGGTTCTAGCTGCTTTGAAATGCTTCATAGTGCTTTGAGGTTCTTCATATACCTCCACACCACTTCTACAAGGTGCCTAGGGTAAGGGGACTAGTGAGTGTACACTCCCCTTCAGTAGGTTACACCCCACCCCAATAGTTTCACTACCCCAGCATGAGTAGATGGTTTATGATAGTTGATGTGGAGAGCACTGATTTGTAGGTTCCACGTTCAAGATTGGATGCTTTTTGTCTCTCTATTGACACCGCACTACCATGTCTAATACGCAAGGAAGGTCATTTTGCATGGGAGATGGTGCTAACTTGGAGTAAATTAAACCGGCTACAATTTTGGCAACACAACCAATTGCAGCTAATATCTCATGTCAGTGTGCATTCATTGAATCTATTTTCACATGAATATTTGCCATGAGCTTGGAGATCGAAATTTATCTATTCTGCTATTGTCCCATTTACCCTATAGGTTCTTTAGACTCCTTAATAGTTCCTCAAACCTCTTCCAAGTGATTAATTTGGAGTGGTTCCTAGTACGTCATAGTGCTCTTGATTGCATCCACAAGCTCCACAATGCCTCATAGTGCTTCATCGTGCATCTGAGTGCTCTACAATGCCTTATAGTGGTTCATCATGCATCTTAGTGCTCCAAAGTGCCTCAAAGTGCTTAATATTACTTACAAGTTCTCCTGAGTGCATTAAAGTGCTTCACGCTGCTTTAGAGTGCCTCAAAATGCTTCACAATCATTTAGAGGGCATTGAAGTGCTTTAGAGTGCCTCAAAGTATTTGAGAATGCAGTTCTTCTTCGTGGTGAAATTATTCTTGATGGTCAAGTGATTATCTATCCCATTACCTCCCACTAACCACATTGCCACTCGTCTCTTAAGCTAGAAGCAATGATGGACAAGGCATGAGTTAGTGGTTCCATAAAGGGGTGTCTTTGAAACCACTTTGTTTGAGGATCGAGGAAGAGGTAATTTTAGGGAAGAATAAGGTGAGGGAGAGAGCGACTTTCAAATTATTGTTTGAAATGACATGAATATAGAATCGGGGCCTTCATAAACATATGCGAGTCTAAACATTCAAAACTCCTTTTTGAATATTCATAGTGCTTCATAGTGGTTCTAGCTGCTTTGAAATGCTTCATAGTGCTTTGAGGTGCGTCATATTTCTCAACATCGCTTCTACGACAAGGTACCTAGGGTAAGGGGACAATTGAGTGAACGCTCCCCTTTAGTAGGTTGCTCCCCACCCCTATAGTGCCACTACCTAGCATGAGTAGATGGTATATAATAGCTGATATGGAGAGCACTCATTCGTAGGTTCCAGGATCAGATCTGGATGCTCTTTGTCTCTCTATTTGCATCGTACCGTCTCTAATACACGGGGAAGTACATTTTGCATGGGAGATCGTGCTAACCTGGCGCGAATTAAATCAGCTACAAATTTGGCAACACAACCAACTGCAACTAATATAACATGTCAATGTGCATCCATTGAGTCCGTTTCCACATGAATCTGTGCAAGAGGCCATGAGCTTGAGGGATCGGAAGTTATCTATACCGTTAATGGCCCCTTTACCCTAAAAGTGCTTAAGACTCCTTAATAGTTCTTCAAACCTCTTCAAAGTGCTTAATATGGAATGGTTCCTAGTATTTCATAGTTCTCATTAATGCATCCATGTGCTCCACACTGCCTCATAGTGCTTCTTTGGGCACCTTAGTGCTCCACAAAGCCTCAAAGTGCTTCACATGGCTTACAAGTGCGTTAAAGTGCTTCATAGTCCTTTAGAGTGCCTTAAAATCCTTCGCAATCATTTTGAGTGCCTTGAAGTTCTTTAGAGTGCCTCAGAGTATTTTTGAATGCGGTTACTCCTTATGATGAAGTGTTCAATGTTATATTTTGCAGTAACTGCTCCTCCATCCAACGATGTCTCGTCATTTTGGAGATAAACAATGTTTTAACTTTTCACATAAGTAGGTCTTACACATTTTGGAATCGTTTTATTAGTAGGTATATAGTGCAGATATCTTGTAAAAAATGCAGGACACACAAAAGGGTGGGAAGGAGAACACGCACACATGAGGCAATCAAATTTGGATGTTTTTTGTCTCTCTGTTGGCACCGTACCGTGTCTAATTCACGGGGAAGTTCATTTTTCATGGGTGATCATGCCAACCTGGAGCAAATTAAATCGGATACAGTTTTGGCAATGCAACCATTTGTAGTTAATATCCCGTGTCAATGTGCATCCATTGAATCGGTTTCCACATGAATTTTTACAAGAGGCCAAGAGCTTGAGGGATCAGTAGTTATCTATTCCGTCAATGGCCCCTTTACCCTATAAGTACTTAAGACTCCTTAATAGTTCTTCAAACCTCCTCCAAATGCTTAATTTGGAGTGGTTCCTACTACGTCTTAGTGCTCTTGAATGCATCCACGTGCTCCACAATGCCTCATAGTGATTCATCCTGCATCTTAGTGCTCCACAATGCTTCAAAGTGCTTCACATTGCTCTAGAGTGCCTTAAAGTGCTTCACGATCATTTTGAGTGCCTTAAAGTTCTTTAGAGTGCCTAAAAATTGTTTGGGAATGCAGTTATTCTTGGTGGTAAGTGCCCGATGTTATATTTTGCAGCAACTGGTCCTCCATCAAACGATGTCTCATCATTTTGCAAATAAACAATGTTTTAACTTTCCACACAAGTAGGTGTTACACATTTTCAAAATCGTATTATTAGTAGGTATCTAGTGCAGATATCTTGTCTAAGACACACGACACACAAAATGTTGGGAAGGAGGACACACGCACATGAGGGAAACACATCTAGATGCTTTTTGTCTCTCTATTGACACCGTACCATCTCTAATAGACGGGGAAGTTCAATTTGCATGGGAGATGATGCTAGCTTGACACAAATTCAATTGGGTACTTTTTTGGCAATGCAGCCAATTGCTACGAGTAGATCTCATGTCAATGTTCATCCATTAAAATTGTTTCCACATGAATCTGTGCAAAAGGCCATGAGCTTGAGGGATCATTAGCTATCTATTCCGCTAATCGCCCCTTTACCCTCTAAGTGCTTAAGACTCCTTAATAGTTCTTTGAACCTCTTCCAAGTGATTAATTTGGAGTGGTTCCTAGTATGTCATAGTGCTCTTAAATTCATCTACATGCTCCACAATGCCTCATAGTGCTTCATCGTGCATCTTCGTGCTCCACAATGCCTCAATGTACTTCACATTGCTTACAAGTGCTCATGAGTGCCTTAAATTGCTTCACAGTGCTTTAGGCTGCCTTAGAGTGCTTCACAATCAGTTTGAGTACCTTGAAGTGCTTTAGAGTGCCTCAAAATATTCCAAAATGCGGTTATTCTTGGTGGTGAAGTGTTCGGTGTTATATTTTGCAGTATTTGATCCGCCATCGAACAATGTCTCTTCATTTTGCAAATAAACAATGTTTTCACGTTTTACACAAGTAAGTGTTACACATTTTGGAAATCATTTTTTAGCAGGTATCTAGTGCACGTATCTTGTCAAAAAATGGAGGACACACAAAAGGACGGGAAGGAGGATACACGCACATGATTGAATCGAGGACGGCTATGAGGGTTGGGCCTCAGCTACGGCTCTTTGGCATGATGAGTAGCTAAGACAAAGTGCACTCAACCAGCAGCGGGGGAGCGAGCACACACGGTAACTGTTGGGGTAGGCCGCAAGAGCTTGAGGTTTACTTTTTGTAAAGGCTCGCTGGAGATGGAAAAAAAAGTAGGAAGAGCTACGAGCTAGCTTAGTTGTTGAAAAGCCACCCTTGTTCATACCTAAGGTTGAATCCCTTTGTGGACATTTTACTTTCAAGTATAGTGCTGGACGGAAGTCTCAACGAAGGCATCTACCAAGCTTCCAACTAATAAAATTGAAGATGAGCCATAGCAAAGAGAGATCCCCTCTCTCTCTTTCCTTGATGCCCTTGAGAGGTGCCTCCCCCCGACCTATATAGCGTGAGCTCCTCGGTCACTCCCTCACACAGTGGGTCTTTTATATGCCACGTGGAGATTCTCCACAATTTTTGTCCCAAGGCTCCTCCAAAAACCTTCCAGGTTCATTAAGAAAACTTCAAAAAACCTTTTGATCCCCCAAATTATACTCTTAGCCATTCACGGCTCAAAACTATGATCATTGAGCTGTCAAGGCCTCTTCATAACTTTAGTTCTTAACTCAAGTTTGCACAAATACCACCCCATTCCAGCTTTGATGGGTCCTCCAACCAAAGTGATCAAAACACAAAGAAATCACATGTAACCATCCCTAAGGGTTTATGCATGTAATGATGGTACCACTATGTCACTTTTTGGGGTACCACCAAGAGACTACTTTGGAAAGGAATTTGTGATAAATTCAAAAAAGAAAAGGGGAATTTTAAAATGTTAATGGCCTTAGTAGTTGGAAGGGGCCATTGATTGTAGGAAGGGGCGTCTCAGTCATCATTCCAAGGTATGTGTGATGTGAGTTGTCATAGGACGACGTCGACGTCAACTTTTTTCCGCGTGCCAGATGATTCTTTTGAGCTTCGACACAAACACTTGTCTCATTCTATCGCCTCTGTTCTGCCGGACTGAGAAGGTAAACCCTACTACTGAGGTTTGCAGACATCTCATTCACTCTCGCCTCTGCTCTGGCGGACTGAGAAGGTTAACCTACTGCCGTTTTGAACTGCAGAGGTTTCCATGTCTGCATGTAACATTTTTTTGATGCTTTTGAAGTGAAGCTTTGCATGCATCATGAATATTATAGCACTTGGAGCTACAAGTATGCATGCATTAATCTTTCTCCTCGTGCTCATAAGATAGGCATCCTTTTCGCAAATAGAGGTCACTAGCCGTGCTCATAAACAATTTGCATGTCCCGTTTTGCATGTTTGCTTTATCAAAGTCAAGCTTTCCATGCATCATACTGTAGCACTTGGAGCTGTAGGCATTAGTCTTTCTCCTTGTGCTCGTAAGATCATCCTCTTCATTGTAGAGTCAAGTTGTAGGCTGCAAGATGAATTCACTTACACGCGGTTTACCAAGGCAGAAGACCGGGAAGGGCACAATGTCTGAACCTGAACTTGAAGATCAAACCCCTCTAATCAATGAGCTCGCGATGCGAAGCAGTCCATCAAAAATGGGGGTAAAGGCTATACCTGGCACTCTAAAATGTGTTTCATCCAACTTGAAGCTGCCAACAAAGCCATCGAAAGGTATGCATGTGTATGTTTTGCATTGTTTTTTTTCATTGCTTCATTGTTTGCAAAGCTGGGCTTTCAACAAGCTCTGTTTTCTGGTGCTTCCATCAATGGAGTACCCGTGGTTATCAAGATTTTGCTTCTTGGTCCAGGAACTGCATGAGGAGTACGGGCTCAGCCTAGAGGGGAAGCTTCCTAAAGAGCTCACAGATAAAGATATCCCTAATGAGGAGTGGCGAGTGTCTTCAAGTGTCTGCACAAGAAAAGCACAAAGCTATTCCTCAACCATGTGAGGGATGAGTTTGTTGACAAGTGCCACCTTTCGTACCACAAGGTATATCAAGGAACCCCATCCAATGGTGAGCCGCTAGAAAAAGTTTCACAAGGTTTTATATATGAGAGATGTCCAGCAGCAGTGAGTGATCTGACTGAACATCGGATTGCATGGGCAAGGTTTGGTGGCAGTGTCCTTCAAAATTGCAAGATGCAAAAAGGAGGTTTTGAGCGTAAGATCAAAAAGTTCCGCACCGATTATGGCTTGAGAGGTGTCATTCCAATAGAAGCATCTATCTGTCACGGTGCCTTGTCATAAATATCAACAATGTCGGCAAGGAAATTGTAGCCATTTTTGGCAGGAGAGACGCCAATGTATACTCAGTTGGTGCTTAGCATGGAAAAGGGACTTAGTGGCCAGGAGAATGAGCAAAAAAGGCTGTTGGGTGAGGTGAAAGTGCAGTTGTAGCAAAAGAGGGACCTGTGACTTTGAAATGAAGGGCATTTATCTACTTTCAGTGACTTCTACAGGGAATTAGACAAACTAAACAAGGAGCTGGAGGTGCTCAAGACCTCACCTCATTCAGATCCATGGGAGGTAGACCGCAAAGGGGTAGAGGTCACAGCTATCACCAGGATGTTGTCCAAGGCAGGTGTCAATATGATTCAGGGCGGTTTAACCAAGATTTGGACTCCTAGCAGGTCAACTTGCTGCTAAAAGTGCCTAGAAGTGCTTCGTGATAAATTCAAATTGATCAATAGATAAGCAGAATGTGTTGACCAAGTGGTTTCATGTTATGAAGTGCTTTGAGATAGGTCTAAACTGCTTACTTGAAGTAGGAATTGCTAACCAAGTGGTTAGAAAAGGCTTCTTAGTGCTCACAAGTGCCTAGAAAGTGCTAATAAATTCCTTAAAATCACCTAAAAGTGTTGGAATTAGGGTTGTAGAGAAACACACACAGCTTGGAGAAGACGAAGGAAGCTCAAGGCACACAATAGAGAGTGTGTTTCTTAGTATGCAATGGAAAGATAGACAGCCCTAGAGTGATGGGCGTATATACAATGCACGGGGGAAGAAACCTCTTGAAGAGGGAAAAAATGCCCCGACGGTCCTAGTGTGTTCACACACATCACTACCACATGTATGGTAACAAAACCCCCCTGGAGTGATGCGGTGAACGAGAGCTGGCACATGAGTAAAGGGAAGTGCCATGCCCTGAGGACATGATCAGTCCACAAAGGGGAGTAATCCCAAAGCTTTGCGGAAAGATTCAAGATTCTCACAAGACAATGCCTTTGTGAAAAGATCTACAAGGTTGTCCTGTGTTGGCACATAAGCCAAACCGATCTCTCCTGTTGAGAGCCTCTCCCTGACATAGTGGTAATGCACCTCAATGTGCTTTGTGTGAGCATGAAAAACTGGGTTCCTCGCAACTGCCAATGCACTCTGGCTGTCAGTGTAGATAGTGTTGGCAGTGTCCTGTCCAACACCCAAATCAGCCATAAGGCATCTGAGCCATACACACTCAACCGTAGCTGTGAAGACTACCCTGTACTTAGCCTCACAACTCGAAGTTTCCATAGTAGGTTTCTTCTTGCTCAACCCTGATATACATGAACTACCAAGCATGAAACAAAACCACTTGTCGCGTGTCAAAACAACCAGCCCAATCTGAGTCCGAAAGAGCATGTAAGTCTAGTGGCAATGATCCCCCCTTGGGATAAAACAAGCCAAGATGTAAAGTGCCATAAGGTAGTAGAAAATCCTCTTGACAGCCTGCCAATGCTTAGACCCTGGGCTATGCATAAATCTGCTAACTTGTAAGATTGCAAACTAAATATCTGGCCTCGTGTTGCATACATAAATGAGGCAGCCAACATCAGTTTGGTAAAGAGTGACATCAGCAGGGTCTAAGCATTTCAAACCTATTTCCATGGGAGTGGCAATAGGTTTGCAATCCTCGAGTCCAAGCTTACATAGCAATATCTCTATGTAAGTTTTCTGACACAAGGCAATACCACCATCACACTGCTTAAACTGTATACCCAAGTAATGATGCAATACCCCCAATCTTTCATCTTGAAAGTAGCATTCAAATCAGCCTTAAATTCAGCAATATGTCTCTCATTTGTTCCAGTGATCAGCAAATCATCGACATAAAGAACCACAATGAGAAATACATCATCCTCACGCTTTACATACAATGTGCTTTCTGTTGGACTATTACGAAAGCCGCGTTTAACCAAATGAGTGTCAGCTTTCTCATACCAAGCACGAGGAGATTGCTTCAACCCATACAAAGCCTTCTTACATCTGCACACTTTGTCCTCTTGTCCTTTTATGACAAAACCGCGAGGCTGCGTTACATAAACTTCCTCAAATATGTCACCATTTAAGAAAGCGGTAACAATGTCTGATTGAAGTACATCCCAACCAAAATGAGCTGCCAATGCACATAGAAAACGCACAGTAGTCATACGACAAGTGGGAGCAAAAGTCTCTTCATAATCTATGCCTTTTCGTTGTGCATAACCCTTTGCAACAAGTCGAGCCTTATGGCGATCGATCTCACCATCCGGCTTGCGTTTCAACTTGTACACCCACTTTGTACCAATGGCCTTTTTGCCAGGAGGCGAATCACATCAAGTCCATGTGTCATTTTCTATAAGTGCATCATATTCTGATTGCATGGCAGCCATCCAATTTTTTGAATTCTGTGCTTCATTAAAAGACAGAGGCTCCTCAACATCATGTAAACTAGACACAGCCAAAACATAACAATCTGATGCTTAAGATGCATGGCGAGAGTCTGAACAAGTATGACTAGACAAAGGTGCATCCAATTTATTTTCACGCAAAGTGTGCACCAGCCATTTCGGCATACCTCTAGCCTGCTCATTTTCAGCCCTTTCCTCATCAAGTACATCATGTACATCTGCATCAGTAATAGGCTGATCTAAAACATTTTCAGAAACCCCCATAGGCTGTACATTTTCCTCATTGGAACTTACATTCGTATTTCCACCACTGAAAAGAGGCAACAAAGTGTCATAAATGTCCTTTGAGCTTACATTACTGTCTCTAGTACATGACAGCAAGGGATGAACAGAATATTCCACAAACACTACATCCGCATTGTTTGCGGATGATATAACCTGTAACCTTTTCTTTCAGCACTATAACCAACTAAAATACATTTGACAGCATTATCATCCAATTTTTGGCGCTGTGTTTGTGGCACCAAAGCATATGCCAAATAGCCAAAAACATGCATATGCTCAATAGAAGGCTTTCTATCATGCCATGCTTCATATGGAGTAATAGACTGCAAAGATTTTTTAGGACACCTGTTCAGTACATAAGTGGCACACATGATGGCCTCAAGCCAAAAAGAATGCGGCAAAGCTTGACTTTTGACCATACATCATGTCATTTCCGTCAGTGACCTATTTTTCCTCTCAGCAACACCATCTTGCTGAGGTGTATAAGGCACTGTACATTGGTGTTTTATCCCACGACTAGCTAGAAATGCATTAAATTCATGAGACTTATACTCCTCTCCTTGATCGGAACGGAGGGTGCCCATAGTACATTTCAAGACATTTTCAGCCATAGCCAGAAATTGTTTGAAGCACATAAAAACTTCGGACTTCTCTTTAAGTGGAAATACCCATGCATGCCTGGAGTAATCATCAATGAAAGTCACAAAGTACAGGTAATTGCCCAAGGATGGAGTTTGTGGGCCCACAAACATCACTATGCACAAGCTGCAACTTGCATGTGGCCCGAAGTGAACCATCCTTTGGAAACTTGGAACGCCGCATCTTACCAAAATACAGCCTTCACAAACATGTTTGACAGGTGCTTCAAGAGGCGGCAAAGAAGCAACCATATCAGATTTCTACAAGCGCAGCAAGCTGAAAAAATTTAGATGACCAAAACGTGCATGCCAAAGTTTTGCATCTGGAATAGCCCTTGAATCTGCAACAACATTTGTAAAATTTTGTCCACACTTTTCATACAAAGTGAGCTTATACAACCCACGGCACAAAACGCCAGATGCAACAATTTCATCACCAAAACTGAGATCATGAACTGTACATCTGTCATCCACAAATTTGACTACAAGTCCAAGTCTAGCAAGTGCGGATACAGACAAGAGATTCTTCTTGATCCCAGGTATATAAAGTGCATCAACAAGTGCGAAAGAATTTCCATTAGCAGCAGTAAGCACAATCTTTCCAACTCCCTGAACTGGATAAGAGGCATTGTTGGCACAAGTGACTGAATTCCCATGAGGAACAGACTCGAGAGAGGTAAACAATTCACGATGTGAGGTAATGTGCTTTGTAGCACCACTGTCGAAATACCACACATGTGAATCTGCAGCAACGAACAAGCATGCATCATGGACAATAGGATTGTAAGTGCACTCTGCGCTAACAACCCATTCTGCATCAACATCAGCATTACAGTCTCCTTTCACAGAAGACTCAACAATGGCTGCATCTGTAGTGGAACCAACGTTTACAGTGGAACTACCCTCTTTCTTCTTAGCCTCTTTGGCCTTCAACTTAGGACATGACTTGATCAAGTGATCATTATCTTTACAATAATGGCAACACATCTTCTTTTTTCCCTTATCATCAAAATTTCTAGACGAATTGCTGCCAGCAGAAGCATTAGGAACAGAAGTTTTTGCCACTCGCAACAGAACCATAAGAAGTGGTTGCATTACTGTTACCACCCTTTCTTTGAGAAGCCATAAAAGCCTGTTCAAATGCACGCTCCCTCGTCCTATTTTTTCTAGAAAGTGACTCTTGCAACAACAATGTGCATAATGCATCAAACTTGACAACTTCAGGATTTCCTTGGGTCATCAGTCTCCCAGTACTAGCATAAGTCTGATAGGAATCTGGTAAGTCATCAAGAATAGTCTGCACAAGGGAACGGTCTGAAATGACTTCACCTGCAGAAATAAGTTACTCATTGATATCCTTGACACTATCAAGGAAAGTGTCCATATCATCTTCCTCATGCATAATCTTCGACTCCAGCTCTTTACGCAGCAAAGCGATTTTAGCCTCATTGCGGCTTGCATAAAGACCTGTTAGAATATCCCAAGCCTGTTTTGCAGATTTTGCTGAACGGATGTGAGGAACAATGGTGCGCTTCACCGACAACACAATCAATGCATGAGCGTGCACATCCTTTACATCCCAATGAGCTTGTTCTGCCGTAGGCAAAACAACTCTAACAGCAGCAATCCTTGCAGCAAGACCTACAACATCCTCAACATCGCCTACATCCTCAGAACCAGGTAGTACACCAATGCCCTACACAATGTTCTAGATGCCCTTTGACACAAGAACATGTTGCATCATATAAGCCCACATAGGGTAGTTGTCCCCATCCAACCTGTCCTCAGTAGCGAACATCTTGAATACATCTGTGTTATTGTTGTCAGCCATGGTAAATGCTGCACCTGATGTGAAAACTGCCCGAAAATAGGAGAAACGGAGCGAGAACAACCTTTGCTATATAGCAAAAACTATAGAAGACTATAAACCACTTGTTATGCAGAAACCGGCACTGATAGAAATTTTGCACAAAATGATGAAATAGCCTGTGCAGTACTACCTGTAGTGGAAATGGAGGCCAAAATGAGCCCAAATCAAAAATCTGAGCAGACCGAGCTCTACGAGCACACCCGAAATATTTGTTGACCTACGAACGCTCTCCAAATCTCACTGAAATCGGAGAAAGTGAGAAGGCGTGTGCTAGAGCAGCTGGCGACTAAGCCCGGGAGGACGTGACCTGCTCTGATACCAGCTGTTGGAATTAGGGTTGCAGGGAAACGCACACAGCTTGGAGAAGACAAAGGAAGCTCAAGGCACACAATAGAGAGTGTGTTTCTTAGTATGCAATGGAGAGATAGATAGCCCTAGAGTGATGGGCATATATACAATGCACGGGGGAAAAAACCTCCTAAAGAGGGAAAAAATGCCCCGACGGTCATATGCTTGAAAATTCTTGATAGGTGGTAAGAAAGTGTTTCAAAGTGGTGAAAGGGTCCTTCAAAGTACTTTAAAGTGTTTTGATATAGCTCTATACTGCTTTCTAGGTGGTTATGAAGTTTTGAACAAGTGGTAAGTTTTGCTTTATGGTGCAAAGAAAGTGATAGCCAGGTGGTTAGAAAGTGCTCCAGAATACTGAATGGTGCCTAAAAAGTACTTCAAAGTGATTTCAAGTAACCAATTTGCAATCTATAGCACTTTAACTGCTCACAAGGAGTAAAAGTGGTGTCTAGGTGGTAGGAAAGTGCTTTGAAGTGCTTATTGTTGATCAATAGGTGGTAACAAAGGGATTTAATTGAAATTATTTTTAGTAAGAAAGTGGTAACCAAGTTCTTTGAAAGTTCTCTACTGAAAGTGCTTTGTAGTGCTTACTTTTGATCAATAGGTGGTCAAGAAGTGATTTGAAATGCTTTTTGGTATCAAGAAAGTGGTAACCAAGTGCTTTGAAAGTGGTAGCTAGGTGCTTATAAATCGGTGACCAGGTGGTTAGAGAGTGCTCTGGAGTGCTCAATGGTGCTCAATAGGTGGTTAAAAAGTGATTAAAAAATTGTTAAAAAGCGTAAGAAATTACTAGAAAGCGTTTTGATAGGATTTGTCAAGCATTTTTCTTATTTGGTTTGAATTCTTTAGAAGAAGTTGAATAGAAGCATTCAAGCTTGTGCACTTAAGTCCATTCAAGCATGAAATAATCTTACTCTCCGTTGTTGTTTATGCTATGGTTGGTAGGAAAGGAATATGGTTTTGGAATTTGAATTAGAAGCCTTGACATCTCGAAGAGCATTTATAGATACATCCATCAAATATATCCAGAAAAAGGGTAGAGGCATCATTGTCCCCTCCCCATCGACTAAAGCCTCTATTTTGAAACCGTTTGTGTGTATTGGGGGAGGTGTTTTGCATGTGGGAAACCCCTCTCAGCTAACCACATGGCAGGGTTCTTCTAACTGGAATGTCAACACAAATATCATCGATTTTTCTTTGCAGTTCTATGCGGCACCATGGCAGAGACTCACCCATTATGCACAGTAAAGATTCCAGAAATTTCCAAGTGATCGGCACTCGGAATTGAGTACACAAAGCCGGAGGTTGGATTCACTATACTCAGCTTCAATCCACTTGTCATGAGATAAGTCCCTTAACATTATTTTTTCTTCGCAGAAACCAATGTTGACAAAAGTTCTTGTCTGCTTGAGCTTGATGAGAACAATATAGAACTGTCTGAACTTGACGAGCACAACATAGAGCTATCTGAGGGTTTTCAATATGACAAGGCTGTTGTAAAAAGTCGGGATAGAGTGGAGGACCCCAAGACTGAACCCTTCGTGGTTGAGAACCATGGCAAAGAAACCATTGGACATGACTCCAGGAAGGTCTCAACCAACAACCAGGAAGGTAATGAAGTGCATATATGTAGCATTTCATTTTTGTTCGAGAAGATTTAGGTTTTTTTTTCCTAAACCTTATTGTGATCCCAAAGGATAAAGTGGAGGATGCAAAGGATGTGGAGACATTACTAGTAATTGCAAATACCCTGAGAAAGAAATGCAAGTGACAGCAAGAGAAAGGAGTGCATCATCCAGATCCAAAGAAAAGTACTAATCAAGACACCCCCAAAACCCGCGCACATCAGAAACTTTAAGTTCCATGTGTTTCTTGTGCTATTTACATATTTTGAATATAAGATAATTTTTTTGTCTCATGGTGTCAATCTTCACTACAATTTACTAGGTGTGGTTTTTTGGGCATTGTAGTAAAAATACAAGTGATTGGTAATGTTGGGCACCAGCATTGTGCTCAAGAAGACCTAGGGCACTTTGATAGGGAGACACCCCTAGTAACTCAATTTTGTGTCCCTCACCTTTCGGAGGATAATAGGCCTGCCTTGATCATTAATATTAATGATCTGCTTATTGCCACCCATGACAAGAGAAAGGAAACAAGCCCGTCTAACGTGGACATGCTACACTTTCGGAAGGTGAAGCAAGACAACAATCTGAACCACTATGTGCACCATTTGCAGAGTGGTTTGTTCTTGGCGCTAGCCAGATTGTTGAAGTGTACGTCTGGAACACAAGCCCTTACCGAGACCTGGAAAAGAGGCTAGAATTGTGCTTGCCTCAAGTCCGCAGGTGCTTGAATGGGTGGATTGCAAAGGAGGCATGCTATAGAAGCTCTTGGCTTGACGAGCAAGGGGAACAGATGCCCTTTCTAGTCTTGGGAACTTTCTGGAACGAGTCTCCACGATTCAACAAAGATAACACCCTCCTGCTAGATGACAAATATCCCAGGTGTTGCTTGAACGATGAAGACTCAGTGTTATTTTGCCTTCTTTAGAGGAGCTGACGAAAGACCAATGGGGGAGGTTTATGCATCATGAAGTTTTGCCATTTTTCTATGAGTGGAAGAAAACAGATAATCAATCGGAGTTGATCACTGCTTGTAAACTGGAGTCTAGAAGAAGAGGTTGGCCGACTCTTCAAAAAGCTGAATCTGTGAGGGAAAAATTATCAAGCGGAAAAAAGGCAAAGTGCTGCCCCGAACACCTCCACAAACACGTTATAAAAGGCCGCATTCTGATCTCTAGTCTAATAGAAATCTTAAGAGTTGTGTACCTGTGGTCATTTATGTAAATACCCATGATGAGTTTGATAGTGTAACTGATGATGAGGACTTCTTTTTGTAAATTGGGAAAAAAACTGACATTGTATTGCGGAATTCAATATCGATTTCTAATGTAGAAACATGATTTTCTACTCAATCGACCATTTTGTTGTGTGCCTTGCAAGATGTCTTATTATAAGCTGATAAGTGGGCATAAGTGCAATGTATACCACTTATCAACAGTGGACCACATGCAAGTGGTTGACAACTATTTGCATTATGTCAATTGGTAGCCACAAGCAAGTGGTGAAGAATCACTTGAAAGTAGTTCTAAACCACCTGAAAAGGACTTCTAGAGGACCACTTACAATAGTTCTGAATGAACCTTATGCTAGTGCTTAAGATAGCTCTTTCTAGTGGTTTTGAACCAATTTTTAGTGGTTAAGAACCTATTGCTAGTTGTTCAGAACCACTTCCAGTGGTTAAGATAGCCTTTTGTAAGTGGTTAAGATAGCACTTGCTAGTGGTTTAGATAGCACTTGCAGGTGGTTCTGAACCACTTGCCAGTGGTTCCACTTTCTAGTGGTAAAGATCGCACTTGCTAGTGGTTAAGATAGCACTTGATAGTTGTTCAGAACCACTTTCTAGTCCATGACATTGACACTACATATTCAATCAAGTGGTTCTAAAGCTCTTGTATAGGCCTTCTAGGTCACTTGCTAGGTCTTCTCCTCCACTTGCAAGTGATTTGAAAGTGGTTTGGAGAAGGTTTTGAACCACTTGATATTGGTTTAGTGAGCACTTGTAGGTGCTCAATGATATCGAAACTACGTATATAAGGGTGTCTTGACAACGTTTAGGTGGCTTAAATGTCTTTAATTTTTTGTAAAATTTGGTTGAAGGTAGTTTAAAGCAGTTGTAGATGTAGTTATGTTTGATAAGCTTGGTTAGCTTGTCTTTTATGAATGAAATTAAAGTGGAGCACCCAACCTTCTAAATAACAAGATCGTTACTTTTGTGGAGTTGGCCATCTGCATGGATAGATTGTGTCTCCACACCAACAAAAACCTTTGCAGCCACCTGAAAGTTGTCGTTGTGTACTTCAATATTTCCTTTTGTGGTGTTGGCCATCTTCATGTATAGATTGTGTCACAACACCAACAAAAACCTTTGCAACCACCTGAAAGTTGTTGTTGTGTACTTCAAGAGGACAACATTTGAGTTGTTTGGCACCACAGTGATCGCATTTTCCCATCAAGCAGATGTGTAAATGGAACATGGAATTTTCTGGTTTAGGACATAAAAAGGACTCCCATAGTGTTATGAGGCTCTCAAATGTTGACTTTGCAGCCACACATACACTGCCACTACAAGAGGCTATTCATACTAGCGACGCTCACACAACGACGCTCAAAAAAAAAATTCCGGGCGTCGTTTTGAGCGTCGCTTTACTTGTAAATTTGCGACGCTCATAGCGACGCCGGCTGGGCTAAAAAAAATAACAGAGAGCGCCCAAAAACTCAGATCTCAGATCTGAGTTTTTCGGTGCCCTCAAGCAAGGAGCAGGTAACGCTCTCCCTCTCTCTCTCTCTCTCTTTCTTCTCCACACACACACACACACACACGAGGAGAGGAAGGAGAGCCAGGTATGCTCCTTCCCTCTCCTCACTCTCATGTTCCCTTCCCCTCTTTCTCTCTCCCTCTCTCTCTCTCTCTCTCTCACACACACACACACACACACACACACATAGTGTTTTTGAGAGAGAGAGAGAGAGAGAGAGAGAGAGAGAGAGAGAGAGAGAAAGAGTACAAACATAAACAAAAACGCACACACACATACATAAACAAAGAATGCACACACACATTGAGACAGGAAAAGAGAGAGAGAGCATGCATAAACAAAAAACGCACACATTGAGAGAGGAAAAGAGAGAGAGAACATGCATAAACAAAAAACGCACACATTGAGAGAGAGAAAACATGCATAAACAAAAAAATGCACACACATTGAGAGAGAAAGAGAGAGAAACTAATTTAACGTCGTAGGAAACTAATTAAAATTAAAAGACCTAAAGATCTGGCTGACAAGGAGTTGAACTCAAGACCTATTATTCAAGAGGAAAATGGCATAACCAATCTATCATACTTGGCATGGGTGATAGAAAGGTTATACCATTTATCTCTTTTTATTGGCACACACATCCACACACGCGCACACACACAAGAAGAAGAGAGTTATAACGTCGTAGGAAACTATCCTAAAAGACGTTAAAGATTAGGTTAGATGTAGACTTACGTTAAATTAGATTTAGGTTTATTTAAGTTAAATTAGATTAGATTTAGGTTTATTTTTAGTTAGATTTACGTTTATTTACGCTAGATTTAGATTTACGTTATATTAGATTAGATTTAGGTCTCCATAGACTGCGATGCCTGCATGAAGCGGGTGAAGAAATCCCTCAATGGAATATAGGGTATTGCTGCCTTCACTCATGGTGGGTTCCGTCGATCCAAAAGTACTGGTGAAATGTCTTCAGAAGATAGGGAAGAAGGTGGATCTTCAGGGCGGCAAGAGTCACTACATCCCCGACAATGACCATCTAGACAACCTCTAGTCATTCAACAGCAACTTCAAAGTTAGTAACAAGAGCAAGAACGGTCCAAAGGGCCAATTTCTGTCGTCAGATGTGGATGGAGATGAGGCAGCGTCACCGCCGGAAGTTAACTCTCACATCTTTAGTGATGAGAATGCCAACTCTTGCCAAGTTATGTGAAAAATTATGTGTTAAATCAGTTTTAAGGTTCTTATAATCCCTGTTAGTTTAGTTCTTTGTTTTTAATATAACATAATTTACGTTAGATTTAGATTTATGTTATATTAGATTAGACTTAGGTTTATTTAGGTTTACCCACACACACAAGAAGAAGAGAGTTTTAACGTCGTAGGAAACTATCCCAAAAGACGTTAAAGATTAGGTTAGATGTAGACTTACGTTAAATTAGATTTAGGTTTATTTTTAGTTAGATTTAAGTTTATTTAGATTTACACTTATTTACGTTAGATCGAGTCCACGCAAGAATTACTTACGGTTTAGGGTTTAGAGTTAGACGAACAGTGAAAAGATCTACTGTGAAAAGATGTTAAGATGCTGTGAAGTGCTACAACTAGAGAAGAGGCAAAGGGGTTTTGTCCACTACATGCAGTATCATGTAGACGTGGGTCTGTATATTTCTTGTACCCACAAATATAGGTATTGAACAATAAAGACGAGATTATAACCCCATGGTTCTGATCTCCGTGCACCTCTAGACCGAGGTGTGCGGGGATTGGACATGACTAGAGAATGTGAGGTAGAGAGAGAGAGAGAGAGAGAGATAAGATGAAGAATGCCAATAGAATATTAAATTTGTTGTCCAGGTTATAAGATTTTTATCCTCATTAGGAGTAGTGACAAGGATGTGGGACCGTCCAACCGAAACACCTATCTCTCAACGAGGGTCTTATGTCCTTGTAATCAATGCAAGCATGCTGTGCGACGGACAAGACGTGTTTCTTTGCAGCACGTTCGCGAATTTGGCGAGTTCGATCCATCTATTATAGATCGAGTTGTTGCCAATTATAACTCGTCGGACTCTGACGCTGGCCAACAAGCATCAATCTTGCAACCCAATAGATGTGTTCATAGGCGCTTTGGTCAAGCAGCATATGTGAGGCCACAAGATGTAGCCTCTGACAGCTCGAGGGATGGTCATGCAGAGCACATTCCCAACGAGGCAATGTTTGAGCCCGAGATTGATGAAATGATCGAGACGATCATGGATTCAGAAAGTCTTATCTATGATGATATGAAAAATGAAGCCGATACGCCATTGTATAATGGAGCACGTATGTCTAGATTGAAAGCACTCCTGGTTCTTCTCAACATGCAGGCAAAGTTTGGATAGAGTGACACTAGCATCACAGCGCTTTTCAGGTGATCTATTACAATTAGTTTACTTTAATAAAACTCTAAATGTATAATGATCTGATAGATTTTTACACGACTGTATCGTATTTTTATGTTGTGTAGATTGCTTAAAGAGCACATACTACGAGCTGACAATGTGATGCCAGATTCCCGAGATGAAGCAAGAAAGATTTTGCGAAACTTGGGGATGGATTACAATTCTATCCACGCTTGTCCTAATGACTGCATTCTTTTCAGAGGGGAATACATAGACATGGAGAAGTGTCCGAAATGTGATTCCGAAAGATATCGAGTAGATCTCCACGGGACAAAAATTCCACAAAAGGTTTTGCGACATTTTCCTCTGCTTCCTCGCATCAAGCATTTCTTCGAATGTAAGTCCATGGCCGCCCTAGCATCATGGCATGAGGAGAATAAATCTTCGGATGGTGTGCTACGAATTCCTGCCGATTGCGCAGCCTGGAAACATATAGATGGAACATGGTCAGATTTTGCCAGGGAAGCTCGAAATTTGCGCTTATGCCTGGCTATGGATGGCGTAAATCCATTTGGTCAAAGATCAACATCTTACAGTGTATGGCCCGTTGTCATCATCAACTACAACATTCCCCCGTGGTTGACTACGAAGAAGGGGCACCTATGGCTAAGCTTGATTGTGCCAGGGCGATATAAAGTGGAGAATATGGATGTGTATCTTCGTCCACTATTGGAAGAGCTACAACAATTGTGGATTGGCGTAGAGGTGGTGGATATGAGCAGACACACAAGACGACGGAATGCTTTGATCAGAGGCATTCTAATGTGGACCATGCATGACTATCCCGGGCTAACAGAATGCTCAGGTGATCTATTGACGGGTTTTTGGAAAGAGAGCCACCAAGGATGTCTACACAAGCATGGTTAAAGCAGAAGGAGATTGGCGATGATGGATTGCCTCCAGGGATGAAGAGACTATCTCTATGGTACGAGCTACCATACTGGCCCCGACTCATGATCCATCACTTGCTCGATCCAATGCACATATTCAATAATGTGGGTAATCTACTATGGGACCATCTGACCGGCAAGAAAGATACTTTGGGAGCCAGAGTTGACCTTAGAAATGTGGATCGTATGGAGCAATATTTGCCGCAAACAGTGTCTGATGGATCGATAAAACTCCCTAAAGCACCATGGATTTGCACAGGAGCCCAAGAACGCAAAGTAAAAGAGACCATTTGATGTTTGCGGACCCCCACTGGCGTAATGCACTCGCTCCGAACGTGTTTTACTAAAGAAGGAAAGCTTACCGGTTTGAAGTCACACGATTGGCATAAAATGTGTCAGGTACGTTCATAGTGGACTTTAATATCATTGCATAAAATGTGGACTTTAATATCATTGCTGCACATACTTTACAGTTTATTTTACCAGTTTCCATTGAGGGATGTTTTTCTCTCGACATCCGTAACACAATCTACAAACTTGCAAAGCTGGTGCAATGGATCTCACAAAAGGAGATAGTCGTAGACCTCATACCATTCACCAAACTAAATGCTGCGGAGCTTGTGTGCATGTTTGAGAAACATTTTCCTACTACCATGCGCATCTTCTTGTTCACATAGTTGATGAGGTGGAAATAGCTGGCACAATTCATTCCAGATGGATGTTCTTCTTAGAACGTTTCATGAAAACACTTAAGGGATATGTGCGTCAAAAGGCACGTCCAGAGGGTAGCATGGCAGAAGGTTGGTTGGTATCAGAGTCCCTAGTGTACATTGGAGAGTGGCTAGACGAATTTGATAAAGCCCGGGACACGCTATGGCGAACCATAGATGATGAGCGCATATCTGGGATTGTCATGTGCAATCTCGGTGTTGAGAAGAAGATGACGGAAGATCTGGCGCATCATCGCGCGTTCCTACTCCATCCGCATCTCCCTCTCTTTCGGAGCATTCGGCGCGCTCCGAAGCTTCGGCGTCGACGAGACGATCTTCACAGTCGTCTAGACACCGGCGCTCTAGTGGTGGCGGTGGCGGTTGTTGTGGGGATTCTGCCGCCGATGCCTCCACACCGCCTCGTGTTCGACGAGGCTCTTTACCCTCCCCTTCTTTGCCCACCCCCACACCAACCACATCATCTCCATCTACGTCAGGTTTTGCGCGGCTGACTGTTCCTAGCAGCTACACACCTCTACCTACTCCGCCAGGAGCCACCCCACTCGACACTCCTCGCTTCGGGGCCGACACGCCGATGGAGACACCTGACGTCCGTACCCCCATCGACACGCCGCTAGAGACCCCTGCCGGGACACCCAGGTTCACGCGTCACCGGCCAGAGGGCTTGCCTTACTCCGTCGACTTCAGCGGTGGCATCATCATGGATGATGACGGCAAGAAGGTGATCTCGCGCATGCGTGGTCTTTGCTCTCAGCTGTTTAGACACTACATACTAAACAAATGGAGTGAAGTACCAAGTGATTTAAAAAACAGAGTCATCAGCATACTTCATGATGAGTTTCCCGTTCCAACACGGGATCGGCACTTCAATGAAGACCTGATGAAGATTCGAATGCGCGAATACTGCAAACACAAGCGTTTCGAAGTGCAAAAAGAAATCAAGCATGGGTGGAACGGGCCAGATTGGCTGGCCAAAGAAGATTGGAAGAATGCGAAGAAAGCAGCGCGCGAGAATCCCGACAAGTGGAAGCAACAAAAGGATGCAGCCAGAGCGCAAGTAGAGGCAAGGAGCTCGCACCACTTGGGGAGCGGTGGATGGGCATCATTTGAGGCCGATTTTGTAAGTGTTTTTGCATTGCTCTTTATGTTCGATAGTTTAGGGTTTATGAGTTTTTTAATTCTAACATAATGAAATCTTTGTATGTTTTGACAGTGGTCGATGACAGGACGTGATCCCACACCGTACGAGCGCGAGTACGCAGGCAGGAAGGGCTTAAACACCCTGATGGACATTCTCAGTTCTCACGGCGGCATGGTTAGTATTAGGGTTTACACTTTTCTATTTTTTATAATGTTTTATAAATGTCGTTATATGTTTATACTTACTGAAAGCTGTCTTATTGTCTTTTTTTGCAGAATCCGACAGATACGCCGCTTGGACGTGATGAGACGCTTAACTAGACGACGTCAGTTTAGCCATAGCTAGATAGCATTATTTTAGGGTTTTTGATAGCTCATGTATCATGAGACGGATTTTATACGTCTTTTTGAACCATGTATATTATTACATTTGTCACCGCAGTTCATTTTGCCAATCAATTCTTTATGCCTATGATGTTGTACAATTGTCATTATTACATTTTCCAATCAATTCATTTTGCCTATGATGTTTACAATTGTCAATTTTACGCTTCTCAATTTTACGCTTGTCAATTTTGCAAACAATGCGTCTTGTGGGTGACTATTTTGGGTCTATTATCTACCCTTGCACTTTTTTTAAAAAGTGAATCAAGTACAATATGGTTGATGGGTGGCAGGGCATTCAATGCCCTGTCACCAAAAAAAATTTCTCTCGGGCATCGCTATTTATGGCTCTGGAGCGTCGCTATAAGCGTCGCTATAGACTTCTGTGAAAACGTCGCTATAATCGTCGCTATGAGCGTCTCTATATAGCGACGCTTATAGAGACGCTCTCGTAGCGACGCTATTAGCGACGGTTTTAGTGACGCCGGGGGTTATAAAAACCCAATGTATTTCCGTCGCTAACAGCGTCACAAGAGCATCACTCTGTAGAAACTCTTTGAATTGGTTGGCCTGCCATCTGTAGATGTAGTTATGTTTGATAAGCTTGGTTAGCTTGTCTTTCATGAATGAAATTAAAGTGGAGCACCCAACCTTCTAAATAACAAGATCTTTACTTTTGTGGAGTTGGCCATCTGCATGGATAGATTGTGTCTCCACACCAACAAAAACCTTTGCAGCCACCTGAAAGTTGTCGTTGTGTACTTCAATATTTCCTTTTGTGGTGTTGGCCATCTTCATGTATAGATTGTGTCACAACACCAACAAAAACCTTTGCAACCACCTGAAAGTTGTTGTTGTGTTCAAGAGGACAACATTTGAGTTGTTTGGCACCGCAGTGATCGCATTTTCCCATCAAGAAGATGTGTAAATGAAACATGGAATTTTCTGGTTTAGGACATAAAAAGGACTCCCATAGTGTTATGAGGCTCTCAAATGTTGACTTTGCAGCCACACACACACTGCCACTAACTGCACGGTCACAAACATCACAAGCACATCGACCAAATTTTTTATGTACTCCAAACCTACCTTGACGCATTTGGTTGAAAGCATCTTTCAAGTAGACAGCTTGCACATGATATTTGCAGCAGCAGGTATTGCCGTTCCTGAACTTTTGAATAAAAAAGGGCTTCAAATTCTCAAAGCATCTCAGGGAAATGCGCACCGTCGAATGCATTTTTGTTGGATGCATTTCCTAAAATCGTCTGTAAAATTCAACCTGCACAAGAAAGCAGGCAATAAAGAGATAGTGTGACAACAAATAACCAGAATGTTTGGTACCATCACCTACAAGTTATAACACCCACTTTCGTGTTTGTGAAAGCACATAAGAGGAACATTTACCACTAAGAGGTTGTTTTGCATATTTGAAAGGGCTTTTAACTTCTTGAAACCACCTGAAGCACTCGAAACCACCTGAAGGTCATTGAAAAATGTCATCAAATCGCTTTCAAGTGACTTGCTACCACTTTCAATCACCTTCAAGTGGTTTGAAATCTTCCAAGTGATTACATAGGTTCTCACTCAAGCTCTTTATGTTAGGAAATAAGACGTAGCTAAATAGATAATTGAGTAGATTACTTAATGGAGAGAGACAGATTTATATAAACGAGATTATAGAGTAGAGAGAGAGAGAGAGAGAGTACACACGATATATGTGGTTCACCCAATGTGGGCTACGTCCACGGGAAAGCAGCCACTCAATGGCTTTAGTACTTCAAAACAAGAAGTAGTTTACAAAGGGATTATACCCTTAATGGATCTCCCGCCTTGCTTCACTCTCACCACCTCACACTCACCTTGTTGCATCAACTTCACACTATGAAATGTGTGTAGAAATGGCCTCCTTTTATAGGCCAAAAGGGTTGCCCTCTCTTATGAGAGACAACCATGTGTAGCCGCCCTTGTGCGAATAAGTCCAAATCGGACCCTCCAATCCGCCCATGTGTGGCCGCCCTTGAGAAGACAAGTCCGCTTTTAAATTCGGCCACCGGCCATTGAATTCGGCCACCGGCCACCGGCCATTGACTTCTGACCACCGGCCACCAGCCATTGACTTCCGACCACCGACCATCGGCCATTGACCACCAGCCACCGGCCAACCGACCGGTTGTTTTCCGACCACTTTCCGGCCGCCGTCCGGCCATAATATTCCGGCGAAAAAATGTTGCCCCTGATTCTTGTCCGTGAAAATTTTGGTTTCCAATGAGTGATTTTCCTTCACACATGATAGCTTCTCCTCATAATGGGGGCCTTAAAAATTTGCGCTTTTACCACAGAAAATTACAAGGGTAAATCAGGCTCCACACTTAACAATCTCCCACTTGGAGACTGATCTCCAAACCAAACCTGTGACTGCTTTCCATTCTCGCTTCTTATCCTTGAATGCCGATTGAAGATGAGCAAAAGCTCAACTTCTCCTTGTTGACCACCTTTGTAAACATGTCTGCAGGATTTTCACTTGTATGCACCTTTCCTAGCTTTAGTTGTCCCTCTTCCAAAAGAGTGCGTATGAAGTGATATCTCACCTCAATGTGCTTTGTCCTTGAATGAAAGGCTGAGTTCTTCGCAAGATGGATAGCGCTTTGGCTATCACTGTACAAGACACAATTGTCTTGTTTGAATCCAAGCTCTTCTAAGAATCTGTGAAGCCACAGAATTTCTTTGCTTGCCTCCGTCATTGCTACATACTCTGCTTCCGTGGTAGAAAGTGAAACCACTTTCTGCAGCTTTGAAGCCCAGCTTACTGCTGTGCCTCCAACCGTGAACACATAGCCAGTAGTGCTCCTTCGAGTATCTTTGTCACCTACCATATCTGCATCATCATACCCTTCTAGAAAAATATCAGTTCCTCCAAAATACAAAGCATTTGTTGATGTCCCTATTAGATACCTAAGTATCCACTTCACAGCTTGCCAATGCTCTTTACCTGGGTTGTCCATGAACCTACTCACAACTCCCACTGCATGTGCAATGTCTGGCCTTGTCCAGACCATAGCATACATTAGAGAACCTACCGCTGCAGCATATGGAACTTTAGACATATAGGCTATCTCCTCTTGTGTCTTTGGACACATATCCTTCATTAGTTTAAAATGACCAGCCAAAGGTGTAGAAACTGGTTTTGCATTTTGCATTGCAAACCTTTCTAGTACCTTCTTGATGTAATCTTCTTGAGATAGCTTTATTGTCTTCTTCGTCCTGTCCCTTGATATTTTCATACCAAGTATCCTCTTTGCAGCACCTAAATCTTTCATTGAAAAAGATTTGGACAGCTCCTCTTTTAGGTCTTTGATGTCCTGCATGTTAGCACTTGCAATCAACATGTCATCAACATACAACATTAGGATGATGAATTTCCCATCTCCCAAATTCTCCGTGTAGACGCCGTGATCCGAGTTGCATCTTGTGAATCCGTGATCCAACATCCATCGATCAAACTTCAAGTACCATTGTCTTGATGCTTGCGTTAAACCATACAAGCTCTTCTTTAATCTGCAAACCATTTTCTCCTTACCTTTTACTTCATATCCCTTTGGTTGAAGCATGTAGATTTCCTCCTCTAAGTCACCGTGAGGGAATGCCGTATTTACATCCATTTGCTCGAGATTTAGATCATGAGCAGCCACAAGGAGAAAATATTTACAACAGGAGAAAATATTTCATTGAAGTCAATACCTTTCTTTTGAGAAAAACCTTTTACCACAGGCCTAGACTTGTACCTTTTCTTCCCACCTTCTTCTTCCTTTAGCTTGTACACCCATTTGTTTTGAAGTGCCCGCTTACCTTTAGGCAACTCAACCAACTCCCATGTTTGGTTGCGATGTAGTGAGTCCATCTCCACTTGCATGCTCTTCGTCCATTCTTCTTTGGATTCATGTTGCATAGCTTCTTCATATGATTCCGGCTCTCCAGAATCTGAGATCAAGAGATGGTTGAAGGAAGGAAAAAACCTTTCTGGAGGTCTACTTGCTCTTGTAGATCTTCGGGGAATAGGTTGAGGCTCCTCATTTGGTTGACGTTGTTGCACATTGTCATCGTTTGCAGTCCTTGAGTCTTCACCGTCCTCAAGCTCCATGTACTCATCACCTGTTTCTTTTGTTTGTTTTCTTTCCAAGTAATCTTTGTACATATTTTTTTCGTTAAAAATTACATCCCTACTCCTTAAGATTTTACCATCTTCAGGATTCCATACGCGATACCCAAAGTCTCCTTCTCCATAGCCAATGAAGAAACACTTTTTGGACTTTGCATCTAACTTTGATCTTAGGCTTCTATCTATGCACATGAAAGCCTCACACCCAAATACTTTGAGAAATGCATAATTCACCGGTTTACCTATCCATGCCTCTTCTGGAACTCCCCCATCCAATGCCGTTGAGGGTGACCGATTGATTAAGTACACAGACGTACTTACAGCTTCCGCCCAAAGCTCAAGCAGTAGGCCTGCATGTAGCCGCATGCTTCGTGCTCGTTCCATGATTGTCCTGTTCAGCCTTTCCAAAATCCCATTTTGTTGAGGTGTCCTTGGGGTTGTCCTTTGCCTCCGAATGCCATTGCTAGCACAAAAGCTTTCAAAAGCTTGGCTGCAATATTCGCCTCCATTGTCGGATCTGAGGCATTTAACCTTGGTACCTGTTTCATTCTCCACAAAGGCTTTCCACCTTTGAAATATGGAAAATACATCGGATTTATTCTTCATGACATAAACCCATGTTTTTCTAGTGGCATCGTCTATGAATGTTACATAGTACAATGAGCCACCAAGTGATGGTGTACTTGCAGGACCCCAAACATCAGAATGAACCAACTCAAGTTTTTTATTTTTTCTTTCATTTCCTGATTTTTGAAATTTTACCCTCTTTTGTTTACCATAAACACAATCTTCACAGAACTCTAAGTCCACTTCTTTCAAACCTGGTAGAAGCTTCTTTGTTTGAAGGATTTGCATTCCTTTGGCACTCATATGCCCAAGTCGGTAGTGCCACACCGCACTGTCAACTTCTGTAGTTGCTGCACAAGATGAAGGTTGCGTGCTAACAGTACACAAGTAAAGTGTACCGACTTTTTCTCCCTTGGCAACCACCAAAGATCCCTTTGAGATCTTCCACCATTTGTTTCCGAATGCAATGTTGGGACCTTCATCGTCCATTTGTCCTTTAGAGATCAAATTTTTGCGAAGAGAAGGAACATGTCTAACATCTTTAAGCTTCCATTCATTTCCGTTAGCAGTTTTGACAGAAACTGTACCTTTGCCGACAATCTCACAAGCTTCATCATCTCCCAAGTATACATACCCAAAATTACCTTTGGTGTAGTCTTGGAAATGTTGATTGTGTGGTGTCGCATGGAATGAAGCCCCGGAATCTACTATCTAGGAATTAGACACATTGTCTAATGAGAGAATTAGAGCATCTTGCTCTACTTTACCTGCCACATTGGCCTCCGATGTTGGCTTGTTGTCTTGAGACTCTGTCTCCTTCTTCTTCTTGGACCAGCAATCCTTCTTGACGTGGCCCTTCTTGCCGCAGTTCCAACATTCAAGAACTGTCTTTGTGCATGACTTGCTCCGCCTTGAGCGATCACGACCCTTTTGGTTTTTGAACCTCTCCTTAAGCCTTCCTCTTGTTTCCACTGATAGTGCAGCACTTGATGATTCTCCTGTGCTTCTCCTTCGCATTTCCTCGCTTAGGAGAACACCCACAACATCATCAAACTTAAGAGTATTTGTGCCAGAGATAGAATTACTTACAGCCATCACAAGGATGTCCCAACTATCCGGTAGAGATGATAGTATAAGGAGAGCTCGCACTTCGTCATCGAAATTTATTTTCACTGATCGAAGTTGACTTATGTTTGTGTTAAAGTCATTTAGGTGTTCTGCAACTGAACCATTCTCTACCATCTTTAGATTGAACAAGCGCTTCATAAGAAATACCTTATTGGATGCCAATGGTTTCTCGTAGAAGTCGTCAAGTGACTTCATCAAGTCCTCCGTGGTCTTCATCTCCAAAACATTGAAGGCCATGGTTGACGCCAAGCTTAACCGGATTGTTCCCAGTGCCTTTCGATCAAGGACAATCCATGCTTCATCTGCCGTTGTTGCGGGCTTCTTCGCAAGACCGCCTAGTGGCAAATAGAGGTCCTTCTGGTAGAGATAGTCTTCAATCTGCATCTTCCAATGCTGGTAGTTTTTGCCGTTGAATTTCTCAATCTTGAGCTTCCCTTCCTCCGCCATAACTCCCACTCAATTCAAGGAATCCTTTCCTTGAGATAATTTAGCTACGAGCAAACCTTGCTCTGATACCAGTTGTTAAGAAATAAGACGTAGCTAAATAGATAATTGAGTAGATTACTTAATGGAGAGAGACAGATTTATATACACGAGATTATAGAGTATAGAGAGAGAGAGAGTACACACGATATACGTGGTTCACCCAATGTGGGCTACGTCCACGGGAAAGCAGCCACTCAATGGCTTTAGTACTTCAAAACAAGAAGTAGTTTACAAACGGATTATACCCTTAATGGAGCTCCCGCCTTGCTTCACTCTCACCACCTCACACTCACCTTGTTGCATCAACTTCACACTATGAAATGTGCGTAGAAATGGCCTCCTTTTATAGGCCAAAAGGGCTGCCCTCTCTTATGAGAGACAACCATGTGTAGCCGCCCTTGTGTGAATAAGTCCAAATCGGACCCTCCAATCCGCCCATGTGTGGCCGCCCTTGAGAAGACAAGTCCGCTTTTGAATTCGACCACCGGACACCGGCCATTGACTTCCGACCACCGGCCACCAGCCATTGACTTCCGACCACCGGCCATCGGCCATTGACCACCAGCCACCGGCCAACCGACCGGTTGTTTTCCGACCACTTTCCGGCCGCCGTCCGGCCATAATATTCCGACGAAAAAAAAGTCTCGGGGGCCTCCGCCACCGAGGCCTTTAAAGTTGCCCTTGATTCTTGTCCGTGAAAATTTTGGTTTCCAGTGAGTGATTTTCCTTCACGCACGATGGCTTCTCCTCATAATGGGGGCCTTACAAATGTGCGCTTTTACCACAGAAAATTACAAGGGTAAATCAGGTTCCATACTTAACACTTTAAACCACCTATAGGTAATATAGAGTGGTTATTTAACCACTTTCAAGTGGTTCATTTACCACTTTCAATCTCCTTCATTTGGATAACACCCAAATCTCGGGTCAGCACTAAAGAGGAACATTAATCACTTAGAAGTGGTTTTGCATGTTTGAAAGTGGCTTTGGACTACTTGAAACCACTTGAAGCACTTAGAACCCGGGGCACTCACTTATCAAAAGATCCCTATATCATGTGCGTTCAAGAGGTAATTAATAATGCCCCAATATACATACTATACTTACTCTGTGAGCCTATTTAAAAAACCCCCACCCCCCTCTAATGTATACATAAAAGTATACATTTTGATCTTTTAATAATCCTCTCCGGTTGACTCCGTGATATCATACACATTCTAAAAAGTGACCGCCCCGGGACTTAGAACCACCTAACGGTGATTGAAATAGTTTATCAAATCACTTTCAAGTGGTTTGATGACTACATTTAGGTGGTTTTAAGTGATTACATAGGTTTTCACTTGAGCACTTGGCAGATTTTGAACCATCCAAAGCACTTAAACCACCTAAATATGATTAAAAACCACCATGAAACCACTTTCAATCATCTTCAAGTGGTTTGAAATCTTCAAGTGGTTTGAAATCATCAAGGTTCTCACCCAAGCACTTAGCAGATTTCAAACCACCTGAAGCACTTAAAACCACCTAAAAAGATTGAAAGTGGTCATTAAGTGGTTAATGTTTCACTTTCTATCACCTTCATGTGGTTTGAAAACTTCCAAGCGCTTACATAGGTGCTCACCTAAGCACTTCGCGGATTCCAAGTGGTTTTTTAAATCCTTTAAAGCGGTGACAAACTATTTCAGCACTTTGCAAAGTACAAGCTTCCACACTTAGGTGGTTGAAAGCAGTATTTTAGGTACTTTAAATCACTACTAGTGCTTTAACGGCTTTGCAAAGTACTTGAAGGGGGCTTCAACCACTTTTTGATTGTTTCTGCGGTTCTCAACGGTTCTTTATAGTTTGATAGTGGTTCATACAGCTTGAAAGTTGTGAACAGAGGTCACTATACTACTTGATAATGGTTTTTTACAGTTTTGATTGTGGTTGTGACAGCTTGACAGTGGTGAACATTGGTTAATATACTACTTGGAAGTGGTGGGTAATACGTGGGGTTGATCTAGCAATTGCAATGGATGCATAAGAACATCCTTTTTGCCGATACGCCTTTGGCATGTGTCCTTCTTGTTTGGAGAGACTCTGGTCTCTCCTGTCCAAAAACCAAACACAACCTCCTTTATGTCCTCTGTGATGTTTGTGGAACGATGAGCTTTCCATTGACATGCTAAGACTGAAAAAGGACTATTCTCATCCTCTAAATAGAGTCATGCATTCACAAAACTGATGTTTTTTTTGTGTATGCCCAACAACTTTGCAATGCTCTATCCGTAAAGGGACGTGCATCTACTTCGGCCCTTGAATTAATTCATGCCATCAATGTTGCCCTCTTGAAAATCATTTCCATGGCTGAGTGCAGGAACTTGACTTATGAAAAGGTGCTTCAAATGTTGGAAAGAACTTCTCTTTGTATAGAATGTGCCGCGTTCTGCAGGTTGCAAAATATTGGTTGTTGGAGTAACTATTCAAAAATCTCTCCTTGGAGTTTGGTTGTCAATCCTTGCATCTGCTCTTCCCAGCACCTTGACATGGTACAAATAATCTTCCTTTCCTGCTTCTCCTCGAGCTGGACATCCTTCTGCTTATCAGCACAGAAAGTCTGTTGCCTTTGCCTCTCTATTTTTTCCCTTTTCTTTGCCGCCCACTAATCACGTAAGCAGCCTATGAATTGATCGGGAAACTCTGCTTGACTGTGTACTAGTGGGCACATAGCCGGATCAAGAAAACCTGAAGAAAAAGAGCTCAATGCATGAACATACATCATCAAGAGCCCAGGCATCGACAAGATCAAACATGTCACAGACACTCTCACACACCTAACTGGCGAGAAGGCTCCATCCTTAGAGAGAGAGAGAGAGAGAGAGAGAGAGAGAGAGAGAGAGAGAGAGAGAGAGAGAGAGAGAGAGAGAGAGATGGAGAACTAAGCCCACACAGCAAAGAATCACACGCAGAGGAAAGAAAGGGAATGCAATGCAGAAACACCACATAGAGAGGGAGACAAAGGCGCTCTACTCTATCCAAAAACCATGCATAGAGAATACCCTAAACTTGTATGCTTTGTGCCCACGTGCAGAGAAGGAGACACAGAGGGTGCTTGTATGTCCAACACGTCCAAGAGCTACAGGGGGCGATAAAAAATGCATACCCCTCTTTTTTAAAAGATTCCTCGCATCTTTATCACTCATCATTGAGTTTCCTCCCAAAAATCAAATGTAGACTCAAAAGTTTCCCAAAACTACTTTAAAAAGGAGTGTCAAAGACAAACCATATCAAAATTTCTTGTTTCTTCCCCCTTCTTCTCTTTGCTCTGCTCCAACCATCTAGTGGCCAATGTTTGAGATGTTCGTGTGTCCCCAGGCCTCGGTGTGTGTGAGAGAGAAAGAGAGAATGGTGTGTTCTATGGAATGGTCCTAAGCAAGCAAATTTGTGTGTGTTCTGTTGTCAATTGTGTGAGTATTGAAGGTGAACTCTAGTGGATTGGGGTGCAATGATTATCATGGGCTATAGAGAGACAGATTTCTTGGGTTTTGGGTGTGTTCCCCTTTCCCCCCATCCAACGATATGCGAGGATGTAAGTAAGGATTTTTCTATTTTCTTTGATCATTTTAAAGCCTTGTTGAGGCAGCTAGAGTTTGCTACTGGGGTGAAAGGAAACCAGTACCTAAAGCTATCAAATTTTCTCGAGTGCCTGCATCCAAAAATCAAATAAAAGGTCAAATACAATGTGGATGCCTATGATGATATTGTCTACTTGGCCAAAGTGAAGAGCAGGAAAGTGAAGCA
This sequence comes from Adiantum capillus-veneris, assembly GCF_014529385.1. NCBI lineage: Eukaryota > Viridiplantae > Streptophyta > Polypodiopsida > Polypodiales > Pteridaceae > Adiantum > Adiantum capillus-veneris. The sequence continues at coordinate 76,734,766 of NC_140950.1, read as the reverse complement.
GAAGTTAGAGCTCAGCTTGATAAAGCTTATGGATTATATGCATGTTGCAGTGGTCACGGAGTGTTCTATGGTTCAACCAAAGGTAGTGCCAGTTGTTCAAAGTGCAAAACCTGTTGAGGTTATGCCAATGTTCAATTATTCTCCTTGTAGGTTTCCAACTTCTAGAGTAATTGTGCCAGTGTTTAATGAGCTTGTCAAAGAGGATAAGACCTTGGTCAAATTAAGAGAACTTGTCTGCAAAAAAAGTTGCAGATGTTGGGTTTCGAGAGCAGATTAAAGAGGTAAATCCTGTTCTCATGGAAAGTTTTTGTGAAAGGGTAGTAGAGTGCAGTTCAATTGCAAATGCTGAGGACTTGGAAGTAGATGGAGAAAGTGATCAAAGCCTAGAGGAAGGGGAAGCAGCAAGCACGTGAAGATACTGACATAAAATCGATGCACGGTGCTGATGAATTTGAAGATACCAATTCAAATTTTTGGGAGACAAGGAAGAGGAAAGAGAGGATGAGTCCACATCCTATGGCGAGGAGATAGAGTCTGATGAGCCTATGCTTGTAAAGATAAAGATACCTGATTGTGTATCTAACAATATGGCGATAGCTAATGTTCAATAAGAGCAAGTTGAGGTACCAAATTTTTTGGAGAAGGGAGGCTATCAAAGAGGGCATGCCGTGCTCTATTGATGGCCATGAAGAGTAAGATAGCCATGGAAATTTCTATTGTGATAGAGATGGTTCAAAGCTATGCTGAAAACGGCAAGATTGAATCAATGGATAGACAAGATGGTCTATGAAGTCAACAAGTGGATGATGATGAAGAAAAAATCAAAGGGGTTGTATATATTTCCAATGCTCATGATGGATTGAATGCTGACTGGAGAGAGGAGAAGCTACAAGTGCTTATGGATCACCATGTTGGTATGGTTATTACCACTTCCATGGACCAGGTATTACTTGAGAGCGATTTTGATTGAGGGTTTGATGATCCCATGATTTCTATGGAAGAAGAGATGCAAGTAATGGTGGATAGAGCTTTGACCAGGGTACAAATGATGCAACGGTTAGGACCTCACCAAGTGGACATTCCAATGCAACATGCATGTCTAGTGGCTGAAAGAGAAAAATTCCAAACGATAGCTTTGCTTCCCTTGAAGGTATGTGAGTTCTAGTTGATGGGCATGATGATAGATACAATTGTGTGATGCATGGTTTGGCAGGTGCAGGGATCCTTGGATGAGGCCTATAATTTTTTTGGTTGGTTGGGAGGGTCAAGTATGTTGTCGGATATGTCCTCTAATGTGCTTTTTGACTACAATAGTGAGTAGCATGGTGCTCTCTTTAAAGAATTTTGGATGCAAATAGATGCCTAGACTATTGAAGGTAGTGCAATGGGCAGCCTATGAGCGTGATGGGGTGCAACACTATGGAAAGTTGCTACAGGTGGGTGGAAGGAACCAATGTCAAGTTTTGATCTAAGTAGAAGCTATGTGATGTAAGGGGTGGGGCAACCACTTGAGGTTTGAAGGTAGTAGGACATAATAAAACTGTACATATGGTTTTTTGGTTTGCTAATAGTGTTGGCAAGTTTGTGAAGTTGGCAGTGGAATAAATTATGTGTGTGGTTAGAACATAAATGTTCAACATGGGGTTGGGAAATGATGGTTCGGACAAAGTTTTTTGATCATAGAAGATGGCACAAGCAAGGATGTGCGTGCTAACAGGTGCATGGGAGAGGACTAGAGCAAGTACAAAGATCCTGGGGAGACCGGTAGTAAAGACCATATTAGGTATTTTTGTAAAAATCTTGCATTATGAGAATCTCCAAATTGACCACATTCATGTAATTTGGGAGTTTCCAACTTAAAGTGGGAAAAAAGAGACAAACTTGTTGATAAGTTAGAGTGAAAATCTTAATGGATTGTGGTGTTGATAAACACCAAAAGTCAAGAGGATGAACAAAGCATGAATTTAAAGAAATACTCTTAATTAAATAAGATTGTGGTGTTGATAAACACCAAAAGTCAAGAGGATGAACAAAGCATGAATTTAATGAAATACTCTTAGTTAAATAAAAGAAAGAAAGGTTGATACAACTAGAGATCTTGTTTACAAAATTGAGTCTTATAGTCACAATAGAAGCTCCCCATAATCTACTCCAAATTTGATCCCATATACAAATTTTGATCCAAGCGTGGTTGATGTGCACGAGAAAGACTTGCTTAAGCTTTTAGAGCATGCCTTTTGGCAATCGTAATTCTAGAAAATGGTCCTTCTTTGTTGGGTCTCCATGACCAAAAAATTGCATCTACCATTTTCCACACTTGTGGGTCCTTGCAGTTGATAGCGCAAAAACCCTGCCAACAATTAGTGTAAGATTGAGAATCCGTCATCCCACTCTTTCTTGCACAAGGTGCCTAATATTGAATCAATTTTTTTTGTAGTTTGGTGATGGAGGCTTGTTATCAATGTCTGATAAAGCCATTGCGAGCCAAAGTGGATAGATTTCCATGTCACTTGGAACTAGCATAACAAAGTCACCTTCGTGCACGTCAGACATACTAGGGTCAAACTCTTCCCTTGGTCTATCTCATTGAGGACCACAAAAATGATCATTCAACTCTTCAAGGCCTAGGAATCTTTCTGTTCATTGTTATAAGCTCATTGTAGTGGATTGTAGGTGACAAGAGTCCTCGGGGGGTTCACTATGTGTAAAACTACCATATCACGTGTGTTCAAGACATGTTTGTAAAACCCCTTATCTGTGAATTTTTTAAAGAATATAATGTACCCTTTTCTTTTAAAGTCTGTAAATTCTTTTCAAACTTGAAAAAATAATGTCCTTCTGTATATATATTTCTGTAAGTTTCCAGAACTTTAAATACCCTTCTGTTGAACTCACGTGATAGGTTACATTTTTATTAGGTGACCTCCCCGGGCAAGAGTCCTGAGTTGTTGGCCAAATATTTTTCTTACAAGCCTCCCTCTGATATGGTAATTTTTCCAAGCTCAACCATCACCTTACTCTAGTAATCTATCATAGGTCTATAATATCGTGGCACATTTGAACCCTAGATTTTGCCAAAACTTAATATAATTCTTCAACCCTAAAATCACTTCTTCATGAGCCTTGACATATTCCTCCATTGGCACCAAAGGTGGATTCCCATGTGGCAACAATGGATTGCCTTCTATGTATGTTTTCCAAAGGAGAATACTTCCACTCCAACTTGATACACCTACATGTTGCTTATACTGCATCATTGGTGTCTCATTTTGCATAAAAACCTAAATTGAAGTGGTTTGGAATGTCCAACAAGTATGTCTTGTCCATCACAAAGATAACCATCACAATATTGCTTGAAATCAGGGACCTTTTCAATAAAAAATGGGGTTGGAGAACAAGACGAGCTATTTCGTAATGTATCCATCAAGTGTGGCAAAGTATATGTTTGTGAAACTCTCAATTTCTCTAAAAACTTACTGAACATGGCATCTATGTCCTCATGTGTATGCCCAACCATCAAAAATCCTAGTTGGATGGTTTTGAGAACACCCCTTGCAACAAGCATTGAGAAATAGGCAAATAATTTTTGTTTTCCCCTCCACAATTATCCAATTGTAGTAACAAGTTCTCTAGCAAATTGCAAAATGTTGACCCCGATTCCGCTTCTGTAGCTTTCAGTGGTTGCACAATGGGCTCTTTTCCATCACTGAAGTTGTGGTGGTCTAAATCATCCCTTGAGTTCAAAGCATGTAGTAGAGACATACTACTCCTTGGTAGTCCATTTGTTGCTATATCACCAAGAGGATGCTTATCTATCCTCTCTAAGTTATGTAAACAATTAGCTATTGAGCCAATTGTAAGATTTGGATCAGATGGCCACAAACCATTCAAGACAAAATGACCATAATGACCTTCTCCATGGCCATGAGTTTTCATATCTATCATAGCCACCTACAAATTGTATCCAGAATCCACACCATTATGAACAATGCATTGGAGAGGGGGAATGGGGGAACACGCCCCACACAATCACAAGGGCCACTTTGTAGCTCAGGGTATCCACAACACCCCTATCCTCTCAAAAAACACCTTCAAAAAACACACCTTACACTAGCAGACCACCGCCTGCTCAATTTCCACTATTCTCACACTCCACGAACCCACCACACAACACACACCTGCTGCCATGGTCTGTCTCCACCCTTACGCACACACACAAATGCTCAATATCACTCTCTCACACAAAACACCGTCAGTCCGGGGGGGCACACACCTCCACACTGCCGGCACCGAGGGAAACACCAGAGCAAGAGAAAGAGAAGGGGGGAAGGGGAAACTACAACAAGACGAGGCAACAGTGGCTTGATTGCACTTCACAAAGCACGTACACAGGCTTACACTGCCATCACCATGGCCATTTTCACAAGAAAATACAAAGGGCTTTGACAGTTACACTCCTCCGTCAAAGAGCTCCACTTTGTAGGCTTCAAACAACACAAAAAGGCCCAGAAAAAAGCCTCTAATTTGGTTAAATTTTGACTTTTATAGGGGGTTTTTCAATTTTGGAAATTGCTCTCAGATTGGTCCATTTGGGAAGGGGGCACCACTTTGCTTTATCAGCTCTATTTTTCCTCTCTTTGCACTTTGGGGGGGGGGGGGGGGGGGGGGGGGGGGGGGGGGGGGGGGGGGGGGGGGGGGTGCAATAGCGACATCGCTATTGCCCCCTAGGCATCTTTTTATTTTTCTTTTTTTCTTCATTTTTTTACCCCTTCTCGTGACTTAGCTTGCACTGTTCCTCTTTTGACCCTTTGACCACCTCTGTCCGGCTCATCCTGCCTTCTCTCTCTTTGTTTCTCTCGCTCATTTGTCCTCTTTTGGTCCCGTCTCCTACCAGCCTCCTCTCTGCTTGGCTTTTCCTCTACTCCTTTGGTCTCCCCTTTTTATCCCGTCAAATGGCCCCCGGTCACCTTCTTCTTGCTTTCAACCCTTTTCGGTCGGCCTTGAAATGGCCTTCTTGGTCCCCTTGCACTTGGTTCTCCTCTTACTTGTCTTTTTGGTCACCATCTTGACTTGCCGGGCTTTGAAATGGGCCCGCCCACCCCTTTGTACACATGGTGGCCCCTTCCTCTTTCTCTTTGCTCTCGGACTCGTCTCCTATGGGGGCTCATCCCTTGGCTCGCCCTGCCTCTCACCCTCTCTTCCTTTCTCAGTGGGAATCAGCCCCTCTGCATTAGACCTTCGGGCCTCCCTGGGTCTTCCTTGATCCCTGTGGAACGCACCCCTCTCATGCAAGGGGGAGGAAATAGCGATATCGCTATTGCCCTCCCTTATTTCCCTCTCTGTCTCAAAAAACTTGGAGCCCAACAGGGCTGCGGGTGCCTCCACTCTGGGTGGCCATGTCATCAACTGGCCACACACATGCGCGTGCCCTTGACCCCACCTCCAACCTTCCAAAAGCCGCCGGCGTTTATGCCCGGCGCCACCAGACACAACACCGACAACACCGCCCGCATCTAACTCCATAGGTCACTGAGCTTCAAGGTCAGTGCTCCCGCTTTGACATCTCCAATGTCCACCCCTTTGTAGCCTTTATAGACTACACTTTGCGCTCTTACCACTGCATCTGGGGCCATTTGATGGCCACATGGCGGTCATTGGCCTCATGGCCCCTCAAACTTACAAAAAAACCCCTCAAAAGGGTACAAAAATCTCCCTCTTGTGCCTTCTTTCCCCATGCATCCATGTACTGCCACTTTGCCAGACTGCGAAGCTCCAAAGCTTGGCCAAAAGCTTGCATAGCCAGGTTGATTCAACATAATCCCCTTCGATTCTTGACTTTTCCAGGGCCTCCCAACAAGGCCCCGAAATGCAAGAAAAGGCATGTGTCACTGCATTCTCGAGCAATGGCCCTCACATTGGAACCTCCGTATCTTGCTGACCGAGTGTCCGATTGACGTGCCATCAATTTGGGTATCTCTACATGATGCATACTATCACTGAGAATATTGGGGAGACCAAAAAGATGCAAGATTGCGCATCCTCCAATGCGGGAAAGTGGGCTCAAACCTAGCCCCCGAAAAATCTTCAATTGATCATAACTTGCTAACCAGAGCTCCGATTCACAATCTGAGAAGACAGGCACACTCCATAGTTTGAGCTCTACAATTCTATCTACTCCCACCAGCCCGATCCACCTATCCACAACTGCCCTGTTCGTCAGGAATGCCGGTGAACGGTGGCCTAGCTGGTGCGTTAATGTAGCGCCTTCGTTATTTTCCAGGTCGGCCCGGGCATACCTTCGGCACCTTTGCTTGTTTTAATGTCAACGACGCGCGACTTGGCCATCTCCTTTCTTTTTTTGTTGACGACGTCAATGTCCTTCAGGTTTTTTATATTTTTTGGTGTGTGCGTATATGCGTGCGTGTTGTTTGGTTGTGTAAGTGCGTGTGCCATGTACTTTTGTATGTATGTGAGTGTGTGTAGATGTGTGTGTATATATATGAGTGTGTAAATGCATGCCGTGTGTGTGCAGGCGGGAGTGTGTGCGTGGGAACGAGGGAGTGCAAGCTATTTATGCTGCAGAGAACGAGAGGAGGGTGTGTGAGTGAGGGAGAGATGGTTTGTGTGTGTGTGTGTTAGAGAGAGAGAGAGAGATAGTTTTTTTTTACCTTGCTGCACGGCGCCTCCAGGCTGATGAGAAGAGCACGACAGAGAGACAGAGTGGGGCTCGAGAGGAAGAAGGTGAGGTATGGCAGGAGTGGACAAGAGAGGGAGAGGGAGAGAGAGAGAGAGAGAGAGAGAGAGAGAGAGAGAGAGAGAGAGAGAATGGCCTCGGTGCTAGCATCTACGGGCTTGACGAAGGAGTGCGAGAGAGAAAGAGAGAGAGAGAGAGCAGGATTAGGCGAGCGCAGTCGACGAGCTGCTCAACACAGAGAGAGCGCAAGAGAGGGAGAGTGGGGGCTTGAGGATGTGTGTGTGTGTGTGTGTTGGCTGAGAGAGAGAGAGAGAGAGAGAGAGAGAGAGAGAGAGAGAGAGAGAGAGAGAGCCCTGTAGTGGCGCCTTCGGGCTCACGAGAGTGCAAGAGAGGGAGAGTGGAGGCAGGGCTCGCTTGTTCGGCAGAGAGCGAGAGGTGTTGAGATGTCGAGCTCTACACCTTGAGCTGGCATCCACTACGGGTCTTGGCCGCTTACGGCATTTACTCATTGGCGCGTTAGGTGACCGACACGGAGGATCTATGCCAGTGATTCTACAGCTGGACTACACTTATAGTGCCAGCCTAGTACGCTTCTAGCGAGTTCACACTTAGTGACCGCATGTACATATGTGCTACTTTTCAGCTTTAGCACTTAGTCATTTTGTACTCTCTTTTCTGTGAAGAAGAAGAAGAAGCTTTCCATCTCTGTGTGCTTTGTGCTTCTCTTGTGTAGCTCTCTTGCATCCTCATTCTTTACATGGTATCAGAGCCTGGTGCAGGCAAGAGAGGCTAAGAGAGCAAGAGCATCACAATCCCTTCGTTCGCAATCCACGACCAGATGCACAAGTTTCGCACAAGTTTCTGAACAGGTCTCCAAAGTTTAGGGGTTTTTCGCACAAGTTTCTGAACAGGTCTCCAAAGTGCAGTATACAGAGATTTACTGTACAAGTACAGTGGTTGTATGTACGCTTGATTGTGGACACTCGTTGAGTGTAGAAAGCGTTACAGGAACCACGATAGCAGGTTCAGCAGATTTGCAGGTTTTTGCAGATTGCAGCTATTTTGTCTTAGTGCTTCAAGATGTCTGACGGTTTCAGTCAGATTGTTACTGAGAAGCTTGAGAAAAATAACTACCCTGCATGGAAGTTCAGAATAACAAATTTCCTAAAAGGAAAAGGTTATTGGGACTATATAGAAGGAGACAATGAAAAAGAACCAGAGATTCCCGAGGCAAATGCTACAGCAGAACAAAGGAAAGCTTTGAGGGACTGGCAACAAGGCCAGAGCAAAGTGATGTATTGGCTGTCTATGAGCATCACAGATGACATGATGGGCTATCTACAGGATGCTGAAACCCCCGCCATTGCATGGAGAAACTTAGGCAGAGTGTTCGAGGTGAACACCAAGGCCAGGAAGCTTCAACTAAAGTCGGAGCTAAATCAGGTTAAGAGGAACAACCTCTCAATCAATGATTATGCCTTGAAGATCAAGAGTATCATTGAGGCTCTTGGATCTATTAAAGTCTCAGTGGAAGACGATGACATTGTCCGTGCATGCTTGGATGGTCTGGGAGATGAGTATGTACATTTTAGGTCTTCCATGAATACAAGAGACGACATCCCCGTGTTCCAAGATTTGATTTCTATGCTTATTCTTGAGGAGAAGAACCTTGACACATCTTCTTCTCATGGCAGAAATAATTCTGAACAGGCCTTCTATTCTAACTCCAATAGAGGTAGAGGTAGAGGTCATGGTCGAGGCCCAAGGGGTTGCAGGGGCCAATTTCTGGAAGGTCAATCAAATCAAAACAATACAGGTGGCAGGGGAAACCAGTCTCAAGGCAGGGGGAGTCAAAGAGGTCGTGGTGCAGGATCAAGCAGGCAGCAACATACTCCAGATAGTAGAGAATGTTGGACTTGTGGTGAAAGAGGTCACATGTCACGTGACTGTCCAAAGGGAAAAGCAAGTAGAAAGAGAGAACAGGGCAACTATGCATCTACTAGCAGAGATGCAGATGACAGCAAAAATGAGCACATGTTTGTTATGCAGCATGTAATGAATACAATGACTGCAGAGAATTCCACCCAAGATGATGTTTGGTATGTGTATTCAGGTGCCTCTAATCACATGACGTCTCGTGGAGAGTGGTTTAGAGATATGCGCAAACCAGATGTGTCAGGCTATGTGCAGACAGGAGATGATACAGCTCACCCCATTGCTCATGTAGGGGACATACCTCTAAATACGAAGAGTGGGAAATCAAAGTACTTAGCAGATGTACTTCATGTCCCAAACATTACAAAGAATCTTGTTTCTGTTGGACAAATGGTTGAGCAGGGTTTGTAGGTTCGCTTCAATCCAAATGGCTGTTATGTAGAAGATTTCCAGAATGGCTGTAAGCTGATCACAGAGGGCAAATGTGTGGGCAGAATGTTTACGCTGAATGTAGACATGCCTGAGGTAAAAGCTGCATTATTTGCCAGGGGCACAGGTGTTGTGGCTGATGTTGACATTTGGCACAAACACATTGGCCATGTCAATGAGCAGAGATTGCGCAGCATGCAATCAAAACAGATTGTAAAAGGTTTGCCCAAATTCAAGGTGGATGGTATGCATAAAGTGTGTGCAGCATGCCAGTTTGGAAAACAGTCAAAGGGCTCATTTCCACATGAGCGCAATGTATGTAAAAGGACACTTGAGGTGGTGCACACAGATGTTTGGGGTCCAACCGATACTGCAAGTATACATGGTTGCAGGTATTACGTCTCTTTCATTGATGACCATACAAGGAAAGTATGGGTCTACTTCATGCGTAACAAAAGTGAAGTGTTTGGTCACTTTCAAGACTTCAAAGTCATGATTGAGAAGGAGACAGATATGCAAATCAAGACATTGAGGTCAGATGGAGGGGGAGAGTACTTCTCCAATGATTTTTCAGATTTTCTGCGAATGCATGGTATACACAGGCAGTTTACATGCAGATATACTCCACAGCACAATGGGGTCGCAGAAAGGAAAAACAGGCACATTGCAGAGGTTGCACGTGCATTGATGAATGAGAAGAACATGCCTCATCATTTCTGGGCTGAAGCTATAAATACAGCTGTGTACATTATGAACAGGACACCTACAGCTGCGGTGCATGATGTAACACCTGAGGAAAAGTTTACAAGTACAAAGCCTGATTTGGCACACTTGAAAGTGTTTGGCTGCATAGCTTACGTGCATGTACCAGATGAGTTGCGTAGGAAATTGGATCCTAAAGCAGAGAAATGTATTCTTGTGGGATATTCCCTTGAACAAAAGGGGTACAGGTGCTACAATCCTACTACACGAGAATTACGAGTGAGCAGAGATGTAGTCTTTGATGAGATGAGCAGCTAGTACAGTAATGCACATGGCACTATTGGGGCTGATGTAAAAGATGATGTGGTTGTACAAAATGTGAAGCCACAATCACAAGTTTTGAGTGGACCACAAGAGTCCTCTTCTCGTGGCTCTGTTGAGAAACCATGGAATGGTAGACTACGTACGCAGGTTACTCCACCAACAGGTACAGGGAATGTATCACGAAAAGGAAAGGAAAAGGTTGATGAACCTCCCTTTATGGTTGATGCATCATCAGGTTTTTCACATGTAGACATGGATTCAGATGGTTCTGAACAAAGTCTTGATGAGGAATTTGGAATTCCGGCTGTCAGGACACCTGGTGTAAGGAAAGTACAAGAAGATGCTAGAGGGCAAAGGAGTGACCAAGGACCGCGCAGATCTTATAGAGTCAGAAATCCAGTTCAGAAATTGACTTATGATGGGTATCTAGCGCATCACCAAGCCTACATGGCTAAGGTGATACAGGATGTGGAGCCCACATGTTTTGAGGATGCAGTTGGAAATGTGCATTGGGATGATGCAATGAATGAAGAGATGGCTGCATTGGAAGCAAATGACACATGGGAGTTGGTGCCATTGCCAAGTGGCAAGAAAGCTATTGGCTGTAAATGGGTGTATAAAACCAAGCATAAGGCCGATGGCAACATTGAGCGTCACAAGGCAAGGCTGGTCGCAAAGGGTTATGCACAGACGTATGGCATAGACTATGAGGAGACCTTTGCTCCAGTGGCAAAGATGACGACTGTGAGAGCTGTCATAGCAGTGGCTGCATCTAGAGGATGGATTATGCATCAAATGGATGTAAAGAATGCCTTCTTGAATGGTGAGTTGCAAGAGGAAGTGTATATGGATCAGCCACCTGGTTATGTCGATCCAGGTTACCCAGATTATGTATGCAGACTTCTCAAAGCTTTGTATGGGTTGAAGCAGGGCTCTAGAGCATGGTATGACCGGATTGCCAAGTATCTTGTTAGTATTGGTTTTAGGAGAGCTCATGCTGATCATTCACTCTATGTACGTGAGAGTGATGTGGGGATTGTGGTCATTACCATATATGTAGATGACCTTATTATTGTTGGTGACAATGCTATGGAGATTGACCATGTGAAGGGTCTTCTCAAACAGGAGTTTGAAATGAAAGATTTAGGCGAGTTGCGCTACTTTCTTGGCATTGAGGTGATCAGGACTCCAGAGGGTGTATGGCTATCACAGAGACAGTATGCTTTGGACATGTTGTCAAAGTATGATATGGCTGATTGTAAGCCAATTTCTATTCCCTTGGATGTGAATGCAAAGCTGAGTGCAGAGAAGGGTGATGTTGTTGAGGATGTCAACATGTACAGGAAGATTGTGGGTAGTCTAATCTACTTGACTATCACGAGGCCAGACTTGAGCTACACAGTAGGCTTGGAGAGTCAGTTCATGCAACTTCCGAGGAAGCCACATTTGGATGGAATACGACGCACACTTAGGTATGTGCAAGGTACTCTTGACTACGCATTGTTCTATGCAGCAGATGCACCATTAGCATTGTATGGGTATACAGATGCAGATTGGGCAGGTAGCATTGTTGATAGGAGATCTACGAGTGGCTTCATGTTCTCTTTTGGGAGTGCTGCTGTTACTAGTGGCTTCATGTTCTCTTTTGGGAGTGCTGCTGTTACTTGGAGCAGCAAAAAGCAGCCTACGATTGCTTTATCGAGCACAGAGGCCGAGTACAGAGGTGCAGGAGTTGCGGCGTGCGAGGTAGCTTGGCTACGCACATTACTTGAGGACTTGGGAGTGCAGGTGGACCAACAGATTTTCATCCATTGTGACAACCTCAGCAGCATGCAGTTGGCTAGGAACTCAGTGTTCCATGCCAGGGCCAAACACATAGAGGTCCATTACCACTACGTTCGAGAGCGAGTGTTGGCGGGCGACATCAACTTGGTCTACGTCAGCACAGAGGAGAAGATAGCGGATATCTTTACCAAGGCCCTCGGAGCTGAGAAGCTTCGACGTTTTCAGACTATGCTTGGACTCTGCGACATGCAGAGCTCGAGGGGGAGTGTTGAGATGTCGAGCTCTACACCTTGAGCTGGCATCCACTACGGGTCTTGGCCGCTTACGGCATTTACTCACTGGCGCGTTAGGTGACCGACACGGAGGATCTCTGCCAGTGATTCTACAGCTGGACTACACTTATAGTGCCAGCCTAGTACGCTTCTAGTGAGTTCACACTTAGTGACCGCATGTACATATGTGCTACTTTTCAGCTTTAGCACTTAGTCATTTTGTACTCTCTTTTCTGTGAAGAAGAAGAAGAAGCTTTCCATCTCTGTGTGCTTTGTGCTTCTCTTGTGTATCTCTCTTGCATCCTCATTCTTTACAAGGAGGGGGGAAGGGAAGGTCAATGGGAGGGGATTGGATTATGAGAGAGAGAGAGATAAAATAATGATTTTTTTGTTCATGGCGGGGTCGCACATAGAGAGAGCGAGAGAGACCTCATTGAGGGAGGGGAAGATAGAAGAAGAGAGAGCGGTGGTCCGCTGGTGGGAAGTAAACAAGAGGAGAGAGATGGAGAGGAGAGTGAAGTTGAGGGGGTGTGGACAAGAGGGAAGAGGGAGGGGTGAGGTATGGCGGCCCCTAGGCAGGGTATGGACGAACAAAGAGAGAGAGAGAGAGAGAGAGAGAGAGAGAGAGAGAGAGAGAGAGAGAGAGAGATCTTGTGAATAATGAAAGAGAGAGACAGAATTTACAAAACTGACGGCCCGCCAATATAGACAGTGGCAATGTTTTTTTATGCGCCCATTGGGCTGGGCGATGCAGCTGCAGGGTAAGTGACAGAGAGAGTGTTGGCGGAGCCAAGTAATAGGAGAGAGAGGACTCTGTCTTCTAGCGATAATGGAGAGATATGGCCAAATTGCTGACGTCCCGCCAATGGTTAAGCCTAGAGGGGTGGTGAATGTTAAAAATAAACTATTTTTTATCGTTTTTCTTGGTAATATGCTCTCCCCTTCTTGGGTTTTGGTTCTCTCGGTCACGGTTTCGAAAACCGGCCGTCATCGTAAAAACGGCTAACATGAAAAACAGGATGAACTCGTGGGTGCTCTGGAAGAGCTAACTTATAGGCCACTTGACCTATACGTTTGAGAATGGTAAGCGGTCCACAATAGCGTGGTGGAAGTTTAGCAAGTTTTCCCGTCTTCAGACTTTTTGGATGCTCTGAAACTTTGAGGAAAACCTTGTCTCCTTCTTCAAAAGTAGCAAGACAATGATGTTCATTTGTGTACTTCTTATATCGATCTTGAGCTTGCTTAACATTCTATCGAGAAACTTGAAGCATGTCAAATTGGAGAAAATCCTTTGCTTGTTGTATCTTTTCCTTAGCCAACCCTACTGTAACGGGTGATCTAGGTTGAAATCCATACAAAAGCATAAATGGACTAAACCCTGTAGTCACATGCTTTGAAATATTATAAGCAAATTCCAATATAGGTATGTAGTCTTCTCAATTGGTTTGCTTCTTGCTAACGTACGCTCGTAGCATATACTTGATTAACTCTTTTTGTTTGACCATCCATTTCTGGATAATCAGCCGTACTTAGATTAAGTTTAGCTTCCAACTTTTGAAACACAGCTCTCCAGAAGTGATTATCGAACTTTCGATCTCTGTCACTAATGATACTCGCTGGTAGACCGCAGAGTTTATATATATGCTCTACAAGTTGTAATGGAATTGATATTTTGATATTTTATGCAGCTGATAGGTGGAAAAGGTGGACAGGTCGAAAGAATAATATATTGTATCATTTAAGTACTTTTTACAAGCTATGGCCAATTATTGCCCGGCCGGCCAATATGTATTCATTTGAGCATTCACTAATCTATAAATAAATACGTGCAAGAGGAAAATGCTCACTCTTGCACGGGGGGAGATTGCATCCAGTGCCCGTTTATTTCTTCTCTCATCTCCTCTCTTCTCTCTTGCCATGCTGGCATAGCACTCTGCTCTAGAAGGTGCGCCAGCGTGTGCTCTCTCCCTCTCTCTTTGTTCGTGTTGAGCTCGATTATGTGTGTGTGCGATGATTCAGGTATGCCGATTTATTGTTTTATTGTCTGTAACGTGTTATTTTATGTATTTTGCAGGCCTTCCACGCTCCTGTTTGTAGCAATGGTATCAGAGCATCGGCTACGTTCTCGAGTCTACGATACTCATGTCTATGGAGATTATCAGGATTTAAGATAAGTCATGTTTACTGGAATGTAACTTATCTTGTTTGAATATATATATGCGGAAGGTTATCATTAATCTCATGAAATTTCAAGTTTGTTTGGATTCTTTTAGAATTGCGCATTTTCATGAGCTAGTGAAATAAATTTTAAAAAAATTGGATTCACTGATAATATTTAATCGTATGAAGCTAATTAATCACAAGGAAATGAGGAGTTTCGGTGCATATGGCTATAGAAAAGGCTACTTGGTGATATAAATATGACTACATAAGAGAGATTCAATGATTGTGGATGTAGCATAAGCGAATCATGCTAAATGAATAATCCTCAAATACAGTTTCAATAAGAAGGAGATATCGTACAAAATGTAAAAAATTGAGGGATATTAATGATCTAACAAAAATTTGATTGAGAGGGAAATCGAATCAGAAGTAAACGCCAAAGTAGTTTTAATAGATCCTAATACCATGAAGACGAGGAGACCTATTGCATCTAAGCTGGTGAGAAAGACCCTCAGACTGTCTTTTCTATTTCAAGTCACTGATAAGCATAATAATCACTTACTTTAACGAAAGCACACTCAGTAATATCATGAGGTTGCACTGCACTGTTGACAAATGATCACCGTCTCTCCAACGCCTCGAGAGCCATGCAAGATCGCCGAATCAAATCCGCCATGCAATGGTGGCATTCCTCTCGCTCTTTTTTTCATGCTAACCGCAGTTCAACTACCTCTCTTTCTTGTCTTCAACCATCCCAGCCGCCAACCACTTCTCACTCTCTCACACGTGGCTCTCCAACTTCCTACTCTCATTGGTCATGGCCACAAAACGGCATGCAATCGCATGCACCCTCTTTCCCTCTTGTAGCTGGCGGCGCCTACACTCACCGAACACCCTGTTTTTGACCAACACCCACAAGAGAGGCTGTCAGAACTCTTTTGTCTTCCTCTCTCGGTGCAGCCCGCCATGCACGCCAGGCACCAACCTCTTCAGGCTCTCACTACATGGTAGATTGTTCTCCCTTGAATGCACTGCTTTTTCCAAGAAGGACCCCACACCACCCAGAACCTCTTCGTCCTCCCTTTGTCGCCTGCTGTGACGGACCACCCCCCCAACACTCTCTCTCTCTCTCTCTCTCTCTCTCTCCCTCTCCCTCCTCCCAGCAAGACTACTTACACAAGCGCAGCTCTTCAGCGGCTGATCTCTCTCCCTCTTTAGCCGTCTTCAGAATCTCTCTCTCTCTCCCTCAGCAGAGTGCAAGCTAAAATCAATGTCTCTGATGCTTCTATGAGCTTTTGGCTGATCACGTATAAGCCTTAAACTTGGCCACTCCAAGAGCGAGCCAGTACAAGATTGTTGACAATGGTGGAAGGAGATTGGCTAGATCGTGTTCAGCACGAGGCGGCTCGTCTTGGCATACCGATTTCAAAGGATCGAACTGCTCGCTATGTTACGACAACATTGCTTTCTTGATCTAAATTAAAGGAGATAGTCAAAGGGGATGGCCGTGGTTATAGGCCTTTGGAACTCTATCTGTAGCTCAGCTCCACTGGGACGTAGGTGAGGTGTTGTGGTCAGATCCCCTTTGCCTATCCCAACCACCCTCGGATTCCTTTCTTCTAGTATACAACTCAGCTTGACAGACATGTGTGATGGCCAAGGGACTGGCCATTCCAGCAGCATCACAGCATGATACCAACAAAGGCTTATGGAGGAGTTCCTAACTGACTTTTGGACTCGACTTTGGGCTTGTCACCAAGCATTGCTGCGTTTACATGGCAAGCTTCAATTTTTATTTTTTATTTTTATTGTAATTACGTTAAGACATGCATATGGAGCCTTCGCCCTTAAGTCTCAACTCTCTACAGAAGCAAAGGAGCATTAATAACAAGCATCACGAACAACTCAAATACTTGTAATTGGGTCTAGACTAGGAAGAACAGAGAGCATCACACAATTCACAGTCCCTCTCTGTGTGTTATTCTACCAAAAAATTGAGGACTTAGAACAATTTTACTCAAAACATTAAAAAAAAATAAAATTAAAAAGAGACTCCTTGAAAATATCTCATGACTTTCAAGAACTAACCCACTTTAGATGTGCAGAGTCACAATTCTAATGACTTTAAGATCATCGATTGTATCAGACTGCTTGTCTACTTGGATAAGCTTTGTTAGACATAGTATGGATGGCCAATCACATCCAAAGCGACATACGTTTTGGGACATGTCCCTTTGTTGTCATGCAACATCTTCCCCAACATACACTAACCATTAGATCCCCAACAATTGGAACGTGCATATGTACTGTGCAATGCACCATAGTAAAGCTGGTTTGTCGCCCACTTCTTTGACCTACATCATACAGATTACCATGCTCATGTGCACTGCCAAACCTCCCCCTCTAGCACATGAACCATCCATCCCTCCCTCCCTGTCGTAACTCTCTCACTCTCCCTCTACAGTAGACTATCCTTTGCTAGGATGCAGCTGAAGGCAATGTAGCTATTGAGTATGACAGTCATATGGAGTTACTCAGTGCAAAAGTGATGGTCGTCAACAATAGCCTTAATTAGCATCTCATTAGTTCTTCTACACTCTTCCTTGCTTAAACGCTTACGTATCCACTTGAGTTTGAGGGGTGAGCCGCATCCTGCTGATTTCAACCATCTTTGAAAAATCAGGAAGGTTGTAGAGAGGATTCATTGGAGCGCTTTTCACGGTGTCAAACTCGCAAAATGAAAATCACGTGGCTTCAAAGTACATCATACAACAAAATTGACCACAATTAAGCGAATGAGGCTCAATATCTTGGTCTAGGTTGTGGTTTAATCTAGTTGTCCAGGTAGCACGATAGATGATCACATGTTGTGATTGATTTTAATACTCATGCTTTGAGTGTCAAGCTTTTATAGTATTGTGGTGGATGATAAATAAACAAATCATCTTTTTGGGTGAGGTGACACTTTCTCTCTATAAGTTCTCCTGACGTACTACTTCATGTTTACATTTTTTCTCCTCTTCTGCCTGCTAACTCTAAAATAGTTACAGATAAACCGTTTCAGATTCACGTCCCTTTTATTTTAATATGTCTGAAGCACACCATGACTACTTAATCTCTCATGTCAGCACTTAATATTAAGGATAATTATGCTATATAGAAATAAAATAAAAAAATATGGCTACTTTGTGTGATGAATTTTTTTCTAAAATTAACACCTCTCATTATCAGCTTCCATTTGTATAAAACAAAATTCATATTTTCATTCTAGTGATTTGAAAGTCAATCCTATCTCTCAAAGATTTGTTTGGAGGTGTCTATGATCTTTTGTCCTTTTAATTTTGATATTAACAGTCATAAAAGCGTCCCATGTGTAATAGTTTTGAGTTTTTATATATACAGTTGTACCACTCTAGATGTTAAGTCATTGTTTACTGATCATACCTTGATCAGCATGGCATATTTGTTTATTTTCATGGACAATCATTTACACAAACTTAACACATTTTGAATTTGTTAACTATACTTTGGTGTAAGTTTGATAGTTCCAGCTTTCTCCCACTTTACCTCTCTTCCCACGCACAAACTAGTATATATTTCAAATGTAGTACATCATCCAAGTATGTACACCCAATACCTCCTTGCTTTTCTTTTTTCGTGTTACCTTTTGAGCTAGCTATGAACCCAGCCATCTCTCATATTGTGGCTTGCACTTTAAACTAAATTGAATTGCTATTGAGAGCATTTGACATTAAGCTATGACCATACTCACACGAGCTGAGGTACTTCAATAATCCCATAACTTTGTACGTACTTTGATATACTCCAAAGTGGTGTCAAACAGATAGTATATATTTGTTTTCCTTTTATGTCTTGTCAGCTGGTCCATTGGTCACATGCACAGAGATTCGCCGATTTAGGCAGTGTGTCAATGCTCGTCTAGTGCAGATTCACCGATTTAGGCAGCACAACAACCAACTACAAATTCATAATTTTTAAACGTATACCAAATGCAGATTCGCCTATATTAGTGCAGATTCTCCGATTTAGGCAGCATGTCTGATTGGTGTAGATTCGTCGAGCTAGGCAGCACGAATCATAAAATCATGCTGCATTGGTTGGCCACCACTATAAGTGGTATGATTTTGTTACCCGAGGATTTCTGATTTAGGTATTTGGATTTTGGATTTGAAATGGATATATATCGGTAGATATTTGGACTTGGATTTTTGTGGGTTGTCGCGATACTATTTATGAAATTGGATTTGAGATTGATGAGAATTGATTATGATGATGATGAGTGTGACCAATGATATCTCGATTCATCACGGTATGACATATACTGCTTATTCTAATGGTATGGGACACTAGAATCGGTAGTATGTGGATGACGACAGGCACAAGCTACATTGTTTACTTTCATCATTTTTTTCTTTTCCTATGCAATATATATATATATATATATATATATATATATATTGACAGAGAATACTAATCTTTTTTTTTGACAAGTATGCAGATTCTTATCTTTGCAACTGAGGACAGTTTCTTTCCAACAGAGAGGTCTGTAATGGAATTGATATTTTGATATTTTATGCAGCTCACAGGCGAAAAAGGCCAAGGGTTATGTGAAAGAATAATATATTGTGTCATTTAAGTACTTTTTACGAGCTATGGCCAATTATTGCTCGGTCGGTTAATATGTATTCATTTGAGCATTCACTAATCTATAAATAAATACGTGCAATAGGAAAATACTCACTCTTGCACGGAGGGAGATTACACCCAGTGCCTGTTTACTTCTTCTCTCCTCTCCTCTCTTCTCTCTCGCCATGCCGGTGTAGCACTCCGCTCTAGGAGGTGCGCCAATGTGTGCTCTCTTCCTCTCTCCCTCTCTCTCTGTTTGTTTTGAGATTGTTTATTTGTGTGTGCGACGATTTAGGTATGGCGATTTATTATTTTATTGTTTGTAGCGTGTTATTTTATGTATTTTGCAGGCCTTCTGCGCTCCCATTTGTAGCAAAAATAGATGTGCTAATTTGGGTGTCTTAACCGAGACGGTCTACAATTATCCATATGGCATCATGGCCACGATTTGTAGTAGGTAGTCCTACTACAAAATCCATAGAGATACTCTCCCACTTACCTAGTGGAATCTCTAAAGGATGTAAAAGGCAACCTACCTTTAGGTGCTCTACCTTATTAACTTGGCACTGTTGGCAGTTTAGTGCATACTGTTGAACATCATGATGTAAGCCTTGCCAATAAAATTTCCGTTGAACTAGGGCATACGTCTTATGAAAAACCTGGATGACCAGCACTTTGACTATCGTGACACTCAAATAAGATTTGGTGCCTAGTGTCTGAGTCCTTTGGCACACATACTCTACCTTTGTGGAGTAAGTAGCCATCATCAATGGAAAAATTCTTCCATCGCTTAAAGCTCTTCCTGAGTAGGGGTAGTGTGTTGGAGTTTTTATCTGCGTGCGCAGAGACATGTTGATTTGGCATGTGAGTGTGAGGGATCATTTTTTAAAACTGCACTCCACGCTTTAGCATGTGATTGATCTTGTGCACTCTTGCCATGTAATGACTCTAAAAAATCCACTCTTTATTTCCGCAAAAGCAAGTGAATTAATTTGAGGCATCCGACTTAGTGCATCCGCTACCACATTATGTCGCCCCTTGTGATATTGTAGCTTACAGGCACACATACTCTACCTTTGTGGAGTATGTAGCCATCATCAATGGAAAAATTCTTCCATCTCTTAAGCTCTTCCTGAGTAGGGGTGGAGCTTTGTGTGTTGGAGTTTTTATCTGTGCGTGCAGAGACATGTTGATCTGGCATGTGAGTGTGAGGGATCCCTTTTTAAAATTGCACTCCACGCTTTAGCATATGACTGATCTTGTGCACACTTGCCATGCAATGACTCTAAAAATCCACTCTTTATTTCCGTGAAAGCAAGTGAATTAATCTGAGGCATCCGACTTAGTGCATTCGCTACCACATTATACCGCCCCTTGTGATATTGTAGCATAGAATCATAATCTTGAAGGATTGTTGCCTATCTAGCTTTACAGCCCTTCAAGTCCGTTTGAGTAGTAAACCATTTGATACTCTCATGGTCAAAAACTACTTCAAACTCGGCACCATATAAATAGTGTCTCCACTTTCGTAAAGCATGAATTATGGCATAGAGCTCTCTCTCGTAGACATAACAATTTTGTTGAGCTCTATCTAACTTTTTACTTTCAAAGGCTATAGGTCTTCCCTCCTGGAGAAGTACCACACCAATTGATTTATCACTAGCATCAATCTCTACCACAAACAGCTTAAGTGGTGTAATTCGTGTAATGTTTGTTTTACAACAGTTGCACGTTGCTCTATAGAATTAAAATTGAGAGAACTTTGCTCGTTAGATTTGTTAACACTTTGTTTATCAGTAGAATTCATTGCACTTTGCATACCATTACTAGAATTCACTGCACTTTGCTCTTGAGAATTCACAAGACTTGGAGACAAGCAGTAACACAAAAAGACTTCATCTATTAAATCTGCTTTTTGCAAAATAGAAAGCTCGGTAATACATATAAGAGGTGCAGATAGTATATTTTTTTCACCAACCAAAAGCACACGTTTACCATTGGTCATAAAGGATAAGAAGCTGTGTTCATAACTAGTGTGCAATGTGTTTCCTAAACCATGCCCTAAAACTACATCGGCACGGTCCATGTTCATAACTTGGAAGTCAAGGGTCATCGTATGATTTTGAACAATAAGATCAATCCCTTGCACTACCGTGTCCCATACTTCTTTACCATTCCCAGACATCTACTCCACCACATACTTCTGAGAGCAGGAAGTCTGTGGGCTTCTTTTCTTGACTAGATTTATAGTTCAAGAAGTTATGAGTTGCACCATAATCCACTAAAATACGAACATGTTGTCCGTTAATAGTGTCATGCGTGCAAATCAAATCATGGGGGCCAAAGGTGGGTTGCCACATTGAAGCAGGCACACAACACTTGTGCTTTTCTTCCATATGAAGAACCTCTACAACACAATATTTAGAAGATGAATCTAATGTAAGGCGTTGCACCGTGTGCATGGCCTTTTCTTTGCCTTGCAAAAGAGGAAAATCTTTCTTGCTATGTTGGTCCAAAAGACATCTAAAACACAAATTGTGCTTCTTTGCAAAACCAGTCGTGCTAAGAGATCCATGTGGAGTACCTCGTGAGTGCTTAGGCTTCTTAGCCTCTTGTGGACGTGGAGAGGTAGATTGTCTCTTATTCCTCTTGGAGCGCGTGGGAGATCTACCTCGCCATTGGCTCTTAGCCACATTGCTCTTAGCAAAAGTATTCTTAGAGTAGGGAACATTTCCTTTCCTCTCTTGGTCATCATCATATCTTTGGGCATGACTGATGGATTCCTCCGAAGTTTTTGGATGTTGGGTCTTGACATGAAGACGATAGTCTTTATTAAAACCCCGTATCTTTTGGAATTCATGTAGATCTTCTAGTTTTAATATGATTTCCTGATACTTCAAAAGGTATTGTGTGAGAAAGAGGCTAGACATGCGGCATGCATCCCATGCTAACCAATTCTTATCTTCCTCATTAGAGTCCAAAAACTCTTTGGAGAAAGAAGCTTGAAACGCAGCCCAAGACAGAGGACGAGCATCTATTGGAAATGTCATCCACCACTTATAGGCCTTGCCTTTAAGAGATAGACTTGTATCCACATCCGTCTTTATATCCGGGGTGTGTTTCAATCTATGAATATCACTCCATTTGTGTAAGAGAGTTGGAGAGGGGGAATGGGGAATACACCCGACACACAAACAACTGCCCCTATATAGCTCAGGGTATTCACAATACCCCTATCCTCTCAGAAACACCTTTGAAAACAATAACTTTCACTAGTGGGGCCTTGCCTGCAGTCTACCAGATGCACCTACCACCAACAAGATCACCCACCCACATGCACACAACTCTGCTTCTAATCTCGACCCTTTCAACCCACACGACTCCTCTTACTCACTCTCTCTCTCTCTCTCTGCACACACACATGTCGTCGGTTTGGGGGGGCACACACTGTCGACACCACACGACACGAACGAGAGCCAGAGAAGAGAAAGGGGGAAGGGGAAATCAACACTTGATAGGGGAAAAGTGGGTTTGATTTTGCTTCAAGAAAAACTAATCACAACCTTCAGCACACCATGGCCTTGGCTATTTCCAAAAAAAACCCTTTCACTACACAAGCACAACCCTCTTTGCAGGAGGCTCCCAAAATGCTTCTTCGCTGCTCACCGAACACTTCTTTTTCGACAAGATCTTCAACTACTGTCGCCTTTCCATATTCGCCCACGCAAAGAGGCACCTTGGCGATTCTTCTTATTTTCTCTCCTTCTCAAGCCGCTATGCGACGCTCCACAACTGCTTCGATGACTTCTCGCATGTCTCTTGGACCATCACTTGCACAGATCGCTTCCTCTTGGTAGCCTTTGTTGGCTCTTTCCTCTCCAAAGTGCTCACTCTTTTGAGCCGCTTCACCAACAAACCGTGCCGGCTTCGATCGTCGATCATGAGCGCACGAAGTTTTTTTCCTTTTCTTTTCTCAATTCTCCTTCCTTGCCCAAACAAAAAACCCCAGCTCGAAAACGCTGCTCTCCCTTTTCTTCTTATCTTCCTCCTTTTCTTTTCTTTCTAAAAAGCTCCCTTTTTAGCATAGTGCCCGGCGTCATTGCATTGTGGCCTCTCCATTCATTTTGTCTTTTTCTTTCCTCTTTCCTTGGTGGAGCTCTCATTAAGCTTTTTTTAAAGAAATCCAGTTCACCCTTCCTTTTTTCACTTAGAGTCCATGGGTTTTCCTTTTTTTTCACTCATTTCCCATGGTGCCAGTGCTTCACGTGCACGGACTCGTTGAACCTCCATCTTGACAAGCCACACCCTCCCTTCACTCCTGGAGAGATTTTTCCGCATGCGGAACACTCCACATCCTTCCACCGTAAGTCACACAATTGGAAAAAAAAACAAGTTTGGCCCCTTCTACCGTGATTCTCTGTCCACTTGAAGTGGGCGCATCTCAAGGCCCCTGACTCCAATCGGCAAGCCACAAATTTTGGTTGACTCCCCATGTCGCATGCAACTTTCCAAAACTCGAGCGAGCTCAAAAAAAATCTTGTCAGCACGCCTACCGATGAGCACATACCCGACCTCGACAAATATTCAACATGCCATAACTTGCATGTCTGAACTCCGAATGGCAATCCAAAAAGACCGGCATGCTCCACAGCTCGAGCTTGACATACATATCAAAAGGATCCTAGTTTTTACCATTTGTCTGTACCTGCCCTGCTTGTCGGGGATCTGCATATAGGATTCCTTCTTCGGACAATCATAACTTCCACATCGGGACTCCGTTTTGAGGAACCGTCTGGACCAACTTGCAAAGAATCTCAATGACCATATTCTAGAGCATCAAATCAGCATCTCGGGCACCTTCACATGTCACCCCCACTGGACCATTTTGGGGCCTTTTTGACCAAAAAAACCACATTAGACATACACTTCCACTATCATTTGCCTACCCAGGTCCTCCACATTGGCCTTGGCCCTTTTTCCTGTACCTACCAGTACTCATAGCTTGGCATAGATCGTGTTCCTACACAGAAAACTTTGGCTGCACCATCATTGCCCACCCCCCTATTGAACATTCATGTTCAACCAAAAGTAGCCTTATTGAACTTGAAACTCGTAACACTTTGCAAACACTCAAGCACATTGGAAAACACACCCCCATATGTATAATATGTACAAAACTGTATGTCTGTTAGTCTTGAGCCCTTTCAAGTGGGTTGCCCAACCCCCCTGTTCACAATCTGACTTACATCGGCCACCACTCCCCTATCAAAGTACAACTTGAGCCGTACACCATTTACCCTGTGCCTGAGAATCTTACCATTAACTCTCACCAATTGATAGGTTCCATTCAAAAAGGCCTTTTGCACTTTGTACGGACCTATCCATTTCTTTTTGAACTTCTTTTGGAAGGTGAAGTCTAAGTAGCTCTCATATTTCATTACTAGGTCCCCTTCTTCTATGTTTTTTTTCTAGCAGACCATCATTGACTTTGGCCATTCTTCTTTCTCGTTGCTCTACGTAGTAGTCTGCTGCTGCTTCTCTATCCATCTGTAATGCCTCAAGGATGACAATCCTATCCTGTAAGACAGCTTGTGGAGTGGCATTGATGCGCCACATACCTTTTAAAGCACCTAGCTGTGCATGGACTAGCAACACTGCCTCCTTACCATAAACCAATTCAAATGGAGTAAAGTTGGTCGCCACTTTGTAGGACGTCCTATAGGCCCATAAACACTTCTCCAGATTGATCTCCCATTATGTCTCCTGCTTATATACTTACTTCGTCAGCATCTTGATGATTTGTCCATTGGCACTCTTCACCAGACCGTTGCATTGGGGATGATATGGTGAGGAAAATCATGTTGAATCTTTAGTTTTTCCACCAATGATTGCATAAGCTTTCTTCTCAACCCTTGCCCTCTATCAAAAATGAGTACCCATGGCACTCCAAAATGGCAACAAATGTTATCGAAAACAAAGTGGGCCACAACCTATGCATTTACCTCCTTCACAGCTTTGGCCTCGACCCACCTGGTGAGGTAGTTGATGGCTACCACAACATATTTCTTGCCACTTGTAGACTTAGGGAGTGGACCGATGGCATCCAAACCCCACTTATCAAAAGCATTCTGAGAAATAATGGCTCCCTGTGACTCAACTACCAAACGCCTCTCTCCATAGTCTGGTATTCATGGCAGGTCTTGCACCAATACTGCACATCCTTCACTACTGAAGGCCACCAAAACCCCGCTCTTAACACTCAAAACAATACTTGGCCTTTCCCCTGGTTTCCACTCTCCTCGTGACATTGCTCCAACACCAAGTTAATTTCTTCTTTTTAGAGTACTCTCCTCAGCACCCCGTCTCTGCCGTAGGTCATTAGGTCTTCACCTACTAGTGTAAATTTGCATGCTTTCTGAACTATCCTTCTCTTTTGCAGTTTAGACAAATCTTGAGGACACTTTCCGGTACTCAAAAAATGTTCCACCTCCTTCAACGGCTCCCTACTTGTGTATATGGCCGGGGCCACATATGTACCTGCGACATGTACCTGCACCTTTCTGCTTGCTAGCTGCTCTGTCTCTTGGTTGTGCTCTCTCTTCACATACTTAAAATGGATCTCTCTAAAGAACTTCAAAAACTTTTTGATGGCAAAGAACCAATGTTTTCCGGAATCGCGCTTTACTTGCCATTGGCCTAGCAGTTGCTTGATGACCAATAATGCATCACCTTTGACCACCAACTTGGAAATGCTAAACTCAATGCATTGTTTCAAACCTAGATGGAGGGCAAGATATTCTGCTTCATTGTTGGTATGAACATCCTCCAAATCATAGGCTTTTGAGAAGATTACCTTGCCGTGTGGATTGTGTATCATCACACATCCACCAAATGTCTTTATTACCTTTCTATATGCAGCATCAAACCACATGGTAAAAGCTCCCACCAGGTCTGGCTCCTCTTTGGCTTCATCTCGTACCACTCTTGGATAAATTGGCAAATCCACGGCTTTGCTGACCAAAATGTCTGCCAAATGGGATCGACTTGTATATTCAATTTTAAACTCGAACTCAAATTCTTGCAACTATATCACCCACTTCATGATCTGCTTCTCTGGATTTAGGTGTAACACCACTTGAAGCAAGAGATTGTTAGTTGTCAACATAGAGAACTTACGCACAATGAGGTGCAATTTGAGCTTCCTGCAAGCAAAAACCAATGCCATGACCCACTGCTCCGCTTCAGTGTAAGTCACCTCTCGAGGACTTATTACCCTTCTTTCGAAGTCGATAGGCTTATAACTCCTTCCTACCTTTTGCAGTAAGACCACCCCAATAGCCACTATACCTACTGTCATTGCCACACAGAAATCATACTCTTGGCTTGGAGGGCACACAACTGGCAGCTGGCACAAAATTTCTTTCACCCTGTCAAAACTTCTTGAGCATCTTCATCCCATTCAAAGCCATGCACCTACTGAGCCCTCTTTTGGAGAGGATACACATATTGTGACATCATCCAAAAAAAACGTGACAAGTACTTTAGCTTTTATGCAAAGGAGGCCAAGCCTTGCGTACTAGAGGGAGGCTCCATTAAGACTAGCACCTTGACCTTTTCTAGATCTGTCTCAATTCCATTTGGTGACACCACGTGACCTATCAACTGCGCTCGAGGTTGTGCTAGCTTTCACTTCTTAGGTTTTAGTTCACCTCCTTCTTCGTCCAGCCTTTGAAAACATAGCCGGAGCTTTGAAAAATGATATGTCCTTGAGCTATAGCATCCAATGCCATCCATGAAAACTCTAATGAACCTGCCAAGTAGAGACCAAACACCCTATTCATCTAGTCTTGGAAGGTGGCGTAGGCATTCACTAAACCAAACGGCATCCTGCGATATGCAGAGCACCCCCATGGAGAGATAAATGTCGTCTTCAATTGGTCTTCAAGAGAGATCCCTATCTGAAAGTACCCTGAAAATCCATCCATAATAGAGTACCTCTCATGACCTGGCACCTGATTTTAGGATTTCATCTTGGAACGGTAGCGGATAGTGATTTCTCTTGGTCGCCGCATTCAATGGCTTGTAATTGACGCACACCCGCCATTTTCTATTCTTCTTAGGGTTGATAACCACTGGAGAAACCCACTCCGACTCCTTCACGGGGTATATGATACCTGCATCTAAAAATTGGTTAGTCTCTTGCCAAAGAGCCTCCTTCTGAATCTCCCCTAACCTCTTTTAGCTTCTGCGCCTTTGGTTTGCACCCTTCTTTAAGAACTATCTTGTGCTCTGCACCCTTTGCTCCTCGTAGATCCTCGTACTTCGTCGCAAAGAAATTCGGAAAAGAGGCACACAAATCAACATATCCTTGTCTCTCTTTCTTGGTCGGATCTTCGCTTAGCATAGCAGTTACCTCCTTTGCACCTATGCCATGAATCTGTGGTTGCACCTCCCCTTTTCCATGGGAGCCTTCAATAGTGACCCCAAACAAGTCGGCATATATCTTTAGCATATCATCCTTGTTTTCCTCTTCCTCAGTATCTGTGTAGCCTTCATCATAGGCCGTCTCGGTCTCATACTCATAGCTTGTCGTGTCATCTTTGTGTTTTTCCACCATCGGGTGAAAACGACTCTCTTTGGTCTTTAAATCCAGCACCACCTGCCTCCCTCTCTCTTTGTGAGGCAAGGTGAACACCCTGCTCCCCCAATCCTGCTTAGCCCCTATTGCAAATAGCCATGGACTACCCAAGATGATTGGATAAGCATTGTCAACCGCTTTCATCACAAAGAAATTGATTAGACACTCAATGCCCATCACTTTCACTCTTACGTCTTGAGCCACGCCCAAACACCTAGATTTGGTATGGTTGCCCATTCTCATGCGTACATTTGATTTAGCTACTACTTTGACCCCTGTTTCCTTCATAGCAGCCTCCGTCATGACGCAAACTTATGCTCCACCGTCTATATAGGCCTGAACCTGCATCCTCTTTTCAATGACCACAACCACTAGAGGAAGGACATCCATCGCAGGCTACCCACTCTCAATGCCATGTTTTGTATTGCATGCACATTCCACTTAGCCTTTGGCAGCCTCGTGCTGACACTTGTAGACCACTGTCTTTGTAGCTTGGGATTTAAGGCCAATAGCTGACCAAAGGTTATGTTAGCCTTTTGATTTTGAACATCGCTTACCAAGTCATATTTGGGGTAGCCGCGCCCTAGCTGAAAGTCTGCTTGCTTGATTTTGTGAAGCCTCCTCTTCTTGCTAGTTTCTGGCTGCTCCTTGCCTTTGTACACTTTCTCTTTACCTTTACGGGCCCTCGTCTCCCATCTGGTTTTGTCTCTCTTTCCATCCTTTCTCTTTTGTTGGCAAAGACTTCATCATCCTGCTTAGCTACTCCGATGATATTCACCCTAGGGACTTCACCACCATCTGGAGGAGCTGGAAACATTTGATTCTCGACTACCTGCTCCCTCGAGCCATTGAGTTGTGCTTGGCCTCTACCTCTGCCAAACAACGGATAAATACCGCCTCTTTCTCTTAGCGGATGAGGGTAATCACTCTAGGGCTATCTATCTTTCCATTGCATACTAAGAAACACACTCTCTATTGTGTGCCTTGAGCTTCCTTCGTCTTCTCCAAGCTATGTGTGTCTCTCTGCAACCCGAATTCCAACAATTGGTATCAGAGCAAGTTGCGTCCTCCCGGGCTTAGTCGCCAGGTGCTCCAACACACTCCTCCTCACTTTCTCCGATTTCAGTGAGCTTTGGCGAGCGTTTGCAGGTCGACAAATACTTCGGGAGAGCTCGTAGAGTTGGGTCTACTCAGATTTTTGATTCGGGCTCATTTCGGCCTCCGTTTCCACTGCAGGCAGTACTACACAGGCTATTTTGTCATTTTGTGCAGAATTTATGTCAGTGCCGTTTTTTGCATAACAGGTGCCTTATAGTCTTCTATGGTTTTTGCTATATAGCACATGTTGTTCTTGTTCCGTTTCTCCTACTTTTGGGTAGTTTTCACATCAGGTGCAGCATTTACCATGGCTGACAACAACAACACAGATGTGTTCAAGATGTTTGCTGCTGAGGATAGGTTGGATGGGGACAACTACCCTATGTGGGCTTATATGATGCAACATGTTCTTGTGTGAAAGGGTGTCTAGAACATTGTGCAGGGCATTGATGTACGTCCTGGTTCTGAGGATGTAGGCGATGTTGAGGATGTTGCAAGTCTTGCAGCTGTTAGAGTTGTTTTGCCTATGGCAGAACAAGCTCGTTGGGATGTTAAGGATGCGCAGGCTCATGGATTGATTGCGTTGTCTGTGAAGCGCACCATTGTTCCTCACATCCGTTCAGCAAAATCTGCAAAACAGGCTTGGGATATTTTAGCAGGTCTTTATGCAATCTGCAATGAGGCTAAAATTGCTTTGCTGCGTAAAGAGCTGGAGTAGAAGATTACACATGAGGAAGATGATATGGACACTTTCCTTGCTAGTGTCAAGGATATCAATGAGAAACTCATTTATGCAGGTGAAGTCATTTCAGACAGTTCCCTAGTGCAGACTGTTCTTGATGCCTTACTAGATTCTTACCAGACTTTTGCTAGTACTTGGAGACTGATGACCCAAGGAAATACTGAAGTTGTCAAGTTTGATGCATTATGCACATTGTTGTTGCAAGAGTCACTTTCTAGAAAAAACGAGTCTAGGCAGCGTGCAGTTGAACAGGCTTTTATTGCTTCTCAAAGAAGGGTGGTAACAGTAATGCAGCCACTTCTTATGGTTCTGCTGCGAGTGGCAAAAATTCTATTCCTAATGCTTCTGCTGGCAGCACTTCGTCTGGCAATTCTGGTGATAAGGACAAAAAGAAGATGCGTTGCTATTATTGTAAAGCTAATGATCACTTGATCAAGTGATTGTCCTAAGTTGAAGGCCAAAGAGGCTAAGAAGAAAGAGGGTGGTTCCACTGCAAATGTTGGTTCCACTACAAATGCAGCCATTGTTGAGTCTTCTGTGAAAGGAGACTGTGATGCTGATGTTGATGTAGAATGGGCTTTTAGCGCAGAGTGCACATACAATCCTGGTGTCCATGATGCATGCTTGTCAGTTGCTGCAGATTCACATGTGTGGTATTTCGACAGTGTTGCTACAAAGCACATTACCTCACATCGTGAATTGTTTACCTCTCTCGAGTCTGTCCCTCATGGGAATTCAGTCACTTGTTCCAACAATGCCTCTTATCCAATTCAAGGAGTTGGAAAGATTGTGCTTACTGCTGTTAATGGCAGTCCTTTCACACTTGTTGATGCACTTTATGTACCTGGGATCAAGAAGAATCTCTTGAGTGTATCCGCACTTGCTAGACTTGGACTTGTAGTCAAATATGTGGATGACAGATGTACAGTTCATGATCTCCGTTTTGGTGATGAAATTGTTGTATCTGGCCTTTTGTGCCATGGGCTGTATAAGCTCACTTTGTATGAAAAGTGTGGACAAAATTTTGCAAATGCTGTTGCAGATTCAAGGGCTATTTTAGATGCAAAACTTTGGCATGCACGTATTGGTCATCTGAATTTTTCCAGTTTGCTGCGTTTGCAGAAATCTGATATGGTTGCTTCTTTGCCGCCTCTTGAAGCACATATCAAACATGTTTGTGAAGGCTGTATTTTGGGTAACATTCAGTGTTCTAAGTTTCCAAAGGATGGTTCAATTCGGGCCACATGCAGGTTGCAGCTTGTGCATAGTGATGTTTGTGGGCCCATGCAAACTCCGTCCTTGGGCAATTACTTGTACTTCGTGACTTTCATTGATGATTACTCCAGGAATGCATGGGTATTTCCGCTTAAAGAGAAGTCCGAACTTTTTATGTGCTTCAAATAATTCTGGCTATGGCTGAAAATGCCTCGAAATGTACTATGGGCACCCTCCGTTCCGATCGAGGGGGGGAGCATATGTCTCATGAATCTAATGCATTTTTGGCTAGTTGTGGGATAAAACACCACACAGTTCCTTATACACCTCAGCAAAATGGTGTTGCTGAGAGGAAAAATAGGTGACTGACGAAAATGGCATGATGTATGGTCAAAGTCAAGCTTTGCCGCATTCTTTTTGGCTTGAGGCCATCATGTGTGCCACTTATGTACTTAACAGGTGTCCTACGAAAGCTTTGCAGTCTATTACTCCATATGAAGCATGGCATGATAGAAAGCCTTCTATTGAGCACATGCATGTTTCTGGCTGTTTGGCATATGCTTTGGTGCCACAAGTGCAGCGCAAAAAATTGGATGATAAGGCTGTCAAATGTATTTTTGTTCGTTATAGTGCTAAAAGAAAAGGTTATAGGTTGTATCATCCGCAAACAAAACGTATTCTGGTTTCACAGGATGTAGTGTTTCTGGAAGATTCTGTTCAGCTCTTGCTGTCATGTACTAGAGATAGTAATGTAAGCTCACAGGACATTTATGACACTTTGTTGCCTCTTTTCAGTGGTGGAATACGAATGTAAGTTCCAATGAGGCAAATGTACAACCTATGGGGTTTTTGAAAAATGTTACAAATCAGTCTATTACTGATGCAGATGTATATGATGTACTAGATGAGGAAAGGTCTGAAAATGAGCAGGCTAGAGGTATGCCAAAATGGCTGGTGCACA
The DNA here is from genome assembly GCF_014529385.1 of Adiantum capillus-veneris. Lineage (NCBI taxonomy): Eukaryota > Viridiplantae > Streptophyta > Polypodiopsida > Polypodiales > Pteridaceae > Adiantum > Adiantum capillus-veneris. The sequence goes on along the minus strand of NC_140950.1, from coordinate 76,703,161 downwards.
CTTTGCGTGATAGTAAATTGGATGCACCTTTGTCTAGTCGTACTCGTTCAGGCTCTTGCCATGCATCTTATGCATCAGATTGTTATGCTTTGGCTGTGTCTATTTTACTTGATGTTGAGGAGTCTCTGTCTTTTGATGAAGCAAAGAATTCAGAAAATTGTATGGCTGCCATGCAATCAGAATATGATGCACTTATAGAAAATGACACATGGACTTTATGTAATTTGCCTCCTTGCAAAAAGGCCATTGGTATGAAGTGGGTTTACAAGTTGAAACGCAAGCCAGATGGTGAGATCGATCGCCATAAGGCTCGACTTGTTGCAAAGGGTTATGCACAGCAAAAAGGCATAGATTATGAAGATACTTTTGCTCCCACTTGTCGTATTACTACTGTGCGTTTTCTATGTGCATTGGCAGCTCATTTTGGTTGGGATGTACATCAATCAGACATCGTTCCTGCTTCCTTGAATGGTGACATATTTGAGGAAGTTTATGTAACGCAGCCTCGCGGTTTTGTCATAAAAGGACAAGAGGACAAATTGTGCAGATGTAAGAAGGCTTTGTATGGGTTGAATCAATCTCCTCGTGCTTGGTATGAGAAAGATGACACTCATTTGGTTAAATGAGGCTTTCGTAATAGTCCAACAGAAAGCACATAGTATGTAAAGCGTGAGGGTGATGTACTTCTCATTGTGGTTCTTTATGTTGATAATTTGCTGATCAACTGGACTAAATGAGAGACATATTGCTGAATTTAAGGCTGATTTGAATTCTACTTTCAAGATGAAAGATTTGGGGCTGTTGCATCATTACTTGGGTATACAGTTTAAGCAGTGTGATGCTGGTATTGCCTTGTGTGAGAAAAGTTACATAGAGACATTGCTATGTAAGTTTGGACTTGAGGATTGCAAACCTATTGCCACTCCCATGGAAACAGGTTTGAAGTTGAGTCTACATGATGCTGGCGATCCTGCTGATGTCACTCTTTACCAAACTGCTATTGGCTGCCTCATTTATGTATGCAACACGAGGCCAGATATTCAGTTTGCAGTCTCACTTGTCAGCAGATTTATGCATAGCCCAGGGTCTAAGCATTGGCACGCTGTGAAGAGGATTTTCCGCTACCTTAGTGGCACTTTACATCTTGGCTTGTTTTATCCCAAGGGAGTATCATTGCTGCCAGACTTACATGATTTTTTTGAACTCAGATTGGGCTGGTTGTTTTGACACGCGAGTGTCCACAACTGGTTTTTGTTTCATGCTTGGCAGTTCATGTATATCATGGTTGAGCAAGAATCAACCTACTGTGGCCACTTCGAGTTGTGAGGCTAAGTACATGGCAATCTTCACAGCTACGTTGAGTGTATATGACTCGGACGCCTTATGGCTGATTTGGGTGTTGGACAGGACATTACCAACACTATCTACACTGATAGTCAGAGCGCATTGGCATTTGCGAGGAACCCAGTTTTTCATGCTCGCACAAATCACATTGAGGTGCATTACCACTATGTCAGGGAGAGGCTCTCAGTAGGAGATATCAGCTTGGCTTATGTGCCAACACAGGACAATCTTGCAGATCTTTTCACAAAGGCATTGTCTCGTGAGAATCTTGAAGCTTTCCGCAAAGCTTTGGGCGTACTCCCCTTTGTGGACTGATCATGTCCTCAGGGCATGGCACTTCCCTTTACTCATGTGCCACCTCTCGTTCACCGCATCACGCTGTGAGCGGGATGAAAACACACACAACGCCTCTATAACGATCCAACACACACTCTTGGGAAGATACACACACACACTATGGGGCACCACTCGGCTTACACAACACACCTGGCCAAGACAGAGAACACACCTCTGGAGTGAGAGGAGAGAGACTATCCACTTGCCCACTCCACACAGACACAAACACACACACACCCAAAAAACTCAGCTCAAAAGAGGAGAATTTATGATGTTTAGATACAATTGAGCTTGGGCCAACACCAATGAGGCAAATAGCTCACACAATATGGGTAAAATAAGCCAGATACAATCACGAACTAGAGCAGAAACTTCGCTCATAGGAGAAACTTACACAGGAAAATAGCAAGAAAAGAGTGAGGAATTTGGCAAAATAGACAGCTCCATCGCGTCCGAAACGGCCCAAAACCCCGGTCTACAATGTCAAAGTGCTCAAGTCCGACCTCGGATGAGCAGTCTACGGCCAAAACAAGCTCCAAAATGAGCAAAAACACACCTGCGGCTGTTCCTCCTCTTCTCTCCACGTTTTTTCTGGTCTTCTCTCTATTTTTTCAGTTCCCACACTTAGCTTTATTATTTGGGCACCCTTGGCCTTTTAGATGACCTCAAACGGACCCCAAACAGGCCAAAAACTGACCTCGCAGTGCATAGTTGTCACCTTTTTGCATCATTCGCACACCTGGCACTCAGCTTTTTTCCAATAATGCATCTCGCCACCACGTGAAGTGGCCCCAAAAAGTGGTGCTAATGATGACCTTTCTGCATAACTCTCACCAGAAAACACCCACCTTGTGTCCGTCCTCATCCGCGTGCAAATATTGACTTTGTTCGCCCTCCTGACGCCACTAGATGCCATCTTACGCACCTGCTGACCTCACGTCGTCGGTCCGCGGATAGCTTCCTCGAGAAGTTTTACGCGCTACCAACTCCTCCTTATTGTAGAAAAAACACACTAGTATTGATAATAGTGAAAATCGCTGCACTATGTACATGCTGTCCTACCTGTACACATATGGGCCCCACGTAACCACTTGGCTATGGAAATTGGGTAATCCTTATTTCGATGCACCATGCATGTGTATGTACATATGCGCAATCCCTTGCTCAAAAAAACTCCTGACATAATTTGCCCATCCCCTAGCCTGCTAGATCATTCATGATTAGCAGGAGCAAAGAGAGATATGAGACTCGCCGCATCACAGGTCTCCTCATCCTTCACCAACATTGGTTGCTCCACAGAAAGCTCATCTTGCTCCACCATCATCAATCTAGCATGATACAATTTAAGACGCAATCCATTTACCCTTGACTTATGTAGAACACCATCCAGGTTAGCCAGCTGATATGTGCCATTTGGAAAACACTCCACTACCTTGAAAGGGCCTTCCCACTTAATTTGAAACTTCTTTTGGAAGGTGTTGTGCAGCTTACTGTTGTAGCGCAAAACCAAGTCATGTTTCTTGATACCCTTACTTTTGACCTTTTCATTTATCTTTGCCAAAGCTTTATCTTGCATTTGCCCATAATGCTCCAATGCGCTCATCCTATCCAACTGGACCTCTTGTAACTACAAGAGCCTCTCTTTGAATGCATCACTAGGTGGCCCAAGCAACTTCTCTAACATCTTGACCGCAGGCAAGACCGCAGGCAACTCTACCTCCACAGGCAATAGTGCTTCCTTTCCATACACCAAATGAAATGGAGTAAACCCTGTACCTGTCTTCACCGAAGTACGGTAAGCCCATAATGCACTAGGCAATTCCAAATCCCAATTCTTTCCTTGGTGCTCTGTCACTTTCGAAAGAATCTCTACCAACTCACCATTGAATCTTTTATTTAAGCCATTACACTGTGGGTAATAAGGAGTGGTATGCTGGTGCCTAATCTTCATCTTTGTGCATAAGAAGTCTAGCAGTTTAGCTCTAAATCCTGGCCCCTTATTTGAAAGTAGCTCTAATGGCACCCCAAACCTGCAACATATTTCATCATACACAAATTTTGCCACATCCTTTGCAGTGATCTGTTTTACTGCTATAGCCTCTGCCCATCTAGAAAGATAGTCCACTGCCGTCAAAATATAGCTTTTGCCCCTGCTTGTGATAGGTAACGGGCCTATTGCATCAATCCCCCACTTTTCAAACACATCAAATGCCATAATGGTTTTTCGTAGCTCTGGCTTCAACACTCTCTTCCCAAATGCTTGACACCTATTGCAAGACCTACACCAATGGTGAACATCCTTGTGCAAACTAGGCCATACACACCCCTCTTGCAAAATCTTATGCAAGGTGATCTTTAGAGAAAAATGGCCACCACATGCGCCTTCATGATTCTCTTCCAACACTCTGTAAAGCTCCTCCCGCCAAGGTACACGTCTCAACACGAGATCAGCCCCTTTCATGTACAACACATCACCAATCAATTTGTACCTGTATGCTCTACGCACAAAGCCATACTTCTTAGACTTCTGAATCTCCTTTGGAATGATTCCTGTTAGCAAAAACTCCTCTTCTTGAGCCAAACTTTCCCGGCCATGATAAAGAGGTAAAGTGGTCCTCAACACAAATAGCTCCCCAATCATGCCTTGAGCTGCTTCATGTGCCTCTCCATTTAGAGCACGTTCAATGTGTCTGATGATCCATGCTTCGAACTTTTTTAACAGGCCTTTAATTCTGAAGCACATTTCCTTCAATGAGGTGTTCTTTCTCTTCCACACACCCAGCACTTGCTTCACCACTAACAAGGCATCAACTTTTATGCTCAACCTTCGAACCCCATGCTTCAAACAAATGTGTAATCCGGCTTCCAATGTAGCATATTCAGCCTCATTGTTACTATGCGCATCCAATTTGAACCCTCTCTTGCATACTAGCTTCCCCTCTGGATCATAAAGTGCTATACCCCCTGAAGCTGCATCGTGGTTCTTTCTGTATGAACCATCAAAGAACAACATATGTGCATTGCTGATCTGTGGCACTTCTTCAACTACCTTTCTCACCACCTCTTCCTTAACAATAAGGGGATTCTCCTTGTAGGTCAACAAATCAGCTAGGGTAGCCCTTGTACTATCTTCCACTAGAAAAGAGAACTCAAACTCTTGCAGCTCAATTACCCATTTCTTCACCACATTTGACATGTTAATACCATTAATTAACTGTGGCAAAAAGGCATAACTCGTCAAGAAAACAAACGGCCGTGGTAGCAAGTAATGACGAAATCGTCGACGAGCAAATATTACACTGGCCATCACTAGCTCTACTTCCGATAACTTTCTCTCCGCTACCAACTTCACTCGGCTTGCACAATACAATGGCCTCATATAATGGCTGCCCTTCCCCTTTTGCAATAGCATAGCTCCAATGGCATCATCCCCTACTGATGGATTTACATAAAAAACTTTCTCCCAATCAGGAGCCTGCATGGCTGACAAACCCCCTAACACCTCTTTTACCTCTTGAAACACTTCTTCACACTTGTCATCCCATTGCAATGGATCATGCTTTTCCACTTGTTGTAATGGATAAAGAATCTGAGAAGACAATGGAATAAACCTTGCCATGTACTTCACTTTGTGTATAAAGGTTGCCAATTGCTTCGTACTCGTAGGTGATGGAAGAAGAATAATAGACTTAACCTTGTGTGGATCAGCCTCGATGCCATTTTCTGACACCATGTGGCCCAATAACTTCACCCTTGGCTATGCTAGATGACATTTCCTTGGATTTAGTTGTCCTCCACATTCATCATATCGAGCCAATACCATCTGTAGCTTCTCATGGTGTTCAGCCCTACTGTTATAAACACAGAAGTCATCCATAAAAGCTTTAACACAACTACCAATGAATGGTTCCAACACCCAATTCGCTCTCTCTTGATAGAAAGATGGTCCATTTGACAACCAAAATGGCAACACTGTGTAGCAATAGCAGCCCCATGGCGTAATGAAAGTTGTCTTTGTGCGGTCTTTAAGAGCAATCTTCAATTGAAAATAGCCTGAAAAACCATCACACACACTGTACCTCTCATAACCTGCCACTGAATCCAATATCTGATCAATGAATGGAAGAGGATATGGGTTCTTCTTGGTGGCTGCATTTAAGGGTTTAAAATCTACACAAATCCTCCACTTCCCATCCTTCTTTGGACTGGCTACTACTGGACTCACCCATTGTGTGGTCTCCATAGGGACTATGAACCCTGCCTTCAACAACTTGTCCACCTCTTCTCGCAAGGCTTCCATTTGCTCTTGACCCATCCTTCTTAGCCTTTGCCGCACTGGCTTAGCACCTTATTTCAGCTCTATATGCATCTCTTCGCCCTTGAACCCTCTGATCTCTTCGTATGAATTAATGAACAAATCAGGAAAACTAGCCAGTATGTGCAAATATATATCCTTCTCCATAGTTGAGAGGTCTCCACTGATCATTTGTGTCATCAATTCCTGCTTCTTTGAAAACTCAACCTTGGTTTGCATCAGCCCTTCAATCACTTCATAAGGCCCTTCACTTTCATCTTCAACCTCATTCGCAAATGCAACTAAACCAAACTCCTGGATTTCTTTGTCCATCAAAAGAAATGCAACATCAGCATCCTCATCACTACTGATAGTGCTATCACTGTCCTCATCTGTCACCGTGGAAGAGTCTTCATCACTAGACTCATCCTCATCTTCATAAAGCTCCTCTAATCGTTTCCTTGTGTCCATATTATAAATCTTCTTGGTACCTGTCTTTCCATAGAGGCTAATCGTACCATGTCGCCAATCTTGAACAGCTCCCATTGCACGTAACCATGGTCTGCTGCCCAGTATAATAGGATATGCTCCCAACCTTGCTGGCATCACATGAAAATCAACCACTGCTTTTGCATCATATGGCTCCACTTCTAAGCTCTTTACAACACCCAAGCATTTTTCTTTTTGATGGTTTGCCAATCTGATCCTCTCTCTGGCTCTTTCTCCATTGGGTTAACCATCCTCTTCCACTGTCGCTTTAGCTTAGGCACCATCTCTATAAGCTGCCCAAAAGTAACATCTGCCTTCCTGCTCCTCAGATCCTCCCTCAAGTCATAGCTTAATTGCCCATCCCCTAGTGGAAAATCTGAAACATGAAACTTTCGACGAGCTCTCCTTTTCCTCTTGGCCTTGACATCCTCGCCTTCATGGCTCTTTCCCTTCTTCTTGCTAGGACCTGGGACACTTCTTCCTTCCTTTTCCTCTGTCTTCCTCTTCCCAATAGGCATCACTAATGTATCCTCTAGCTTTGATGCCTTCTCCAAGGTGACTACACTTAGCACTTTTGTCTTTCCATTTTCCTCCAGGGTTAATCCGCTGGTTCCTTCATCTCCCTTAATTTTGATGCGATAATCATGCGACCTAGTTAGCACCTGTTTTGGCAATGGATACATGTATCCCCCCATCCTTGGTGGCTTATCACATTGCGGGCTGATGTGGCCCAACTCTCCGCAATTATAACATGTGGGCGTCTGCCTCCAAAACCTACTATTACTTTGTCCAGCACCATTCCTAGGCCTTTCTTCACCTCCTGGCTGATTTGCAAACCGCCCTCGACCTCGATTATTTCCCACTTGACCTAGCATGTTTAGGCTGAGATTCTTCATCAAATCAACCACTTGCCTCATGTCTTGCCTTAGCCCATCATCTTGCATTGTTGTAGACCACTGCTGGCATAACCTGAGTAGTAACAGGAACCACTGGTTCATGATGAACCACTGACATGCGCCCTTGTAAAGACTCTATAGGCTGAAATTCAGACCTCATTGGCAAAGACTCCACCCCTAACTAGCTCATTTTCCTCAGCTTCCACTCTTTGTTCCTTGCTACCTCTAGTGCATCCTCATATGTCCTAGGCTTCTTTAGCTCCACTCTCCAACGTATATTCTCCCAAAGACTAGCCAAGAACCTGTCCTTATTCATCATGTCAGGTGGGGGTACCTGTGGTGCTAAAGCCTTGCACATTCGCTCCCATGCCAATGAAAACTTACGTATGTACGCATCTACTGGCTCACCTTCCTTTTGCACCAAAGCTTGTACTTCTTGCCACACCTTGTCAGGATCTTCTATCTTCACAAACTCCACTTCCAACCCATGTCGTAGATTGTCCCAACTCAACCTTACAGGTGGATAAGCCACACGCAACTCCTCTTCAAATGCTTTAGACCAAACTCGTGCATCACTCTTCAAACAAATTTGGAGAAGGTGTAACATCTGCGCAGGGTCATGAATCTAGTTGCTAATGCAGGCAACCTCCATCTTTTCCAAAAATTCTTCCACATCTTCATCACTTCTTCCATGAAACTCCGGATAAGAGAAAGCCATGGCTACCCAAATTATGATGCTTTGAGAACCCCTTCGAACACACGTGCAAGAACCCAAAACTTTTCACTACCCAATCCCCAGAAACTTCAATGGAGCTCAGCTTTAGATAAGGACAAACACATGCACATCAAATGAGTTTTCATAGTTAATCATCGGAATGACAACAGGCAAAGGACATTCCAGGATCTCTCTCAATCTTCTTGGCCCAAACATAAAGACTATGCGCTGCTGGAAAAAGATCTTCCTGGACACATGAACATTAATCTGAATTCTTTGAGTTAAATGAAAAGGAGTGAACTGAGGGCCATTTTGATCATCCATTAAAGCCAACCATGAAGCTCCCAAGAAGGCACACCTGACTCAACCTCTGATTTTGCCAAAATTTCAGCAGCATAACAGCATAAATGGCTCAAAATACCAAAAAACCAGCCATCATAACTTGGGAAAATTTCGACAGAGTTTCCCCAGAAGTAGAGCAGTAGAAACCCAAAATATAGACTGTCTATGTATGCATAAACTGTCAACAATAGAACCCGAGCATCAAGTAGGACTCACTAGTACATAGCCTATGGCGAGGTCACAAAAAGGGTGCTCCAGCTACCTATATCACCGAAAGGATCTCTACATTTGAGAATCCCCCAGCTCAATAAAAACCTCACGCTATCGACCCTCACACGAAGGCTAATGCAAATCGCGTATAGTCAAGTCTCAGAAATGACTATCTTCCAGACCAAGTCTCAGAAATGGCTAGGACTGCCAAATACAACCAAGTATGGCTCCACAAATGCGTACAATGGCAGTTTCCACAAGTAACGTACAATGGAGCAGACGATGCGCTCAAATAGGCGCCAAGTGATGCATTCCCACAACAACTGCAAGTGACATCACTGCTAGTATATCACTGTACTCCAGCTACCTGTACTTGTGTGAATCACCTGTACCTGTACCTGTACCTGTCCCTGTAACCTGTAACCTGTAACCTGTAATCTGCAACCTGTAACCCCGAAGCTCGAAGCAGAAGGTACTCGAAGAAGATCCTCCATGGGGGCGCCAAAAGAATGTGAGCGGGATGAAAACACACACAGCGCCTCTATAAAGACCCGACACACACTCTTGGGAAGATACACACAGACACACTATGGGGCACCACTCGGCTTACACAACACACCTGGCCGAGAAAGGGAACACACCTCTGGAGTGAGAGGAGAGAGACTATCCACTTGCCCACTCCACACACACACACACACACACACACACACACACCCAAAAACCTCAGCTCAAAAGAGGAGAATTTCTGATGTTTAGATACAATTGAGCTTGGGCCAACACCAATGGGGCAAATAGCTCACACAATATGGGTAAAATAATCCAGATACAATCACGAACTAGAGCAGAAACTTCGCTCATAGGAGAAACTTACACAGAAAAAACAGTAGGAAGAGTGAGGAATTTGGCAAAATGGACAGCTCCATTGCGTCCGGAACGGCCCAAAACCCCAGTCTACAATGTCAAAGTGCTCAAATCCGACCTCGGATGAGCAGTTTACGGCCAAAACAAGCTCCAAAATGAGCAAAAACACACCTGCGGCTGTTCCTCCTCTTCTCTCCACGTTTTTTCTGGTTTTCTCTCTGTTTTTTCAGTTCCCACACTTAGCTTTATTATTTGGGCACCCTTGGCCTTTTAGATGACCTCAAACGGACCCCGAACAGGCCAAAAACTGACCTCGCAGTGCATAGTTGTCACCTTTTTGCATCATTCGCACACCTGGCACTCAGCTTTTTTCCAATAATGCATCTCGCCACCACGTGAAGTGGCCCCAGAAAGTGGTCCTAATGATGACCTTTCTGCATAACTCTCACTAGAAAACACCCACCTTGTGTCCGTCCTCATCCGCGTGCAAATATTGACCTCGTTCGCCCTCCTGACGCCACTAGATGCCATCTGACGCACCTGCTGACCTCACGTCGTCGGCCCGCGGATAGCTTCCTTGAGAAGTTTTACGCGCTATCAACTCCTCCTTATTGTAGAAAAAACACACTAGTATTGATAATAGTGAAAATCGCTGCACTATGTACATGCTGTCCTACCTGTACACATGTGGGCCCCACGTAACCACCTGGCTATGGAAATTGGGTAATCCTTATTTCGATGCACCATGCATGTGTATGTATATATGCGCAATCCCTTGCTCAAAAAAACTCCTGACAACTCCAAGGGGGATTTGTTACCATATACATGTGGTAGTGATGTGTGTGAACACACTAGGACCGCCGGGGCATTTTTTTCCTCTTTAGGAGGTTTTTTCCCCCGTGCATTGTATATACGTCCATCACTTTAGGGCTATCTATCTTTCCATTGCATACTCAGAAAAACACTCTCTATTGTGTGCCTTGAGATTCCTTCATCTTCTCCAACGTGTGTGTGTCTCTCTGCAACCCTAATTCCAACACGAACGAGAGCCAGAGCAAGAGAAAGGGGGAAGGGGAAATCAACACTTGATAGGGGAAAAGTGGGTTTAATCTTGCTTCAAGAAAAACTGATTACAACCTTTAGCACACCATGGCCTTGGCTATTCCAAAAGTAAACCCTTTCACTACACATGCACAACCCTCTTTGCAGGAGGCTCCCAAAATGGTTCTTCGCTGCTCGCCGAACACTTCTCTTTTGAAAAGTTCTTCAATTGCTCTCACCTTTCCACATTCGCCCACGCAAAGAGGCACCTTGACGATTCTTCTTATTTTCTCTCCTTCTCAAGCCGCTATGTGGCGCTCCAGGACTGCTTTGATCACTTGCACGGGTCGCTTTGACCATCACTTGCACGGGTCGCTTCCTCTTGGTAGCCTTCGTTGGCTCTTTCCTCTACAAAGTGCTCACTCTTTTGAGCCACTTCACCGATAAACCGTGCCGGGTTTGTTACAAGACTGAAACCCCTAAACTATTGTGAATGGATGAATGGCTAGCAGGATTTGCTAATTGGACGACAGAAGAAGAAGAGCTCCAAGCACAACTAGACGAACTCCGCATCTCCATCGAAGCTCGAGTGCCAGGCGTAACGGTAATTGATTTGCAGTGGGAGAGTCAACCAACACGCCAAACCCAGTGGATATACATAGGCCAAGTGCCAAGAAGAAGAAGGAGAAGGTCGAAACCATGTCCGCAACCTACAACCAACCCACAACAACAAAATGGAAGGAGCTCTACACAATAGAGAATCAACACTATTCTACTTTGAGAATCGGGTAACTCAAGTCACCGAGGTAATTATCACAGTCAGTTTTCAAGTCGCACCTGATGCTGCAGCACAGATAATGGAATCATTGGCTCACACTCTCACTAGAGAAACTAGGGATCTACTGAGTTTGTTTCAGGAAATAACACCACCCTCTCCCACAAGCTTGGACAGTGACTAAGCACCTCTAAGCTTCACATGAATCAGTACAACCTACCTCAAGATAGATCACACATACCAACACGTGTACGCTCAATCAAGGTGATACTGGATTTGAAGGCTCACTACCAGCACGTCATTGACACCATGCTGCGTGGGGAGAGATTTTTTGAGGTTCTGGCATCATATCAACCATTTGTCCTACCTTTGGTACAAGGCAATGTACCGTTTGAAGTTTTAATCTATGTCCTAGTATAAGAGGGTATACACGCCTCCTTGTAAAGAAGAAAAAAACTTTTGCAAGTTAAGCAGTGTGCCTTTCTAGCTCTCTCTCAGTAATCATGGCAAGTGTAGCATTTCCAACATTTAAAGGAAAGAAGGGGGAGGATTTGGTAATAGACTTCCTAGATGACTTTGAAGTAGCATGTGTAGTGAGCAACAAAGATACGGATGAATCCCGGGTTAGAATCTTTAAGCATCTCATGAAGCTAGAAGCTAGATCATGGTACAATGCACTTCCACAAGCAACCAAGGATGACTGGGAACCCTTAAAAACCTCTTTTAAGAGGCGCTTTGGGGGAGGTACCACTTCAGAAAAGTTGTGGGACAAGTTGAGAGACTTGAAGCAGGAGGGTCTTTTAGAATATGCCACCTATGAGTCCAAATTTGTGGATTTGTGGGAACGGTGGGTTGAGTCACTGGCAAGGGGGAAAGCTGCACCCGATTTCCTAAAAAAAGATCGGTTCACGCATGGCTTATGGCCGCTTCTCAAGGAGAAGGTGAAAGGTAGATTCCCCGCTACGTACGAGCTAGCCGTTGAGATTGCTCGCCTTAAGGACAAGAAGCTGCGAATGAAAGCCAAAGAAACTGAGTCAACAGAAACATCAACATCACGTCGACCAGCAACTATGACAACCACCATTCCACCACCACCACCAGCTCTTGGGGTAAGAGATGACCAACAAGATATGTTGGCCCATATTACTAACCAACTGCAGAATTTGTCTGTCCACTTAATACAACAAGGGAGGAGTCAAGAAAGAGATCAAGACCCTGGAAGAGCACGATGACAAAACAGGGAGTATCATTGCTACAACTGCTGAGAAGACGGTCACGGTATGTACTACTGTCCCAAACCACGACAAAACTATAATAGAGGAGGTAGGAGGAACCAATTGTCACCCCCTAGAGAAAGAACACCCCCACCCCGAGCACCAACCCCACCAACACAAATTCTACGTCCACCCCAGACACAACTACAAGCATCCATTCCACCTCTTCCACCTGCCCCACCACATGATCGCCCTGTAAACATCATAAGGCTAGAAGAGAAAGGAAAAACCGTAGTAGTGGATCCACCCAGAGCAAAGGAGAGGGACAAGGGTAAGAAGAAGGTAACCTTTTTAGAACCACTTGAGGCCATGACTGTGAAAAGAGCTAGGAGGGAGAAGGCTACACAATCAGATGATGAGAGAAGCATGAGAGGAGAAACTAGCAAGAGGCCATCCAAGCCACGATGAAAATTGGGCATCACCGACTTCCAGCTAGGGGAAAGTTCTAAGCCCTATGATCTAACATTGGATGTGGCAGAGCAAGGACCGAAGATTACATGGCCACAGCTGCTACATCTTGTACCTAAAGTAAGGCGACAATGGTCTAAAATGGTAAGTACAAGACGCTCCAAAACAAAGGTAGCCGGAGCAATTTCGGGATGCAACATGGATGACATCCTTCCAATTGTCGACGTAAACATAAAAGGAAAGAGGGTTGGAAACACCTACATTGATGGAGGTGCACAAATCTGTCTAATGAGCGAAGCTATGATGCTTCGATTAGGGCTCGAGGTAGACAGGTCTTCTCCATGCAAGGCAAATATGGCAAACAATGCAAAAGTAAAGTGTGTGGGTGTAGTAAGTGCCGTGAAAATCAAAGCTTTCAACACTGAGGTAGAGGTAGATTTTTTTGTAATGCCTACTAAGGGGGAGGGCTATCCACTAATTTTGGGAAGGCCATGGTTGATGGCCATGAAGGCAAAACAGGACTGGGGTACTGGCCTTCTACGCATGACCGGTAAGAAAGGGGAGAGAATCTACTACGACATGAGGATTGGCAAGCAGAAGCAAATGAATCTGGAAACATCGGCAGATGAAACCACTAGCGAATCTTCTAGTTCTGAGGAGGAGACCACATCCATCGACGAAAGTGACAGTTCCATTGATGTGATGGGTATCATTATGAAGGATCCACAAAGGGTAAGCACAACTGGTGATCCATCACCAAAAGGGCAACCCAATGAAGAGGAGAGCAAATCACCTGGCCTAGGAGGAAGTAGTGATAGCCGTTTTTTCGGCTCTCTGTAATTGCCATAGTGAGTTATCTCACCCTATCAAATCACTCAAACACTGTGGTTACCCTCACCCTTTCACTGTATATAGGTGCGTGTGAGTTAGGGGACTTTTCCCATATCTCCTTACTGAAATAAAAAACCCTCAATTAGCTAGTCATTGGGCTAGTTGAGCCAAAAAAATAAAAAATATAAAAAATATAAAAAATATAAGTATATTATGGCCCATGCGTATGTAAATATTTCTTTGTATATAGGGCCTAAATAAAAGATTTTTTCATAATTATTTTGGTATTTATTTAAATATTTCTACCTAGGTGCGTGTTATTTATGCTCTGTACATTGCCTCACCATTACCACAATTTTTCTTACCATTTTTCATACTCTTTATTCCATATAGAAATATTTTCATGTAAGCTTCTCTTATATTTGGTGTAACTCCACCCCAACAAAAATCCAAAAAAAAACTAGTTTTATTTATGTGTATATTTTTTCACTATTGTGATTTTTCCCTTACATCTATTTTGTTTTTTTCCCTAAAAAATTAGAACACCAAAAATATTTATCTTTTTATGATAGCCTCATAATGAGAGAGATTTCTTTTGACCCCTTTATATTTTTTCCACTTATATTATTTATATTTGACATGTACATATTTTTTAGACCCCTCAATATTTGATTTTCTTAGATGTACTATTCACTTATATCATGATCCCAACAATATCTTCAATTATAGACCTACCAAATAAGGTCAAGGGTAGGTGGCATGCATACATGCACTATGGAGGGCTCACTCTTGGAGGTATTCAAAAGAATCATCCAAAGAAGGACCCCACAAGGACCTTGTGCAGTGGAAAAAAACGGTCCGTTTTGCTGAATTTTTAAAGTTCACTTGCTCTCCGAATTTGAAAAGGTGATACAAACAAAAGTTGTAGCTCGTGGGCTGAACTTTTGCCTCAAATTGTTTCATCTTTTTTTGAGCTACTAGCTGTGAGCTATGATTTTATTAGTGGAACCCAGTTTTCCCATGCTATGCAGCCACACTCTCTCTTCCACTTTATCATTTTCCTCTTTCACACACACTTCTCCACTCATCATCCCCACCTCTCTCACCACTCCTCTCTTCCCCCTACTCACCTTCTCCTCAACCTTGAAGAATAAGAGAAACCATGGTGAACTCATACCTCCCACACACAATTCCATTCCAAAATTGACCACCTAGTCTCATTTTTCCTCCTCCAAATTACCCATATCTATCAAAAAAACCACAAAATTCAGCCTCTTCTCTTAAAAGACAGCATCATGGTGGTTGATTACTCAGCTTCAATTACCTTGTCTCTCAAGGAAGGTCAAGAGTGGAGAAAAAATGTACCGTCAAAGCTAGTGGACCGTCAACAAGCGTCAAAATTGGCCCTACTCAAGACACTTGGAGCATCAACCTTGTAAAAAATCCACCTTTTCTTACCTCTTAAGAGTTTTTCTTCCTTATTTGTATCCTACATGGATACTCCCATTGTAAATATCCAATTCCATTTGTAAATTAATACTAACTCTACTAACAGTAACCCACTATGAAAAGTCCTATCACCTCCATTTCTCTCCTCTCTCTTTCCCCACCAACTTCATGATAATTCCAAGCAAAAGAAATTAGATAAATTGCTGAAAATCTAACCCAACCATGGTTAGAGGAGTAACCCTAGCCTTCAAAATTGCTATAAAAGGAGGGTGTAGCTAGCACAAAAAGGGGAGCCATAAAAAGGAGCACTATGCTATAGCTTGAGAAGCCAAGCTCAACCTCTTGAGAAGGAGCTCTTGAGTGGAATCTCATTGGCATTAGGAATATGTATGTGTTGTATTAGGGGTGATTAGCAAGGGAACTCTATGCCATTGTAAGAGAGAGTGATCATTAAATTGAGAGTAGGAAATCTATCATTTCTGCTACTAGAGTAAGCCTAACGTTTGCTCAATCAAGGAGGGTGAATTTGGACTAAGCATGGATACCTTGT
Organism: Adiantum capillus-veneris; assembly: GCF_014529385.1. Classification (NCBI taxonomy): domain Eukaryota; kingdom Viridiplantae; phylum Streptophyta; class Polypodiopsida; order Polypodiales; family Pteridaceae; genus Adiantum; species Adiantum capillus-veneris. The sequence continues at coordinate 76,687,346 of NC_140950.1, read as the reverse complement.
CTCCCTTCCAACGTGAAGTCATGGAAAATAATGATGTGTAAGTGTCTTGGTGTTTTATTTAAGTTCTTGATAGCTTGTCTCCGGGTATTGTTATCAATTTAGCCATAAATCCCACATGCTGTAAGAGGGCGACAGGGTGGAGAGGACTCCCTTGGCCTTAAGATAGTGATTGGGGTGGCTTTTTTCTTGTGATGTGTTGTGGTGTAATTTACTCAGGCTATGTTGAACAAATACTAATCTCACTTTGATTGGTCATGACAGATTTGTAAGAAGGCATTAGTGCAACAAGCACCCCCTTCTCTCTCTTTCTTACATATATATATTTATGTTTGCTTGATCATTAACGATACACTTCAAAGCAGCCCGAGCACCATCTCTCTCTCTCTCTCTCTCTCTCTCTCTCTCTCTCTCTCTCTCTCTCTCTCGTGTTTGAGTGTGTGAGAGTGTTCCATTGGTGTTAGGGTTAGTGTAAATTCCTTGCTTGTTTGTGGGTTGCTCTAACGATTCTCCTCTTTTGCGTCCTAGTTCGCTCTTAAACTAGGTGGTGTCCCTGGTGTAGTTGGGATTTGGTTGTGGGTTTGTTGTTTTGGTTTGTGTTGTGTTGTGCCCCAACCCCATTGAGCAGCATGGGAGCCTTGAAGGGTGTCTAGAGGTTGCTCTTATTGTTGCCCGCCCAGAACCGCTTCAAATTGGTGCCCCCACTGAGGAAGGCTTGTGTATATTTTGTGAAAGCTCAACCTTTAGCATAATCAAGTAGCTTGCATGAATCACGAGAATTTGTATGATCCCTTCATTCACATTGCAAGGCAAAAGGTACACATAATTGTTAGTACTAAGTTGCAATTCCAGTGAGTAATTCGTAGAATTTTAGGTCCTCTTAGGTTGGTCGAGATAAACGCTTCAGTAAATCCTTTTATTTTGCCTCTCATTAGGTACGACCTTAGTTTGGACATCTATATTTTTGTTTTGTTTTAAGCATTAGGTCATGCATAGACCATGGATAATGGCCCAGGAATAGAGGTTTTCCCCTTCCATTTCACTCCACACATTAGAATAAACATTGCAATTAGTAGAAAAATCCATTTTCAACAACGTATGGTGTTCATGTTTGGTGCCCAAAGAGTAGGAGAAATTCTCGCATCACCAAACCCTGTCATCCTACCTCTTATTGATTATCATAGGTCGTTTGATGTGAATATCTTTATTTTGTTGTAGAATAGATTGCAAGCTAGAAAACATTATTGTGTAAATCTTTCTAAGAAAGAAAAACAAAAACGGGTGTCACTTTGAAATCAATTCAATGGAAAGCCAACGCCAAATGTCTGGGTATCCTCTTTTCTTTGGAGAGCCTAGAGAGGATGCATAATTATTTTTAGCGAATTTCAAGATGTCTTGCCGTATCAAGAGGATAATAACTGATCAAGAACGTGTAGAAATGTTTGAGGTGGTCCTTAGGAAAGATTCTAGCACTTGGTTTGACTCTTTGCCTAAGGAAGTTAAGGGGAATTACAAAGAAGTTTTGAATCGTTTCAAGAAATACTTCTTTGATCCCCAAAACACTCAAAAATTATGGCAAGACATTGTTTCTCATAAGCAAAAAGACTTAGATGACTACTACTTGTACAAGCAAGAGTTTCTACGTCTTTGGGCTCTATGGATATGAAATGTTGCTAACCCTGGTGATGGTGCAGAATTTCTAAAGAAGGAGAGGTTCATAGCCGGACTCTTTCCTGACCTTAAGGTAAAAGTTGAGGCGGGTGCACCTGCTACCTTTGATGCAGCTGAAACTAGGGCTGCTGAGAAATATAGGAAACTCAAGTGCTTAAGGGGAGAGGTTCCAATAGAAGGTCTTAGACCCAATGGTAAGTCACAAGCATCAACATCGAGGGAGCTTCCTGAGGTAACGGCGGAAGTAATTGAGAAGTTAAACGAATCTTTAAGCAGCCTGTCAATTCACCTTGCACAAGCTGTAGGTCCAAAGGGACAAGCAAAGAAGTCTGAAGAGCGAGATGCACGACCTAGGAGAGTCTTGCAATGTTGGAATTGCGGAGAGTCTGGACATGGGATGTATAACTGTCCTTGGCCCCGTGGGGAGCCAGGGAGACCTAACTTGAATTACCCAGTGATGAATGCAGGTGAAGGAACTGGTCAACAACCAAGGCTTCTACAAAGACCAAATGGACCAAGACCACCTCCACAAGGGGTAGAAGGAGTTCCACCTTTGCCAGATCCAAATGTGCATGTGGTAGAGGTGACAAACTCAAATGAGGTTGACATGGAAGAAAATGGCATTAAGTGTGGCCGAGGAAAAGGTAAAGAGAAAGAGGGTGTCCCATCACAGAGTGACCATGGACAAGGCAAGAAGGCAAAGGAGACCAGGGAAGCTAAGAGGACTCGACGTCGTATCAATCTCCAAGAATTCCCTCTTGGACATGGTATGGCTCCATACAACCTGTTGGAAGACATGCGAGGTAAGGGTCCTGATATCTCATGGCCTCAGTTTCTTGCATTATGCCCACAAGTTAGGAGGGATTTAACAAAGGCAGTTAGCACTAGGAGAAAGGTAAAAGAGAGTTTTCCTGTTGTAAAAATTGCACATGCTGAAATGAACGAGGATATTACACCTGTGCTAGATTGTTACATAAAAGGAAGATTGGATAGGAAAGTTCTAGTGGATGGGGGTGCACAAATTTGCATCATGACAGAAGGGCTCATGCAAAGACTAGGCATGCACATCCATGAGACACCTGAAATCAAAGTGAAAATGGCAAACAATAGCAAGTTTAGGTGCGTAGGCATTTGTAAAAATGTTTTTGTGGAGGCCTTTGGCATTAAGAAGACAGTGGATTTCTATGTCATGTCTACCAAGGGAAATGGTTACCCATTTATCCTAGGAAGACCATGGCTAATGAAAATGCGAGCTTTGCAGGATTGGGAGAGTGGAAAAATAATTTGCAGGAATGACAATCACAAGAAGGTTTTCTTTGACATGAAGGAGCAACGCCAAGAGGAGCTCCATGAAGAATCATCTCGAAGTGAGACGGAAGAAGATTGGACTGAAAACACTTCAGAAGAAGAAAGTAGCGGCAGCATTACTGAAGAGGAGTCCTCCATTGAAGTCATGGGGGTAAGGTTTAAGCCAAACAACCAGGAGACCTCTTCTCGAGGTTTGGAAGAGGTAGGTTCCCAAGAGAACCAAAAGGTGGAAGATGAAGGAATGTTGTCTACAACACTTACAAAGGATGAAAGAGAGGAGTTCAAATGTGTGCTAAGGAAATTTCCGAGGCTTTTTGCTAAAGACTACACCAATGTGCGTGGAGTAGATGTTGTTCAACACAAGATTGAGTTGAAGCCAGAGGCCACACCTAAGGCTCAAAAGCTACGAAGGCTAGGAGTCGTTAAGGAGCAGGCTCTACTCAAGGAGGTAAGAAAGATTCTAGCAGCAGGTTTCATTTATCTAGTGGAGAATTCAGAGTGGGTCTCTCCCGTTGTTGTCACTCCTAAGAAAAACGGCAAGTGGAGGGTGTGTGTGGATTATCGTCCACTTAATGGGGCAACAAAAAGAGTTCACTTTCCCCTCCCATTTCAGGATGAGATACTAAATGAAGTAGCTGGTCATGAGAAGTACACTGTGTGTGATGGTCATGAGAAGTACAATGTGTGTGATGGCTACTCAGGTTACTTTCAAATAGGTATCGCATTGGAGGATCAATTGAAAACAACCTTTATCACTCCTTGGGGTTGTTATGCTTTTAGAGTCATGCCATTTGGCCTGACAAATGCTCCTGCAACTTTCCAACGCTTCATGAACATGGTGTTTCAAGCATTCTTTGGAAAGTCCATTAGGGTTTTTATTGATGATTTTTGCATTTATAGCTCAAAATCATTGCATCTACAAAGGGTAGAAGAAGGTTTAAAGAAGCTCTATGATATGGGAGGTCAACTCAACCCCGACAAGTGCCACATAGGTGAGGATGAAGTGATCTTGCTCGGTCACAAGGTTTCCTATAAAGGCATTGAGGTGGATCCTTCAAAGTCAAAGGCTCTTATTGAGCTCCCATCACCGAAGAGTCTTAAGGAGGTCATCTCTTTCATTCAGAAGGTGAAGTATATGTCACGCTTCATTCACTTAGCCTCGGAGTTGCTTCATCCTTTGCAAAAGTTGACACAACAAGTAGAATTTGCATAGTCTGATGAGCTTGAAGAGTATTTTTGTAACATTAAAGTCATTTTGTCAAAGCTACCAACACTCATGACTCCTTGTTGGGAGTACACATTCTTTGTTAGCTCTAGTGTTGGAAGGAAAACAATTGGTGCTGTGTTGCTACAACAAGATCCCCACAGTACAAGGATACGACCCATCTACTTTGCTAGTAGGGTCATGAATGCTTTGGAGAGAGACTACACAGAAGCAGAACTCATGATGCTTTCTCTCATGTTTGCGGTGAGAAAGTTTAGATCCTACCTACTACCAAAAACTTTTGTAATTCTCACTGCAGAAAATTTGTTCCCTTGGGTGTCATCTCAAATGAATCTTAGTACTAGGATCTCAAAGTGGATTATGGAGTTGCAAGAGTTTCAATACTCTTTCAAGGTAGAAGGTAGTGTGCGTGCACAATTGGCAGGGATTCTCACTTATAGGGTGCATGAAAAGGAGATTAAGGTGCCTGAAGTAAAGACCCTACCATTGCCACCACCAAAAAGTATTCCTAATGCTTTTACCTTGTTCTTTGATGGAGCTTTTCGTCGAGCCACAGGAAAAGCATGGGGAGGGCTAGTGTTGCTCAACCCAAGTGGAGAGGTGGTCATGAAAGAGAAGTTCAATCTACCAAGTTCAGCTAGCAACAATGAAGCAGAATATGACACACTACTTCATGGTTTAAAAATATGCATTGGCCATGGTATACAACCTCTCATGGTAAAAGGGGATTCACTTCTCATTGTGAAGCATATTTTAGGCATTTGGGCATGCAAAAATGAAAGGCTAAGGGCCAAAGTTCATACCATCCGTAGGCTATATAATCAATTTGAGGAGGTGCAATTATATCATATTCCTAGGAAACAAAATGAAGATGCTGATTTACTTGCACAACAAGCCATTGCATGTGTAAAGAAAGAAGTGCAGGTCATCATGGTGGCGGCTGCTGTGAAGCAACCGAGGTACCAGGGATTGGAGTCATTGGCTCCCATCATTGGCTACATTTTGGAGGGTGAGTTTCCACCAGACTTCACAAAAGCTCAGAAGAGGAGACTCATGAAGAAGGCAAGCCTGTATCTCTTCCTAGAAGGCTCCCTCTATCAAAGAGGGAAGGATAAAGTGTGCAGAAGAGTACCAACTATCGCGGAAATTCCAACCATTCTAAAAGGTTTGCATGAAGAGGCATGTGGTGGTCATTTTTCCCAAGAGTTAACTGTGAAGAAGATTTTGCTTGCGGGGTATGTTTGGCCAAGTCTGCATGTGGATGTCCAACATTGGTGTAAAAGTTGTCACAATTGTCAGGTAAATGGGAATAGAAGATTGATTTATGGTCCAAGGCAAATCGTGCTTGCAAATGGACCCTTTGAAAAGTGGGGCATTGATGTTATTGGTCCTCTGCCTAGGACAAAAAATGGTAAACTCTACATTCTAGTGGCTGTAGACTATATGACTAGGTGGGTGGAAGCACAAAGTGTGGCAAAGGTAAATGAGAGGACAGTAAGCAAATTCGTCTACACTCACATTTGTTGTAGATTTGGCACACCTTTGGAGATTGTTTCTGATAATGGTCCAGGGTTTAGAACAGGATTGCTCACAGAAGTCTGTGAAGAACTTCGCATTCTACATCATCACAGTACACCCTACTATCCCCAATCAAATGGTTTGGTAGAAAAAGCTAATGGTGTCATTGCAGGCATCATTAGAAAGATGGTGAAAAACAAGACAAAGTTGTGGGATGACTTCTTGGATGGTTCCTTGTGGGCGTATCGAACCACATATAGGGAAGCCACGGAGTTCACACCATTTCACTTGGTCTATGGTCAAGAGGCTTTACAGCCAATTGAGCTAAACATTCCAACAATGCGACTTCATGGAAAATCAACACAAGATGATCAAGAAGCATGGATGGATCGACTTCTTACCTTAGCTGAGCTTGAGTGGAAAAGAGAAGCAGTATACGAGTGCTATAAGAGAAAAGCCACACAGACAAAGGAGAAGCTTGACAAGAAACTGAAGGACAAAGGCATCAATGAAGGAGATCTTGTGCTAAGATATGACAATCGGCTCGATAATCGTTTTGATGCCAAATTTGAAACAAGATGGCAAGGGCCATACATAGTCAAGAAGGCTTTCAATTCAAGTTACTATCAGCTTATGGACTTGAATGGTAAAGAGCACTCCAGGAAAGTAAACGGGTATCGCTTGAAGCCCTATTTGAGTCGCCTTCTACCAAAGGATCTACCAAAGATCTGTAAAAAGACCACTGTCTCATGTAAGTATTGTTCCATGAAGCATGAGTGTAACACAAACCAAAATTCCAAGGGGCCAAACAATGAAGATCTTCTTAAGGACACTGAAGCACTCTCTTTGGAAAAGATTCTTTATGATGATACATGAATATACCACAATCCTGGGGGAAGGCTAATGATAGCCGTTTTTTTGGCTCTCTGTAATTGCCATAGTGAGTTATCTCACCCTATCAAATCACTCAAACACTGTGGTTACCCTCACCCTTTCACTGTATATAGGTGCGTGTGAGTTAGGGGACTTTTCCCATATCTCCTTACTGAAATAAAAAACCCTCAATTAGCTAGTCATTGGGCTAGTTGAGCCAAAAAAATAAAAAATATAAAAAATATAAGTATATTATGGCCCATGCGTATGTAAATATTTCTTTGTATATAGGGCCTAAATAAAAGATTTTTTCATAATTATTTTGGTATTTATTTAAATATTTCTACCTAGGTGCGTGTTATTTATGCTCTGTACATTGCCTCACCATTACCACAATTTTTCTTACCATTTTTCATACTCTTTATTCCATATAGAAATATTTTCATGTATGCTTCTCTTATATTTGGTGTAAATCCACCTCAACAAAAATCCAAAAAAACTAGTTTTATTTATGTGTATATTTTTTCACTATTGTGATTTTTCCCTTCCTACATCTATTTTGTTTTTTTTTCTAAAAACTTAGAACACCAAAAATATCTATCTTTTTATGATAGCCTCATAATGAGAGAGATTTCTTTTGACCCCTTTATATTTTTTCCACTTATATTATTTATATTTGACATGTACATATTTTTTAGACTCCTCAATATTTGATTTTCTTAGATGTACTATTCACTTATATCATGATCTCAACAATATCTTCAATTATAGACCTACCAAATAAGGTCAAGGGTAGGTGGCATGCATACATGCACTATGGAGGGCTCACTCTTGGAGGTATTCAAAAGAATCATCCAAAGAAGGACCCCACAAGGACCTTGTGCAGTGGAAAAAAACGGTCCGTTTTGCTGAATTTTTAAAGGTCACTTGCTCTCCAAATTTGAAAAGGTGATACAAACAAAAGTTGTAGCTCGTGGGCTGAACTTTTGCCTCAACTTTTTTCATATTTTTTTGAGCTACGACCTGTGAGCTATGATTTTATTAGTGGACCCCAGTTTTCCCATGCTATGCAGCCACACTCTCTCTTCCACTTTATCATTTTCCTCTTTCACACACACTTCTCCACTCATCATCTCCACCTCTCTCACCACTCCTCTCTGCACCCTACTCACCTTCTCCTCAACCTTGAAGAATAAGAGAAACCATGGTGAACTCATACCTCCCACACACAATTCCATTCCAAAATTGACCACCTAGTCTCATTTTTCCTCCTCCAAATTACCCATTTCTATAAAAAAAACCACAAAGTTCAGCCTCTTCTCTTAAAAGACAGCATAATGGTGATTGATTACTCAGCTTCAATTACCTTGTCTCTCAAGGAAGGTCAAGAGTGGAGAAAAAATGTACCGTCAAAGCTAGTGGACCGTCAACAAGCGTCAAAATTGGCCCTACTCAAGACACTTGGAGCATCAACCTTGTAAGAAATCCACCTTTTCTTACCTCTTAAGAGTTTTTCTTCCTTATTTGTATCCTACATGGATACTCCCATTGTAAATATCCATTTACATTTGTAAATTAATACTTACTCTACTAACACTAACCCAATATGAAAAGTCCTATCACCTCCATTTCTCTCCTCTCTCTTTCCCCACCAACTTCTTGATAATTCCGAGCAAAAAAAATTAGATAAATTGCTAAAAATCTAACCCAACCATGGTTGGAGGAGTAACCCTAGCCTTCAGAATTGCTATAAATGGAGGGTGTAGCTAGCACAAAAATGGGAGCCATAAAAAAGAGCACTATGCTATAGCTTGAGAAGCCAAGCGCAGCCTCTTGAGAAGGAGCTCTTGAGTGGAATCTCATTGGCATTAGGAATATGTATGTGTTGTATTAGGGGTGATTAGCAAGGGAACTCTATTCCATTGTAAGAGAGAGTGATCATTAAATTGAGAGTAGGAAATCTATCATTTCTCCTACTAGAGTAAGCCCAACATTTGCTCAATCAAGGAGGGTGAATTTGGACTAAGCATGGATACCTTGTCTCCCTTCCAACGTGAAGTCATGGAACATAATGATGTGTAAGTGTCTTGGTGTTTTATTTAAGTTCTTGATAGCTTGTCTCCGGGTATTGTTATCAATTTAGCCATAAATCCCACATGCTGTAAGAGGGCGACAGGGTGGAGAGGACTCCCCTGGCCTTAAGACAGTGATTGGGGTGGCTTTTTTCTTGTGATGTGTTGTGGTGTAATTTACTCAGGCTATGTTGAACAAATACTAATCTCACTTTGATTGGTCATGACAGATTTGTAAGAAGGCATTAGTGCAACAAGCACCCCCTTCTCTCTCTTTCTTACATATATATATTTATGTTTGCTTGATCATTAACGATACACTTCAAAGCAGCCCGAGCACCATCTCTCTCTCTCTCTCTCTCTCTCTCTCTCTCTCTCTCTCTCTCTCTTGTTTCAGTGTGTGAGAGTGTTCCATTGGTGTTAGGGTTAGTGTAAATTCCTTGCTTGTTTGTGGGTTGCTCTAACGATTCTCCTCTTTTGCGTCCTAGTTCGCTCTTAAACTAGGTGGTGTCCCTGGTGTAGTTGGGATTTGGTTGTGGGTTTGTTGTTTTGGTTTGTGTTGTGTTGTGCCCCAGCCCCATTGAGCAGCACGGGAGCCTTGAAGGGTGTCTAGAGGTTGCTCTTATTGTTGCCCGCCCCGGACCGCTTCAGTAGGTTGAAGGGTATGTTGTCTACGGAATTAACACTTGAGGAGAAAGATAGTTTTTTGCAAATGTTGATGGGATTTCCTAACCTGTTCATTGACAACTATGAAAGAATCACAGGCATTACAGTGGTGGAACATCATATTAAGCTGAAGGAAGGGGTAAAACCAGTTGTGCAAAAGCTACAACGATTGGGGGTCATACAAGAAAAAGCACTCTTGGCCGAGGTAAGGAAACTGCTGGAGGCGGGATTCATCTATCCTGTAGAAAACTCAGAATGGGTGTCACCCGTAGTGGTGATGCCTAAAAAGAATGGTAAGTGGAGGGTCTGTGTTGACTACAAACCACTAAATGCAGCTACAAAGAGAGGCCACTTTCCTCTCCCTTTCTTGGATGAAATTATGAATGAAGTAGCGGGTTTTGAATCCTATACCGTCTGTGATGGTTATTCTGGATACTTTCAAATACGCATAGCCTTAGAAGATCAGCTAAAAACCACTTTTATCACGCCATGGGGTTGTTTTGCATACAGGGTTATGCCATTTGGTCTCACAAATGCACCTGCCACATTCCAAACATATGTCACATATGTTTTTCAACCGTTCTTTGGAACATCCATAAGAGTGTTCATTGATGATTTTTGTATATATAGCTCCCGTATTTCACATTTAGAAAAGGTAACTGAAGGTTTGGCCAGGTTGCAGAGCCTAGGTGGGCAATTAAATGTGGATAAATGCCACATTGGGGAGATTAAAGTCATTCTACTAGGCCATGAAATTTCAGCAAAAGGTATCAACGCCGACCCAAGTAAGGTGTCCGCACTCATAGCCCTACCTTCACCAACGACCGCACGTCAACTGGTCTCTTTTCTACAGAAGGGGAGGTACTTAAGTAGATTCATACATCTACTATCACAACTTGTTCTACCACTGCAACAATTCACTCAAAGATCAACTTTCACTTGGGACGAGGAAAGCGAACATCACTACAACAAGGAAAAGAAGGTCCTAGCCACTCTGCCAACTATCTCACCACCTAAGTGGGATGAAAAATTCTATGTCACCTCAAGTGTTGGTGATGACTCATTGGGGGCTGTGCTACTCCAAAAGGATACGGCGACATCTTTCATGAGGCCAATCTACTTCTCTAGTCGAATGATGATAGCAGGAGAGAAAGGTTTCACCCATGTGGAACACTTAGTCCTAGCTCTTAGATTTGCAACTACAAATTTTAGGTCATATTTCCTGCCTAAGCAATTTGTGATTCTAACCACGGATGAAATATTTCCCTATGTTGTACAACACATGGATGTGTCTGCTAGAATTACTAAATGGCTAGTTCGTTTGCAAGAGTTTGACTACACGGTACAAGTAGAAATCACGACAAGGGCAAGCTTGGGGGGACTCATGACCTACCAAGTCTTTGAAAGGAAGGAGAAGCAATCTAAGGAAGGAGAAGTCCGATTACCTCCAGTACCACCGATGGTAGAAGGAGCATACTCTCTCTACTTTGATGGAGCCTACAAGTGAGCGTCCGACAAAGCAGCTGCAGGCATAGTGGTCTTTGATGACAAAGGTATTTTTGTTGGGCCAATTGTTAGATTCACATCTAACAATGAAGCTGAGTATGCAGCACTAACCAAGGGTCTACAATGGTGCGTCTCGCAAGGTGAACAACGCCTTAATGTATTTGGGGATGCTCTACTTCTGGTAAGGCAAGTAAATGGAGCATGGACATGCAAGAATCCTAGTTTAAGGAATCACTTAAGTGGTGTAAAAACCTTGTTGGGTAAGTTTGAAGAAGTTCAAATACACCATATCCCAAGGGCTCAAAACCAAGAAGCAGATGCCCTAGCAAGTGAAAGACTACAGGAAGTGGTGGTTGGAGCAATAAAACTAAAGCTCCCTCTATTTCAAGGCAGTGATGCCTTGCCTGACATCATGCATTTTTTGGAAACAGGGGAATGCCCATCAGATTTAACAAAGGGACAGAAGCAATGGCTGACGCGGAAGGCCACAAGGTATCGACTCATCAATGATGGTTTGTACTGTAAGGGTAAGGACAAAATACTCAGGAAGGGTAAGGACCCTCTCTCTCACGAAATCACGGGAGTAATTGCTAGTTGTCACGACGGGGTTTGTGGTGGTCACTTTTCCCTAGACATAACAAGTAGGAAAATCTTGCAGGCAGGCTTCATATGGCCTAGCCTCAACTGTGATGTACACCATTGGTGCAAAACGTGTAAGTTGTGTCAAAAGGCCGGCACTAAGTCACTTATGCCTGAACCACAGACACTTATTCTCTCATATGGCCCATTTGAAAAATGGAGTATTGATGCCATTGGGCCATTACCTAGGGCCAACTTAGGAAAATTCTACATTATCATGGGGGTCGACTACATGACTGGATGGGCAGAGGCTATAGCCACCACTAGAATCACAGCGGTAGAGATAGCTAAATTTATCTACAAGCACATATGCTGTAGGTTTGGCACACCTTTAGAGATCATCTCTGATAGAGGGCCAAGTTTCAGAGCAGACTTGGTAGGAGAATTAATGCAGAAACTGGGCATTACAAGGAGGCACTCTTCACCATATTACCCTCAATCTAATGGCCTAGTTGAAAAGGTAAATGGAATGGTTTCTAAAATTATTACCAAGCAGGTAAACAATCATCCTGGAGACTCGGATAAGTATCTACTACCAGCTTTATGGGCCTACAGAAATTCATTTCGTACATCCTTGGGATTCACACCGTATCATCTAGTATTTGGTAAGGAAACAATCTTGCCCATTGAAGTGCAACTACAAAGTCTCAGAGTAATGGCAAGCCAACTTCAACAACCCAACATGCATTTGAGAGATCACATCATCAACTTGGAAAGACTGCAACTGGACAGAGAAGAAGCAATAAATTATTATGCAGCACAAGCAAAGCATAGACGGCTTAGCTTTAACGAGCATCTTCGGCTACGACAATCACTTCGACACGCGCAAGGATAAGAAACTCCTGCTCCGATGGGAAGGCCCTTTCATCATCAGGAGAAAGTATGCCAATGGAAGCTACCAGCTTATGGAGGCTGATGGAAAACTTCATAAAACCAAGGTAAATGGTTGACGACTTAAACCTTATTTTCTTCCATTTGACTAGGCTCCACCAATTGACATTCCAGATGAGGACACACCATCAACGGCCACCTCCGACGATAATGATCAAACAAATGAGCTAGAGACATGAATACCTCTAGCCAAAAGGGGAGGGCTAATGATGGGGGCTTTTCACAAGCCAAGCTCCCATACCCCTCTTCTCTCGTCCCCACCCCATGAAAACCCCCTCATAGGGAGGGAGTGATAAAACACATTGAAAAAAGTAAGAAAAAAATAAAGTATGATTATGTAAAATATATAAGAAAGGTAAAATAGGCCACCTCATGCCTGCGGGGTAGCCCATCCCCACCTTGCCTCCTTTTTCTTCACTGTTGCCCCTCCGGGTGTCCCTTTTCCTCTCCTCCACTCAAAAGGTCAACTCCCCTCTCTCTTCCCCTTGTCCTTTCTCCTTTCTCTCTCCCCTCAAGCTACCCCACCTCTCACCAATAATGCATTATAACTCACCAATAATGCACCCTAACTCACATGCAACTTACCCTATCTTCCAAAATAGTATACCCCACCCCCTCTTTCTCTCTCCTATCATATCCCATGACCCAAATACCCCCCCCCTCTCTCTAAAGGGCGCCATGTATCTTTTCTTGTAGCTAAATAACCTCCCCCACACTCACACACACTCAGTTTCACTGAAAAAGGTGCCCACAGACCCATCCCACCCGATGGTTACCTGATTTTTCTTGTGTTCACACACATCTGCACACAGATTCACCTCTGAACACACTCCCCTCTCTCCCCTCTTGTAATTACTTTATTCTCCATGTCACCTCTCACTTTTTTTTCATCAACCCATCTCTCTCTCATGAGACTGCTGTTCTGGCACATATACACATAGCCAGACAAGTGGGGCCCACAATCACATGGCCTATGTAGATAATGATTTCTTCATTTCTAAATTCTAGAATTTCTCCTCCCTCCTCCCCTATATAAAGAGGGGTCACCATCACACTAATGACACACACCATCACCAAAGAGTATACTATGCACTGTGTGTTCCTAGTGCACACACACACACCCACACCATCACCATCACCGCAATCACCATGCTTGTCTTGAGCATGACCTCTACACCCTTGGGCTATGGAAGATGAAGGGAAACTAAATGAAGGATGATGGCCATAACCCTCGTGCGAGTCTTTGCCATCAACTCCCACCTATCCGCCATGTGCTCTACCACGCTCTCCCTTCTCATTCCCCTACCCTATGCTCCCCATTTCATCGCCTTATTCTCTAAATAAAGCTTGAGGTTTTGTGAGTATGTTTTCTTGCAATGTTTTGCCCATGTGAGGTGTGCGGAATCTCCACCTAGTCTTGTGTTTGGAGTGAGCTTGTGTATGTGTGAAGGGTGTGTGGACTCGCCATCCTTTTGTGGTGCCTAAGTACTAAGCCGCTATACCCCCTCCCTCACTCTCTCTCTCTCTCTCTCTCTCTCTCTCTCTCTCTCTCTCTCTCTCTCTCTCTCTCTCTCTCTCTCGCACTTGATCTCATTCCCTTTCCTCTTCATCATTACTCCCAAACATCCATCTCTCTTGGATGAAAACTTTGTTATGGTGGTGTGTTGTTTGCGTCCTAGCCGCCGAAGCTAGGTGGTGCCCCCTGTTTGCTTTACCATGACAGGCTCGAGGCGCGCCATTCGGTCCCCGGTGTTTTAGAGGCCGTCGGGGTTCGGGGTTCGCTTTGCCCCCGTCAACGCGTGAGCTCATATAGCTGTTCAAACACTAATCATAAGTGCTATGTGTTCATCTTCAGTCTTACTCTAAACAAATTTTCCAAGATAGGGACGTAAGACACTATCCATGAGTGTCATCAATGTAGCTGGAGCATTGGTTAGACCAAAAGGCATAACCAAAAATTCAAAATGCTCGAACAGTGTTCTAAAGGTAGTTTTGGAGATATCTTGCAGTAGCATACGTACCTGGTGGTATCCTAAATGAAGATCTATCTTTGTATAGTATCTTGCCCCATGGAGTTGATCAAACAACTCATCCACTCGAGGCAGAGGATACTTGTTCTTGATCTATCGCATTTAATCCGTGATAATCTACTCACATGCGCATAGTACCATCTTTCTTTTTTACCAATAGAATTGGTGATGCCCAAGGCAAAGTGCTAGGTCTAACGAAACCACGAGCGAGGTAGTCAGCCAACTGACTATACTGGAATTCACCTATTTAATTTGAGAGTAGCGAAAATTAATGAGAGTACTTTTGAGAAATGACTTTGTGAGCATAGCGGGTGAACATAATTGAAGATAGAAACATAATCATAGCAATTAGATAACTTGGCATGAAGAATAATTTTGCAAGAGAGATAATTTAGAGAACATGACAACAGTTGAGGACCGGATTTATGTGGAGCCGGTCCCCCCTCCAATAGGCATTTGTATTATGATTTCTCCCATTAAGAGAGACTTGTTACAATACAAGCTTTGTGTTCCTTGTGACCTAGGTGATGCAATGAAGATGGAAGGCTTCTTGCATCACAAACATAACATAAACTTGAAGAAATCTTTAACTATCCCAAGCCTCAATCCCAAGACCTCAAACACCTTCGAATGTGGAGAGAGCTAGTAGGGAATGAGGGTAGGGAAGAGGAAGAAGAAACATTTCGTAGGAGAAAGAATTAGTTCCTAACTTATCATAACTCTTGTTGCTAGCATACATAATAGCATAGTAATGAAGAAGAAGGAGATGGCAAGCTTAAGCATTGAAGCATGGCTCTTGGTTGGATTTGCACTCCATATCCAATAGTTTTGGTGTAGGCTTTCAACCTCTACTTGCTTGGAGAAGGAGAGGGAGCTCTTGCACTTTGCATAGCACACAATGAGAGTGTTTGTGAGTGTGTGTGGGTGATTATACCCCCTACGCAACCCCCTAGCTTGGTTGGGTTGAACCCCCCTTGTAGCTCATGCTTGAAGCTCATTGGACCCCTCTAGGCCTAGCCAATCACAAGTAGGAGGCATTACAAGCAGCAAGGGTAGCCTTGAGACAAGTGTCCCCCTTTTCCCTTTGAGAGAGAGGGCTAGATAAATTCTAAATCAATTAATTAAATCTTCTAAATTATTATTGGACCCATTGGGTGGCCAACCAATAGGCTTCAGGCACACCGTGAGGGCAACTTGAGGAGGAACTTGACAAGTGTCCCTCTTGCTTTGTTTGTACCATGCATGCCTTGTGTGAGTGTGTGGGTGTTCTCTCTCATCCCCCCTCATGTAGGGCTCACCCCCTCCTTGTATGGATTTAATATTTGACTTTTTGACACCTCAAGACCCTCATACATAGGCCCAGTTCCCACCACAAGCTTGGCCGTTAAGCACTTTAAGCTTGGGCTAGGTTCTCACCTTAAGTGCAACCCTAGCATCTCAAGCATGTCAAGCACCTCAAGCATCTCAATAATTAAGCACCTCAAGCATCTCAAGCACCTCAATCATCAAGCACCTCAATCATCAAGCACCTCAAGCACCTTAGTCATCAAGCATGCCAAGCAGGACAAGCACCTCGAGCTGGGTCGGGTTCTCGCGCCTCAAGCTCAGTCTTAGCTTACCTAAGGTCAAAGGCCTTTTATACACATTATTGGAGGTCTTCAATGAAGCTAACCCTAAGTTCTTATGCTCCATTTGTTAGCCTTGCTCTTTGATAGACCATCTCTCATTTGGGCCCCTTTACCATTGCCCCTGTGTTGAGATAGATCTATAAGCACATGTTTATATCTTAACACTTGTTCCCGTTAATTCTCCCACATTAAGTGATCAATTTAATATGAGAAAATCATTTGGGTTGGTTAGATATTAGATATTATATTTTATGACACTGACTCTCAACCTCCTTGGCTTCTTTAGCACTCATACGATAAGGTGGTTTACTCACCGGTTAGTGCCTAGCAAGACATCTATGCCATGCTGCACATCACATGTAGGGGGTAAACCCGGTGGTAAATCACTTGAGAACAAATCACTATACTCTGTGAGTAAGTGAGTCAGCTTTTGCCGTGCAAAAGGAGAAAGTAAACTAGAGTTATGCTGGGGTGGAGAATCTTGTAATTCTTGTAATGTTTGTTTTACAACAGTTGCACGTTGCTCTATAGAATTAAAATTGAGAGCACTTTGCTCGTTAGATTTGTTAACACTTTGTTTATCAGTAAAATTCATTGCACTTTGCATACCATTACTAGAATTCAATGCACTTTGCATACCCTTACTAGAAGTCAAGGGTCATCGTATGATCTTGAACCATACGCTCAACCCCCTTGAACTACCGTGTCCCATTCTTCTTTATCATTCCCAAACATCTGCTCCACCACATACTTGTGAGAGCAGGGAGTCTGTGTAAGCTTCAATTTCTGGACTAGCTTATAGTTCAAGAAGTTATGAATTGCACCACCATCCACTAAAATACGAACACGTTGGCCGTTAATAGTGCCATGCATGCGAATCAAACCATGGGGGCCAAAGGTGGGCTGCCACATTGAAGTAGGAACACAACACTTGTGCTTTTCTTCCATATGAAGAACCTCTATAGCACAAAATATAAGAGATGAATCTAATGTGAGGCGTTGCACCGTGTGCATGGCCTTTTCTTTGCCTTGAAAAAGAGGACAATCTTTCTTGTTATGTTGGTCCGAAAGACATCGTAAACACAAATTGTGTTTCTTTGCACACTCAAAATCACCAGTGTCGAGAGACCCATGCGGAGTATCTCGTGATTGCTTAGGCTTCTTAGCCTCTTGTGGGCATGGAGAGGTAGATTGTCTCTTGTTCCTCTTGGAACGTGTGGGAGATCTACCTCGCCATTGGCTCTTAGCCACATTGCTTTTAGCAAAAGTATTCTTAGAGTAGGGAACATTTCCTTTCCTCTCTTGGTCATCATCGTATCTTTGTGCATGACTAATGGCTTCTTCCAAAGTTTTTGGATGTTGGGTCTTGACATGAAGACGATAGTCCTTGTCAAGGACCCTATTAAAACCCCGTATCTTTTGGAATTCATCTAGACCTTCTAGTTTTAATATGATTTCCTGATACTTTGAAAGGTACTGTGTGAGAGAGAGGCTAGACATGCGGCATGCACCCCATGCTAACCAATTCTTATCTTCTTCATTGGAGTCCAAAAACTACTTGGAGAAAGAAGCTTGAAACGCAGCCCAAGACGGAAGACGAGGAAATGTCATCCACCACTTATAGGCCTTGCCTTTAAGAAATAGACTTGTTTCCACACCCGTCTTTATATCCGGGGTTTGTCTTGTTAGGAAATAAGACGTAGCTAAATAGATAATTGAGTAGATTACTTAATGGAGAGAGACAGATTTATATACACGAGATTATAGAGTAGAGAGAGAGAGAGAGAGTACACACGGTATACGTGGTTCACCCAAGGTGGGCTACGTCCACGAGAAAGCGGCCACTCAATGGCTTTAGTACTTCAAATCAAGAAGTAGTTTACAAAGGGATTATACCCTTAATGGAGCTCCCGCCTTGCTTCACTCTCACCACCTCACACTCACCTTGTTGCATCAACTTCACACTATGAAATGTGTGTAGAAATGGCCTCCTTTTATAGGCCAAAAGGGCTGCCCTCTCTTATGAGAGACAGCCATGTGTAGCCGCCCTTGTGCGAATAAGTCCAAATCGGACCCTCCAATCCACCCATGTGTGGCCGCCCTTGAGAAGACAAGTTCGCTTTTGAATTCGGCCACCGGCCACCGGCCATTGACTTCCGACCACCGGCCATCAGCCATTGACTACCGGCCACCGGCCAACCGACCGGTTGTTTTTCGACCACTTTTCGGCTGCCGCCCGGCCATAATATTCCGGTGAAAAAGAATATTCCGGCAAAAAAAAAGTCTCGGGGGCCTCCGTCCCCGAGGCCTTTAAAGTTTCCCCTGATTCTTGTTCGTGAAAATTTTGGTTTCCGGTGAGTGATTTTCCTTCACGCACGATGGCTTCTCCTCATAATGGGGGCCTTACAAATGTGCGCTTTTACCGCAGAAAATTACAAGGGTAAATGAGGCTCCATACTCAACAATCTCCCACTTGGAGACTGATCTCCAAACCAAACCTGTGACTGCTTTCCATTCTGGCATCTTATCCTTGAATGCCGATGGAAGATGAGAAAAAGCTCAACTTCTGCTTGTTGACCACCTTTGTAAACATGTCTGCAGGATTTTCACTTGTATGCACCTTTCCTAGCTTTAGTTGTCCCTCTTCCAAAAGAGTGCGTATGAAGTGATATCTCACCTCAATGTGCTTTGTCCTTGAATGAAAGGCTGAGTTCTTCGCAAGATGGATAGCTCTTTGGCTATCACTGTACAAGACACAATTGTCTTGTTTGAATCCAAGCTCTTCTAAGAATCTGTGAAGCCACAGAATTTATTTGCTTGCCTCCGTCATTGCTACATACTCTGCTTCCGTGGTAGAAAGTGAAACCACTTTCTGCAGCTTTGAAGCCCAGCTTACTGCTCTGCCTCCAACCGTGAACACATAGCCAGTAGTGCTCGTTCGAGTATCTTTGTCACCTGCCATATCTGCATCAGCATACCCTTCTAGAAAAATATCAGTTCCTCCAAAATACAAAGCATTTGTTGTTGTCCCTTTTAGATACCTAAGTATCCACTTCACAGCTTGCCAATGCTCTTTACCTGGGTTGTCCATGAACCTACTCACAACTCCCACTGCATGTGCAATGTCTTGCCTTGTCCAGACCATAGCATACATTAGAGAACCTACCGCTGCAGCATATGGAACTTTAGACATATAGGCTATCTCCTCTTGTGTCTTTGGACACATATCCTTCATTAGTTTAAAATGACTAGCCAAAGGTGTAGAAACTGGTTTTGCATTTTGCATTGCAAACCTTTCTAGTACCTTCTTGATGTAATCTTCTTGAGATAGCTTTATTGTCTTCTTCGTCCTGTCCCTTGATATTTTCATACCAAGTATCCTCTTTGCAGCACCTAAATCTTTCATTGAAAAAGATTTGGACAGCTCCTCTTTTAGGTCTTTGATGTCCTGCATGTTAGCACTTGCAATCAACATGTCATCAACATACAACATTAGGATGATGAATTTCCCATCTCCCAAATTCTCCGTGTAGACGCAGTGATCCGAGTTACATCTTGTGAATCCATGATCCAACATCCATCGATCAAACTTTAAGTACCATTGTCTTGATGCTTTCTTTAAACCATACAAGCTCTTCTTTAATCTGCAAACCATTTTCTCCTTACCTTTTACTTCATACCCCTTTGGTTGAAGCATGTAGATTTCCTCCTCTAAGTCACCGTGAGGGAATGCCGTATTTACATCCATTTGCTTGAGATTTAGATCATGAGAAGCCACAAGGCTTAAGACATGCTTAATTGAGTTCATTTTTACAACAGGAGAAAATATTTCATTGAAATCAATACCTTTCTTTTGAGAAAAACCTTTTACCACAAGCCTAAACTTGTACCTTTTCTTCCCACCTTCTTCTTCCTTTAGCTTGTACACCCATTTGTTTTGAAGTGCCCGCTTACCTTTAGGCAACTCAACCAACTCCCATGTTTGGTTGCGATGTAGTGAGTCCATCTCCACTTGCATGCTCATCATCCATTCTTCTTTGGATTCATGTTGCATAGCTTCTTCATATGATTCCGGCTCTCCAGAATCTGAGATCAAGAGATGGTTGAAAGAAGGAACAAACCTTTCTGGAGGTCTACTTGCTCTTTTAGATCTTCGGGGAATAGGTTGAGGCTCCTCATTTGGTTGACGTTGTTGCACATTGTCACCGTTTGCAGTCCTTGAGTCTTCACCGTCCTCAAGCTCCATGTACTCATCACCTGTTTCCTTTGTTTGTTTTCTTTCCAAGTAATCTTTGTACATATTTTGTTCGTTAAAAATTACATCCCTACTCCTTAAGATTTTACCATCTTCAGGATTCCATAGGCGATACCCAAAGTCTCCTTCTCCATAGCCAATGAAGAAACACTTTTTGGACTTTGCATCTAGCTTTGATCTTAGGCTTCTATCTATGTGCATGAAAGCCTCACACCCAAACACTTTGAGAAATGCATAATTCACCGGTTTACCTGTCCATGCCTCTTCTGGAACTCCCCCATCCAATGCCGTTAAGGGTGACCGATTGATTAAGTACACAGACGTACTTACAGCTTCCGCCCAAAGCTCAACCAGTAGGCCTGCATGTAGCCGCATGCTTCGTGCTCGTTCCATGATTGTCTTGTTCATCCTTTCTGAAATCCCATTTTTTTGAGGTGTCCTTGGGGTTGTCCTTTGCCTCCGAATTCCATTTCTAGCACAAAAGCTTTCAAAAGCTTGGCTGCAATATTCGCCTCCATTGTCGGATCTAAGGCATTTAACCTTGGTACATGTTTCATTCTCCACAAAGGCTTTCCACCTTTCAAATATGGAAAATACATCGGATTTATTCTTCATGACATAAACCCATGTTTTTCTAGTCACATCATCTATGAATGTTACATAGTACAATGAGCCACCAAGTGATGGTGTACTTGCAGGACCCCAAACATCAGAATGAACCAACTCAAGTTTTTTAATTTTTCTTTCATTTCCTAATTTTTGAAATTTTACCCTGTTTTGTTTACCATAAACACAATCTTCACAGAACTCTAAGTGCACTTCTTTCAAACCTGGTAGAAGCTTCTTTGTTTGAAGGATTTTCATTCCTTTGGCACTCATATGCCCAAGTCGGTAGTGCCACACCGCACTGTCAACTTCTGTAGTTGCTGCACAAGCTGAAGGTTGCATGCTAACAGTACACAAGTAAAGTGTACCGACTTTTTCACCCTTGTCAACCACCAAAGATCCCTTTGAGATCTTCCACCGTTTTTTTCCAAAAGCAATGTTGTGACCTTCATCGTCCAATTGTCCTCTAGAGATCAAATTTTTGCGAAGAGAAGGAACATGCCTAACATCTTTAAGCTTCCATTCATTTCCGTTAGCAGTTTTGACAGAAACTGTACCTTTGCCGACAATCTCACAAGCTTCATCATCTCCCAAGTATACATACCCAAAATTACCTTTGGTGTAGTCTTGGAAATGTTGCTTGTGTGGTGCCGCATGGAATGAAGCCCCGGAATCTACTATCCAGGAATTAGACACATTGTCTAATGAGAGAATTAGAGCATCTTGCTCTACTTTACCTGCCACATTGGCCTCCGATGTTGGCTTGTTGTCTTAAGACTCTGTCTCCTTCTTCTTCTTGGACCAGCAATCCTTCTTGACGTGGCCCTTCTTGCCGCAGTTCCAACATTCAAGAACTGACTTTGTGCGTGACTTGCTCCGCCTTGAGCGATCACGACCCTTTTGGTTTTTGAACCTCTCCTTAAGCCTTCCTCTTGTTTCCATTGATAGTGCAGCACTTGATGATTCTCCTATGCTTCTCCTTCGCATTTCCTCGCTTAGGAAAACACCCACAACATCATCAAACTTAAGAGTATTTGTGCGAGAGATAGAATTACTTACAGCCATCACAAGGTTGTCCCAACTATTCGGTAGAGATGATAGTATAAGGAGAGCTCGCACTTCGTCATCGAAATTGATTTTCACTGATCAAAGTTGACTTATGTTTGTGTTAAAGTCATTCAGGTGTTCTGCAACTGAACCATTCTCTGCCATCTTTAGATTGAATAAGCGCTTCATAAGAAATACCTTATTGGATGCCGATGGTTTCTCGTAGAAGTCATCAAGTGATTTCATCAAGTCCTCCGTGGTCTTCATCTCCGAAACATTGAAGGCCACCGTTGACGCCAAGCTTAACCGGATTGTTCCCAGTGCCTTTCAATCAAGGACAATCCATGCTTCATCTGCCATTGTTGCGGGCTTCTTCGCAAGACCGCCTAGTGGCAAATAGAGGTCCTTCTGGTAGAGGTAGTCTTCAATCTGCACCTTCCAATGTTGGTAGTTTTTGCCGTTGAACTTCTCAATCTTGAGCTTCCCTTCCTCCGCCATAACTCCCACTCAATTCAAGGAATCCTTTCCTTGAGATAATTTAGCTACGAGCAAACCTTGCTCTAATACCAGTTGTTAGGTAATAAGACGTAGCTAAATAGATAATTGAGTAGATTACTTAATGGAGAGAGACAGATTTATATACACGAGATTATAGAGTAGAGAGAGAGAGAGAGTACACACGATATACGTGGTTCACCCAATGTGGGCTACGTCTACGGGAAAGCAACCACTCAATGGCTTTAGTACTTCAAAAAAAGAAGTAGTTTACAAAGGGATTATACCCTTAATGGAGCTCCCGCCTTGCTTCACTCTCACCACCTCACACTCACCTTGTTGCATCAACTTCACACTATGAAATGTGTGTAGAAATGGCCTCCTTTTATAGGCCAAAAGGGCTGCCCTCTCTTATGAGAGACAGCCATGTGTAGCTGCCCTTGTGCGAATAAGTCCAAATCGGACCCTCCAATCCGCCCATGTGTGGCCGCCCTTGAGAAGACAAGTCCGCTTTTGAATTCGGCCACCGGCCACCGGCCATTTGACTTCCGACCACCGGCCATCGGCCATTGACTGCCGGCCACCGGTTGTTTTCCGACCACTTTTCGGCTGCCGTCCGGCCATAATATTCCGGCGAAAAAAAAATTCTCGGGGGCCTTCGTCCCCGAGGCCTTTAAAGTTGCCCCTGATTCTTGTCTGTGAAAATTTTGGTTTCCGATGAGTGATTTTCCTTCACGCACGATGGCTTCTCCTCATAATGGGGACCTTACAAATGTGCGCTTTTACCACAGAAAATTACAAAGGTAAATCAGGCTCCATACTCAACATGTCTCAATCTATGAATATCACTCCATTTGTGTAAGAATATTTTGACCGCATCCTTGTCACGATCACGCTCTTCCCCGTGAAGCTCATGAATGGTGATATTCTTAAGTAATGCATTGCTACCTTCTGCATCTTCTGCAGCACGTGTCTCTTGGACTCCTTGAGTCATGCGAGCTTGGTTCCCTTGAACCGTGCCACTTGTGGCCCCTTAAGTTGTCCCGTGAACTCATAAATTTTACAAGTAACTCTGTAAGATTGGTAAAATTTGCATTGAGTGCAGAGAGATTTCTTTCAAGACGCTTTGGTGATGTTCCAAAGTCTTGAAAGAATCTATATCTACAAGCCCATGATCTCCTAGATCATCATCATCATGCATATTAGTGTGAGCAGCACCCATTGTGCCCTGATGTTGATCTACGTGCTCAAAATCAAACGTGTGTGTAGGTGGGATATCCTCACTGGCCATGGTAAACACACTAATGCAAAGAGAGAAAAAGAAACAACAACTTGTACCTTGACAAATTGAAATCTTTGTGTTTTGTATGCTCCGGGATTTGCGTTGCATGCAAACCTCACCTTGTGGGAAGTTAAACGCTTCACTTGTCGTTCCTTGTAAGAACACCGTTGATGATTCTTCACAAAAACTCGTCGTTTTTGTGAACGCTTTTCTTCACTTTGAAGCTGCCTCCTTGAGGAAAAACGAATTTTTGGAGGAAAACTTTCCTTCCTCCAAGAAGTGAAAAGAAAGGGTAAAGCTACTTCCTTGAAGTTTGAAGCTTTTCCTTTTCTTCTAGTTTTCATTTCATCACAAGTAGACTATCTTTCCTTGTTATACACAACAAGAGCCAATAGCTTGATGGTAAAGTGTTGGCCTCTTACCCTCGTGGGATGAGTTCAACCCTCCTTCATGCAAGGGTTAAGCGGGCCTTCCTACCTGCATAGCCAATGGCTTTAACGGAAGCCTTTGGAGCCTTGGTGTCGCCGAGTTGTCGTTCACGTTTGCCTTGGTCGCGCGCTGTGGAGGGCGTAGGTGCCGTGGTCGGTTGTCACTATTTATCCACGCGTTGCTTGCATACGAAATTGTGTTGTCTTCATTTTGCTGCACAATGGAGACGTCGCTGTCTGCGGAACGTGGGAGAGAAGCAGGGCGTCGCACGTACATGCAAGCCGCTTTTAGCCTCCTCCCAAAAATAGTTCGGATACCAGTGAAAGGGCGGTGGTAATACGTGTGCTAGTCTCCACCCAACCGTGCTATCTTATAGCCTCCCCCTAGCGTACACATTGTCCTTACAGGAACACTCCACATCCTTCCATCGCAAGTCGCACGATTGGAAAAAAAAGCAAGTTTGCCCCCTTCTGTCGTGATTGTCTGTCCACTTGAAGTGGACCCATCTCGATGCTCCCGACTCCGATCGGCAAGCCACAAATTTTGGTTGACCCCCCATGTTGCATGCAGCTTTACAAAACTCGAGCGAGCTCAAAAAAACTCATGTTCGCGTGCCTACCGATGGGCACATACCCGACCCTTGGGAAATATTCAACATGCCATAACTTGCTAGTCTAAGCTCCGAATGGCAATCTAAAAAGACCCGCATGCTCGACAGCTCGAGCTTGACATGCGTATCCAAACAATCCCAGTTTTTGCCACCTATCTGTACGTGCAATGCTCGTTGGGGATCTGCAAAGCATTCCATCTTAGAACAATCATAACTTCCACACCGGGACTCAGTTTGAGGAACCGTCTGCACCAACTTGCAGAGCATCAAATCAGCATCTCGGGCACCTTCACATGTCACCCCCACTGGACCATTTTGGGGTCTTTCTGACAAAAAAAAACTGCATTAGATATATACTTCCACTATCATTTTCCTACCCAGGTCCTCCACATTGGCCTTGGCCCTTTGTCCTGTACCTGCTAGTACTCATAGCTTGGCATAGATCGTGTTCCTACATAGACCAACTTTGGTTGCACCAGCGTATTGACCGCATCCTAGTTGCGATCACGCTCTTTCCCGTGAAACTCATGAATGGTGATATTCTTAAGTAATGCATTGTGATAGCGAGAAAAAGAGCAGTGCAATCGGGTGGCCTCTATACTCGTGCACACTCCACAAACCATGCATCATGCAAACAAGCAAAGAACAAAACAAAGGGGGCACCACCCTAAATTTAGAGGTTTAGGGACCTCACACATAGTGCACATAGGCATCAAAACATATGGCAAAACACATAGAAACGAATCTTAGGGACCTTATGTAGCATATATATACACAAGACATCAGCTTAACAATACAACAGCATCTGATTATACATAACAAGGATATAGAGAAGCAAGCCAAGGATGGCATAATCCCTTGTCAAAAACAATCAACCCAGCAAGTAGGTATGATCCTACTAGCAACACATCAATACCTTAGAGAATGATGGCGAGGATGGTGGCCATGGAGCATGAGAGAAAACTCCTTATTTAGGTTTTAGGGTTAGTAATGTAGCATACTAGAGGGAAAGAGAGAGAGAGAGGGAGAGAGAGTAGAGCTCCATCCATAGCTCCTCGTTGTGAGCAATGTCGTCATAGCTTCGTTGCTTGGTGAAGTGGGTGAAGTGTTGTTTTTGAGTGAGAGAAGGCCTCCTTATATAGGTTTCTGAGAGGGTTTAGGATTCGGGATAAACATGCTTAAATCCGCTGATTGGGGTTACTTTTTGCTTAGGGTGGTCAACAGATTGAGGTCACCTGATATGTCACCATCAAGATATTCTCTAGAGTGATGTGAGAGGGGAGGATAAATGCTGATTTTTCTGATTGTGATACATGTGGATAAGGCCTTGACCAGCAGTTAAGAGCAGGTAAGGTGGCTGTTGAAACTGGAGGTTCTGCACATGTCAGGGGGGGACCTGCTGGGTCCTCCTGAATATCAAACTCTCAAAAAATCCTCAACCATGGCTTCTTTTGACATGTGTTCTTTGAAAAAATCAGCATGTCTCTTTTCAACTCAAAAGTCTTTATCCCTGTTGACTCACCTTTACCATAAGATTTTCCCCTTTTCTCCTCCTGTAACTGCATTGTTGATGCCCAATCACTACTTCTAGTAACAGTGAACTGGTACCTACCAAATACTTATGGTGCAGTAAAAAATATTTACCATGGGTAAAAAAAGTTACTGTAGGTAAAAAGTGATTTGTATTTACCATGTAGGTGAAAAATATTTACTGTAGGTAAAAAATATTTACTGTCGGTAAAAAAGTGAAAACGGAGTATGCTGTGCTGTGAGTCCACACGAACATCCTCGTGTAAATTTCACTAGAAATTCACACCTAGAATGGGCTATTCTGTAAGATATGGGTTGTAGGCAATGCATAAGAGCTCGTTCCCACGTATCTTCTGTCCATGGCACTTTTTACTCTTTGGTGCTTGTGAAGTAGATTTTTCTTCTCTTTCAAGATCCCTTGGACTAGAGTATCCTCATCTCCCCAACAACTGACTGTGCCTTTATTGCATCTTCAGAAGGGGTCCTAAAAACCAGGCATCATATAGCCCTCCCCCTTAAGCTAGAGGTATTTGATGCCTCTAGCTGTAGGTTGTGCTACAATAGGGTTCTCTTGAATACTTACCCACCTGGTACCAATTGAATTTGCCATGTTACTTCTTTCTTGGCTGATGCACCCTGTTTAGTCCTTTCTGATGAATAACTGTATCCATCCATGACTAACAACTGGTCTCCTAGACCCTTGAAAGCCATACCCCATCCATTGTCAATATCCGCTTTCACTGGTAGCATTCTCTTTTTTCTTTTTTTCTTCTCTTTTTTTCGTTTTTTTTTTTTTTTTTAAACGACTATGTACATGATTGTTACCTTAGTTGGAGCTCGAATATGATGAGCTCTCCTCTAAACCATCCTTAGCATTGATTTCACCAGCATATGGTTGTGAAAGACGACATTGGTAGGCCTTCAATCGCCAACCATTTACCGGGGTCTGATGTACCTTACCATCTAGGTCACCTAGTTGGTGACTACCATTTGAGAACCTCTGTATCACTACAAAAGGGCCTTCCCACTTAAGCAAGAACTTACCATCCTTCCTGCAATCAAAGAGATTGTCGTATCTGAGCACTAAAGAACTCTCCTTGATACCTTTCTTTACAAGGTTGCGATTGAACTTCTTTCGTCTCTTCTCTGCCTGGGCTGCATAGTACTTCACTGCTGACTCTCGATCTAGCCCTAGCCTCTCCAAATCGATGATTCTTCCTTCCACCTGCTTCTCTTGACTATCCTATTGATGTGCTTTTAGAACTCGGAGGCTCGCTAGCTCCACTTCTATAGGCAATAGTGCCTCTTGCCCGTAAACCAAGTGAAAAGGTGTATACCCCAAGGATGTTTTAAAGGATGTTCTGTAGGCCCAAAGTGCTGCATCTAGGTGTTTGTCCCATGTCTTAGGATGTAAATGCACTTGCTTAGTGATGATTTTACATATAAGACCATTTACCTTTTCCACAAGACCATTGCACTGAGGGTAGTATGGTGTAGAGTGCCTGCGCTTGATTTTTAACTTGTTCATCAATTGCCCGACTAAATCAGCTCGAAATCCCGGTCCCCTATCCGAGAGAATCTCCAAAGGTGTGCCAAAACGGCAACAAAGGCATTCAAAAATGAAATCACTCACGTCCTTGGCTGTGATGCGCTTTGTGGGACGAGCTTCTGCCCATCTGGTCATGTACTCCACCCCCATAATGATGTATTCCTTCCCTGATTGAGTGCAAGGTAGTGGCCCTATTGCATCTATCCCCCATTTTTCAAATGGCCCATAGGTTTTGATTGGATGCTGATTTTCATGGGTAAGACGCCTTGGTCCAGCTTTTTGGCAAACCTCACATGTGCGGCACCAATGTTGTACATCTCGATGGAGGCTTGGCCACGTGAACCCTGCTTGTAAAATCTTTCTGCTAGTAATCTCTTGTGCAAAGTGGCCACCACACACACCTTCATGACAACTAAACAAAATATCCTTTATCTCTTGGGATGCAGGAACTCTCCTTAAGACAGCATCTTTCCCTCTACAATACAAGTCTTCATTCACTAAGCTATAGCTGGTAGCCTTTTTTGCCAACCACCTACGTTCACTTTTACTCATACCAGAGGGTGCTTCACAATGCTCAAGAAAGTAAAGTGAATCATGCAGCTCCTCCTTTCCCTGGTATAAAGGACTTTTCACAAGGATAGCACCTACTATGAGAGTTTGTAGTTATTCACCTGCTAAGGCATCTGCTTCTCGATTTTGATCTCTAGGTACAAAGTGCACTCGAACTTCTTTAAAACCCTTCAACAAGGCCTTTGCTTCCCTCATCTTAACAGACAATTTGTCATTTTTACAGGCCCATACACCAACCATTTGCTTAACAATCAACATGGAGTCACCAAAAACATTTAGCTTTGTGATGCCCTGAGAAAGACAACATTGCAACCCTAAAACAAGGACATGGTACTCTGCCTCATTGTTAGAATGAACCTCTTTTTGATGAAACCCTTTTGCAAAGATCTTCTCCTTCGTTGGACCTAATATTACTATGCCTGCTGATGCCTTGTCTTTGGTCCTCTTGTAAGCCCCATCAAAATACAGACTGTGTGCTCCCAGTAGAACTTCAGGCTCCGGGATAGGCGGTACCTTACTAGGTGCCTCTTTCTTGGCCTTCTCATAACACCTTTGTGTGAGGACATCTGCCAAACAAGCACGGGTGGAATCCTCTACTTGTAGTGTGTAGTCAAACTCTTGAAGCTGCACCAGCCACTTTGCTATTCTTTGAGACAATTCCATGTGTTGTAGGGCATATGGAAAAACCTCCTCAGTTGTGATCACCACAAATTGTCTCGGAAGTAAGTAAGCCCGAAACTTCTCCATTGCAAACTTAAGAGCTAGCACCAATTGCTCAGTTGCGCTGAAACCCTTTTCAGGAGCTGTCATCACTCTACTAGAGAAGTAGACTAGTCTCATGAGAGATTTCTTGAGTCTTTTTGCATCAAGAAAGCTCCTAGAGCCTCTGGACCTACACTAGGATTTAGATAGAATAATTCACCCCATGTGGGTTGTAGGACGACAGGCAATGAGCTCAAAATGGTTTTAACTTCTTGAAAGCACCTTTCACCCTCCTCACTCCATGTCAATGTAGTGTGTTTAGTGAGCTGCTGCAAAGGATAGATTGCCTGAGAAAGGATATGTATGAATCGTCCCATGTAGCGAACCTTTTGAATGAAGGAGACTAGTTGCTTCACGTTTGAAGGAGTAGGTAAAGCTAACAATGTCTTTACCTTTTCAGGGTCAGCCTCAATACCATCTTGAGACACAACATGGCCTAGTAGAGTGACCTTGCTCTCACCTATGTGGAACTTTTCTTTATTCAATTGCCCACCCAATTGGGCCAGACGGGTGAAACCTTCATCAACCTTGGACAGATGTACTTCCCTAGAGCTGTAAATGCAAAAATCATCAATGAAGACTCGTATGGACTTACCAAAGTAAGGTTGAAACACCAAGTTCATAAACCTCTGGAAAGTAGCTGGGGCATTAGTTAAACCAAAAGGCATAACTCTATAAGCAAAACACCCCCAAGGTGTTATGAAGGTAGTCTTTCTTTGGTCTTCATCTGCAATTCTGATTTGGAAGTAGCCTGAGTACCCATCACACACTGTGTACCTTTCATGACCAGCCACTTCATTTAGTATTTCATCTTGAAAAGGCAAAGGCAAATGGTCCCTTTTTGTGGCTGCATTTAGAGGCTTGTAATCCACACATACCCTCCACTTCCCATTTTTCTTTGGTGCTACCACAACTGGAGACACCCACTCAGAATCTTCCACTGGGTAGTTAAATCCTGCCTTGAGTAATCTTTTTACTTCTTTTAAGAGTGCATCTTGTTGCACTAGCCCTAATCTCCTTAGCCTTTGCACCACTGGTTTGGCACCTTCCTTTAATTGGATATGGTGTTGGGTTAGCGTCACTCCTTTAATGTGCTCGTAATCAGTTATAAAGAGGCCAGCATGCTTCTTTAGTACCTGCAAATAGGGTTCTCTCTCTTCTTCTAGTAGGTCCTTAGCTAGCATCTCCTCTAAGCCTGTGGCTTCTTCCTTGTTTAGAGAGTCTTGACCACCTTCTCCTTCTGGGTTTCGCAGTATTATACCAATGACTTCCAAAGAGCTAGCATCCTCCTCAGATGACTCATCCTCAGATGAAGAGCAGCTGCTTGTGCTCCATTCATCCATAGAAGTCTCCATATCTAGGTCTTGTTGTCTACCCTGCTTCATGTCATACACAATTTTTTGTTGCTTGCCACCTACCTTATGATTTGGTCGCAACTCAAGGGAACCTGTCTCCCAATCTTGCCTAGCTTTCATAGCCATAAGCCAAGGTCTTCCAAGGATTAGCGGATAGCCCTCACCCTTAGTTGGGATCACATAAGCATCAATTGAGATTGCCACACCAAAAGCTGAAACCTTCACTCCATTAACCTTTCCCACACAAGCCACCCTTACATTATTTGCCATCTTAGCTTGTAAGGAAGTTTGCTCGTTTACTTCCAAACCCAACCTGTGCATTAATTTCTCTGTCATAACACAAATCTCGGCTCCACCATCTACGTACACATTGGAGACTCGCTGACTCTTAATCTCTGCATCAATGACTGGCATGATATCCTTCATGCCTCTTGCACTAATAGACCCAACTGACTTTTCCTTAGCCCTCCTGGTGCTGACCATCTTAGACCAGGTTCTACGCATCTTTGGGGAAAGGTGGAGGAGTTTCTGCCATGAAATCTTTGGTCCTTGCTTACTCACATCTGCTCAGGTCGTAAGGTATGGATCCTACCCCAAGTGGAAAGTCTTCTACTCCTATGTGCCTCCTTGACCTACTCTTCCTTTTCTTATCTCCTATCACTTGGGAGGAACCCTCATTCCCTTTATCCGGCTCTGAAGCTTCCATTTCATCAGTTCTTTGTCTCCTAACTCTCTTTATTGGCATGGCAACAGCTTCCTCCATTTTTTCTTTCCTTTTATCCTTACCATTGTCAAGACTTATGACAGAGACAGCCCTGTCCTCCCCTCCCGATGGTAGTGGAGGGATCTCTGCTAGTGCTTGTGGTGGTGGAGGAGGGGGTCTCAATATTTGGATTGGTGGAGCCACGTGTGCATTTTGTCCATTTAGTGGCCTAGCTCGAGGAGGAGTGACTTGCTGGCGAGGAGGCCGTCTTTGATTACCATTTCCTTGATAGCGTCGTGGATGGGGGCAATAATACATGCCGTGACCTACCTCTCCATGTACTCACGTGCTTGCCTTTGTCTTCTTGTCTATTTCGTTCATTTCCTGGCTAGGGAGCCCTTACACCTTGAACCAGATTGATGGACAGGCTCTCTAGTTGATTGGTGATTTGTTGAAGTAATTCTTGTTGAGAGGACTCTTGGTCTGTTGCTCCTGTCCCTGCTACTATCCTTGCCATAGGTTGAGCTAGCGGTGGAGGCTCCATTCCCCCTTGTAGTTGAGCTTGGAATTTTAACTTCCTATCCTTCTCCCTTGCATAAGTCATAGCTTTATCAAAGGTATCTGGGAATTTACCTTTTACCTTTTCTCGAAGGATGGGGTAAAGCCCTGCCAGGAAACAGTCCTTCTTTAGGCATTCTGGCGCCCTTTCTCCTTCACCTAGTGATGCACACCATTTCTCCCACAGGTTGAAAAACTTTTCTTCATAGCTTCTATAGTCATTGGGTGATGTTTGGCGTAGCTCTAAGAGCTGTCACCATATCTCCTCTAGAGGCTCATGGCGGCAAAATTCTTCGATGAAGGCCATCTTTAAGGACTCCTAGTCTCTTCTTTCTTCAGGTGCCAAAGTTTGATACGATAATTTTGCACCTTCCCTCAAGAACAAAGGAAAGGCCCTTAACTTAGTAGCTTCGTCATCCCTTCCCGATACCAGAAAGTCCATTTCCAAATTATCCAAAAAGTCTGGAGCAACCTCCCCAGGCTTACCATAAAAATTAGGAAAGGCCATAAGTGAGAGAGTAAACAATTACACAAACAGCTCCAATTTATTTTAAAATAGAGTATGGTAATTACAATTTGGAGCTTTAGCACAACTTAGCTCAAAATAGGATGAAGATCGACACGTCAAAGGAATGGTAATAGTCTAGTAAGGGTAGAATGTCAGGATGAGGAGAGCGCAAGATTTCCCCAAGTCTCTCGGCTCAAAACAACAGGGCTATTCTTTGCTGATGAAAGATTTTTCTATCAATACAAATATTCACACGGATATGACGCACAAAATGGAAAGGAAACATGCGGGGATCATCATTCTCATTATTGGCATCCATACTTACACACAAGAGCCTAGCTTAGTTGCACCACCTTGGGATCAATGAGCCTGATCAGCCACAGAAGGTCAGCACCTCGGATCACTTCGACTCTTCCTGATGCATCTGTGAAGACATAAGGCATGATGGCAACACTTTGTACAATGCTGAGCCTTTTAGCAAGCAACAATTGGATGCTATTACCATAATCAGCATGACGAATGAAAGTGACACCATTAATGTGCAGCACATCATCAACTAAGATAGTTTCCTTAGATTGAGATAACTTCTTGAAAATTAGCAGCAAAGGTAGGGCAGGGAGGCTTTTCACCCGGTCTCCAAATCACTTTGGACAATATCCAAAGTGATCTTCACGCGGACAGGAGGTTGGCTTGGGATTGGTGGTGTCTGGATTCACAAAGTGCACTGGGAGCACTCGTAGACGGGCGGCAATCTTGTAGGCAAGCCTTCGCCTCTTTGCTTCAGGAGGATTTAGGGGTGAGAGTCGTGGTTGAAAGTTGGAGGTTGAAGTTGGTTGCTCACTAGCCTTTTTCTTGCCTGTAGTGGTCATGTAATCCCTTATTAATGAGATTAAGCCAAATGTTACCTTACGCTTGAGCACGCGCTGCGGCCTTGGGCCACTTAGGTGTAGAGGTGATCTTCTTCCTCTTAGTCGGCTCCTCAGGAAAGAGAGGTCTGGTGATGCTTTCTCCTCCATTAATGTGTGTCATAGTACCTTCGTGTATGTTGATGTAGAATATTTCAAGCTCGTGTGCGTTGGAGGTTTCTGGAGCACTCATAGGTTGAGAGGAGAGTTATATCAAGCTCTTCTTCTTACTCTCCTTCGTTGGCGACGATCACGAACAAGGCATGTAGAAGAACTTACTTCTTGAATTTCAATGACACTGCAACCTGGTAACAAGAACTCGATGAAAGCTTTTAAGGCCTCAAAGCCTCCTCCTCTTCTGTTCTCCAATTTGCAAACTCCTCACGCCATTCGTCCATGTTGTAGATTGCACATCTTCATTGCTTGTGGACATAAGGTCTCTGTAGCCCTCCTCAGTGGGGACACCAAAATGATAGCGAGAAAAAGAGCAGTGCAATCGGGTGGCCTCTGTACTCGTGCACACTTCACAAACCACGCCTCATGCAAACAAGCAAAGAACAAAACAAAGGGGGCACCACCCTAAATTTAGAGGTTTAGGGACCTCACACATAGTGCACATAGGCAAGTGAGACTTCTGGCATTATGATGGCATCAAAACATATGGACAAACACATAGAAACGAAGCTTAGGAACCTTATGTAGCATATATATACACAACACATCAGCTTAACAATACAACGGCATCTGATCATACATAACAAGGATATAGAGAAGCAAGCCAAGGATGGCATAATCCCTTGTCAAAAACAATCAACCCAGCAAGTAGGTATGATCCTACTAGCAACACATCAATACCTTAGAGAATGATGGCGAGGATGGTGGCCATGGAGCATGAGAGAAGACTCCTTATTTCGGTTTTAGGGCTAGTAATGTAGCATACTAGAGGGAGAGAGAGAGAGAGGGAGAGAGAGTAGAGCTCCATCCATAGCTCCTCGTTGTGAGCAATGTCGTCATAGCTTCGTTGCTTGGTGAAGTGGGTGAAGTGTTGTTTTTTAGTGAGAGAAGGCCTCCTTATATAGGTTTCTGAGAGGGTTTAGGATTAGGGATAAACATGCTTAAATCCGCTGATTGGGGTTACTTTTCGCTTAGGGTGGTCAACAGATTGAGGTCACCTGATATGTGACCATCAAGATATTCTCTAGAGTGATGTGAGAGGGGAGCATAAATGCTGATTTTTCTGATTGTGACACATGGGGATAAGGCCTTGACCAGCATTTAAGAGCAAGTAAGGTGGCTGTTGAAACTGGAGGTTCTGTACATGTCAGGGGGGGACCTGCTGGGTCCTCCTGAATATCAAACTCTCAAAAAATCCTCAACCATGGCTTCTTTTGACATGTGTTCTTTGAAAAAATCAGCATGTCTCTTTTCAACTCAAAAGTCTTTATCCCTGTTGACTCACCTTTACCATAAGATTTTCCCCTTTTCTCCTCCTGTAACTGCATTGTTGATGCCCAATCACTGCTTCTAGTAACAGTGAACTGTTACCTACCAAATACTTATGGTGTAGTAAAAAATATTTACCATGGGTAAAAAAAGTTACTGTAGGTAAAAAGTGACTTGTATTTACCATGTAGGTGAAAAATATTTACTGTAGGTAAAAAATATTTACTGTAGGTAAAAAATATTTACTGTCGGTAAAAAAGTGAAAACGGAGTATCCTGTGCTGTGAGTCCACACGAACATCCTCGTGTAAATTTCACTAGAAATTCACACCTAGAATGGGATATTCTGTAAGATATGGGTTGTAGGCATGCATAAGAGCTCGTTCCCACTATCTTCTGTCCATGGCACTTTTTACTCTTTGGTGCTTGTGAAGTAGATTTTTCTTCTCTTTCGAGATCCCTTAGACTAGAGTATCCTCATCTCCCCAACAACTGACTGTGCCTTTATTGCATCTTCAGAAGGGGTCCTAAAAACCATGCATCACATTGCATCTTCTGTAGCACTTCTCTCTTAGACACCTTGAGTTGTGCAAGCTTGGTTCCCTTGTACTGTGCCACTTGTGGATCCTTGAGCCGTCTGTGAATTCATACTCGGATCATTTCTCCCTCCACCTCTAGAAGCCCTCTTTGAGGGGCCCTCATCCCCAATTTCTCTCCTACGTTTTTTGTCAACAAGTGCCTTGTTTCCTCGACACTTTGCAATGTAGGCATGCACTGGCAAGGCTTTTACAAGTTCATTCCACCCAGTCTCAAGGTGGATACAATCTCCTCCTTCATGTAAGACTTCTTTAGTCAAATTTTCCTTCATAGCTAACCCCATCGCAAATGGCCAGACATCTTCACCATCCTCACTCACATCTTCAATAGATTTTGACCCTTTGAGCACGACTTGACCAACCTTTAAGCCAAATGTTGATGCTTTAACCATTGAGATAGCATGACTGACTTACATGTCCTCAACTAGATTTTTCATCCCTCCTTTGCCAAAGTTGGTCGGCAAGGGCTTCCCTGTTTCAGTAAGATGTATCTTCCCTTCTTTGAAGAAGACAAGATCTTTACCCAAGGCATCTTTGAAGCTTTCAGAGTCCCTTCTTGGATGGTCTAGGCTATCACACCAGATGCACCTATTTACAAATCCCTCTCTGTTCTGAGGTCTTTGACTTGATGAGACTATGCAGATGTTTGCCCCTTTCTTCAAGTCTTGCTAGTTTTAACTTCAACTCACGTATGCCCTTCACAAGTCTTTCAAGCATAGACCCATCATCCTTAGAAGCTACAATAGCAGGTTTTGACTGCTTCTCAGTAATAGCAGAAACTTAAGCACCATTGTTCACCACCATCTTGTCTTCAAACCTTGGTCTGTATCTTTGTCTTCCAAGAGAAGCTCTAACTTTTCTTCAATTTCTTTGCCCACTGCTTGTAGGAAAAGTTCTACCTTCTCCCTATCCAAGGAAGCTTGTTCAATTTGTGATAGCCGAGCATAGCTTCGCTCAAACTCTCTGAGAAGCTCTGTAGCAAAAATCCCTTATTTGGGCTTTGCAACCCAATCTAAGAAAGTTCTTTTGGTCACCCTCTCAGAGTCCTCCATAAAATAGTCTTCTTCTAGAGCAAGCTTGAACTCCTCCCAATTTCTTCCATGAGCATTTTGAATTTCCCTAATACGCTGATCTGTGGGACACAAACTAGCTCAAAACTTCGAACCATGTCTTCCTCACACACTCGGTTCAACTCCATTTCCTTCATATAATCTCGTAGATACTGAGTGATGTCCTTGCCATCAAACTGGTCAATTCTCTTCACAATGGGTTGTAGTGTTGTTGGGGTTGATATCCGGCTTAATCTTTCCGTTGCTTATTGTTGCTACATGTACATGGAAAATTCTTGAAACATCTACATGATTGTAGGATCAAAGTGAATCCCATGTGTCTCTTGATTTTCATCCATGTCTAACAAAGTGTCTAGATCAATTCACAAACTCCTACCCAAGAAACTTCGCGTCGGGTTCACCAAAAATGTCGGAATGTGTGCGGTCTAACTGGAAAGGTGCAAAACCTCTGGCTGTGAGAGTTCGTGATGAGAGTCACAAAAACTTTGTGAAAAAGCGTTTGTGAGAATCACCAACCCTCTTTGAAAGAGTGACAGAAAATCTAAGAGCGTTCGTGACAGCAAAGTCACAAACCCTCTTTCCTATCGTGCTTAGAGTTTGCTTGTTTTCGTAGTCGAGATTATGATGAGAGGATCACCAAATCCCATTCTGTTTCACTTTAAAAGACCATTTAAAAACACTAAAGTTTTAGACATGAACCCTCAATTCTCATACAAGCACAATTCTCAATCCAAACCCAAGCCTCTTTCATGGTATCATGTAGCCTCGCCCCCAATTATATAGTCGTAACATCAAACACTTGAAAGGAATGCTCGAACTTCCACCTTCACGATGATAATTTTCTGATTTTTTAGAGAATTATGAGCTTCTTAAGTGAATCCCACACACCATTTTGATAAGGTGCAACCCGAATTCACTCCCTCACAAGCTCAGATACAAGATTGCAATGAGACAAGACTGCAACACACATAGATTGGGCAACCATCAAAGCTATTGCACAATAGAGCAATATTTCTGGTTTTCTATGTAAAAATCATCCCTCTCCCTCTCTTACCCATGGCATTTTCAGGTGATGTGTCAATTTTTAGGCCATTTTGCCACTTTTGACCAAAACTAGCTCATTTTTGACCCAAAAAATGCCATTTTTGATGTGAAAAATCTTAAACGGAGTCAAAATAGTCCCTATATTTGTGGGATCACTCGCATAAGCATAAAACACATATATTAGCATCATTTTTCATTTGTTCAACATTTTGGGTCACTTTCCATGCAATTCTGCAACGACGTCTGTTAGTTGCTATTTTTGGCAATTTTTGGCGACATCACTCTTTCTAGGCGAGATGAGTGTGCCACTATGAAATATTTGGACTATATACATTCCCAAACCAAAATTAGCATCTTATTAAGTGGTAAAGCACGCAAAGGCGCCACATCGAGGGCCACGACTCCTTGGATAGGTATGTACATGATAGCGACCGCAGTCGCCGCTTTAGCATATATCACGATATGTACATTATTGATTTTCTTTCAATGCATTGAGAAGTTTCAAAAGTGAGGTGAATGTTTTTATTTCACACTATGTACGTGCCACGGAATGAGAGCGTACCTACAACAGAGCTCTTTCTTCTCTAAAGATAAGTCTCTTTTCACATTAAAGTTATTGACCTTTATACCTAGGGATTTCTAAATGGCCAATGGCTAGTTCACATGGACCTTTATGAATATCATATAGCATTACAAATAATATGGAAAGATTCAGGGAGGTCCTCTCGACCCTCGAAGATTGAATTTTACAAAGCTTCAATATTTTTCTTAACTACAATCTTTGACGGAAGTCGCTACGAGTGTCTATATGGAAGCAAAAGTGTGTGAAGCATGTAAATAACTAGAGGTAGAAAATCTTCTCTTTGGTATTGTCTTTCGTCATTACTTTCGAGGTTTGATAGTAGTCACAACTTTGGTGTCCGCTTTTATAGTGGCACTTGAAATCTGCAAGAAATAAAAGTAAGCCAAGAAGGAGAGCACTCTCACCGTTTGGTGGTGGGCCACTCTCTCCCTTCCAACTTGAATGCAATCTCTCGATCTCGCTTTTGTGCTCACACACAGTAGAATATACCGGCTTGCCTGCCTATGAGAAAAGCCCTTAGTTGATTTAAATTAAATCAAGAAACTTTCTCTTTAAAATAATATAAAAATCCCTTTCTATCTCTATCGACTTGGGAAAAAACCTCGGGGGATTCACCATGGAAAACTTACCGCACCACGTAAGTGCAAGGGAGGGGTTTTTTTTAACAAGCTACATAAGCATATAAGTTAGGGACAGGCCCCCAATAATTTATCTCCCAGGCTTAAAAATAAGGGAGGGGGGTATCATATGTATGGGGGGGACGGGGAAGAAGTTAGAAAAGGGGAAAATGAGAGGAAGTTATTGTGTTTCAAAGTCATGGCTCCCCAAAAGAGTTTTCCCTCGAACTTGTGAGTCAATAATTACAAAGATACATGCAAGAACTAACACGGCTTTGTATCAATTCTTTGTTTTGTGATTATAGTTCATTTGTTGAGGGATGAAACATACAAAATCTAGATATAAAGATTTTGTATAGATGCAAATTTACACAAAGAACCTAACACAACTTTATGACCATGTTTTTTGAGCAATTGTGATAGGTCAGAATTGGACGAGTATCCAGAGTGCAGGCTGATCATCACATAGTTTGAAAGTCAAACTAAGACACATTGAGAGTACATCTAGTTATCACCAGACGTGGTTCCTAAGTATGTTGCCAGTCCCTATGCTACACACTCTTTGACTAGATTTACTCAATCAGATCATGTGACACCTAAATTATATATGTAAGATAGAGGTATGATAGTTTTCTCCATTGATTATCATCTAAGCGTAGAAAGGGGGGTCATATTCCCTAATGTGAGTCATATATAGGGGTTTTATCAAAGTTGTCCACTCGCAAGTGGCGTCCCATTTTGTATATAGAGTGAATCCCTCGGGGAAAAAACGCTCCCTTCTCTCGCTTCAATGTTTTGCAACAACAGAGTCATCCTGTCTCTACTCGGCTCTTTGCAGCCTGTGAGTAGCAAGTCTCTCTCTCTCTCTCTCTCTCTCTCTCTCTCTCTCTCTCTCTCTCTCTCTCTCTCTCTGGTTTCAAAACGAGAGAAGATCTCTCTCTTTGATTTGCTACAGGAGAACCTCACTCTCTCTCTCTCTCTTCCTCTTTGATTTCTCTCTCTCTCTCTCACTCACACTTACGTACACAGATGTGCTCGATGCATTGATGCTCGCAACATGCTATACTAAGCAAACGGCCGCTAGAAATGAAGCCCCTTGCCCCTCTTCTTCTTCACAAGAAGACACCAACCCAATGCGCCCTTTCATTTTTTTAAACCATGACCTTTTTTTAGAAAGGATTAACCTTAGACCTTTACAACTTTAGTGACTACCCAAAAATTGGCCTAAACATAAGCAAATACACATTTTGGTGCAAAATTTTTGGATCGACGAGATAATCCACTTGCTTGCGGTTCCATTTGGTAGTGTCGTCAACTTCAAAATTCCTTGGTGCTCCCAAATTGCAAAACGACAACCCTACCTTGACCAAGATTAAGTGCATCAGTTAAGGTAATAATAGTGTAGATGGTGATCATGCTGATGCAAGCAAGTGCAACACGACAATAATGCAATACATGTACAAATAAAAATGCATGCGATGGTACTGCAATATAAATGATGCACTTGTCCCCTAAAAATGCAAGATGTGGAGATTGGGAAGAAAGTACTCGATCCATTCTCTCTACATGGATCTTTAGTATTTAAATATCTTGATGAGAGTAGCAACTCCTGGATTTTCTCACAATCAAGAAGTTAAATACTACAAGAGCTCACGCACTGTCCTCTATAAATCATGAATTCTGAGCTTCAGTTGAACACTTCAAAATCAACAAGAAAATAGTATAGTAATTGCATTTTCATGGAAGCATGGCAAAAGATTAAACGATGCCAAAATTCTAAATAAACGTGTTTGTGCATTATAAATTAAACCACAATATAATTCATTGGCATTTGTAGAGGTCAAGAAATTGAGCACTTCAACTTTGCTAGTTTTACTATCAACAAGTTAGTAAAGGTCAATTGTTAATACCATAGATAATCCTCTTAATTCCTCCTAGTCAAGTTAAAACTGGGTAATTGTTTATTGAAAAAAATTAAAACAAAATATAGAACCTTAACCTATCTATTTGTACCAAAATATGGGATCCAGTTTAGAGGATATTGCATAGATTGATTGGTATTCCCAAGCTTATGCCTCTATCCTCATCCCATAGGCTTCTTCTATGTCATCTATTGATTCTTCTTCTCCTTCATGTGCATATATGTTAATCAAGGATGCTACTATACATGGGTATATATTTTGTGTGGAGGGGTAAGAATGTGCTAGTAGAAAACTATCATCTACTACGTACATAGGGATCAGTTGTGGTCACAAAACATAGTAGCCTTTATAATTCAGCATAATTCTCCTCACACGTTAGGTGGGCAATAATAGACCACTTAGCAAATAGAAGAGGAAAACACATTTGGCATGCTTGAGAAACACTAAGAGGATATCTCTCATCAAATGTAGAAGTAAATGTCTCTCATAAACTAGCCATATTTGTGAACACAAATAGATTTGATTAGGTTCCTATTAATTCTAGGTTTGGTCAATGTGTATGATGTAACATTATGAGTCTTGTGGATTTGGATTTCTAACTTTCATGCTAAACAACTCTCTATATGTTACCTCTATTTTTTATCGCTAGTCTAAGTATAAGGATATAGATATATATACATTCCCTAAGATTTGTTAGTTAAGAGGTCAGGGAGGAGATTTAGGAAAGAAGATAGCGAATGATCGATTTTTGCAAGTGCTTCCCCCTTCCTTGGGTATATCACACCTTTTGGAAAGATGTCGTGACTCTTTGAAACCAATTGTTCCAGGTTGTAACAGGGGAGGACTTTGTTCACCCCAATAGTCCTCCCCTAGGTGTTTAACCGATGGTAAGATGGCATCACTTTTTGAAACCAACTATTGCAGGTTATCATAGGGGAGAACTTTGTCCACCAATATTTTTTTGCCACCCTAGGTGTTTCACCCATTATAAGGTACTCTCCCATGAAGTAGCTCAAAATTATTCTTTAGGAAAAAAATTTAAAATGGAAGTTGTAGATTCATTGATGCTTTTGTGGAGATTGAAAGTGGTAGGTGGGGGTTGTGTAGAAGTGTTTACATCTATGGATGAACTACATCAGTAGCTAGAAGCTAGATCGTTCTCACTTTAGGGGCCAAACTAGCTCTACAACATGTGTGGAGTACATTGTATCATCCTTTACTATACCAGAGCTTTGCATCATATTCCTGAAGAATCTCAGCCCACCTGGATTTTCGACCTTTCAAATCGGTTTGTTGTGTAAACCATATGTTGCTTTCATGGTCAAACACAATCTCAAATTGAGCGCCATACAAATAATGTCTCCATGTTTTCAAATGCAATTGGCCTCCTTTCTTGTAGTAGGATTGCTCCAATAGCACGGTCACTCGCATCCGTTTCCAAAACAAATGGTTTCAAAGGATCTACAATAGCTAGAATTGGTGTTGTAGCTAATGCATCCTTGAGCGTATCAAAACTATGCTATTGAGCGGGCCCCACTGAAAGGTGTTGCCTTTGCCTTTCAGTTGGTCCGTCATGGGAACAACAATGTTAGCATAGGTTTTAACAAACCTTCGATAAAAACCTGCAAATCCTTTAAAAATCTGTAACTCTTCCAGATTTTTAGGAGAAGGCCACTGCCGAATGGTATCCACTTTGGATTGATCCATGTGTAGTCCAGTAGTTGAAATAACATGCCCAAGATAGTGAATTTCCTCTTTCAGGAAATTACACTTAGGCTCCTTGGCACATAATCGGTTTGTTCGTAACAATTTGAACACCCGCCTCATATGTTGTAAGTGTTCTTCCTCAGAAGCATTGTATACTAGAATGTCATTGAGAAAAACGATGACAAATTTGTCCAAGTACGGTTTCAAGACACTATCCATAAGTGTCATGAATGTTGCGAGCACATTGGTTAACCCAAAAGACATAACCAAAAACTCGTAGTGTCCAAACCTTGTTTGGAATACAATTTTGGGTATATCAGCAAGTCGACTATGTACTTGGTGATAACCAGACCGCAAGTCTATTTTTGCAAAGATACGAGCATGAGTGAGCTTGTCGATTTAAGCCACGGTAGTCTACACACATGCACATACTACCATCTTTTTCCTTCACTAATAGGATAGGACAAGCCCATGGTGAATAACTGGTTTGGATAAACTGCAATGACATCGATGCTATTTTGCACTGATCGTGTCAAC
Organism: Adiantum capillus-veneris; assembly: GCF_014529385.1. Taxonomy (NCBI): domain Eukaryota; kingdom Viridiplantae; phylum Streptophyta; class Polypodiopsida; order Polypodiales; family Pteridaceae; genus Adiantum; species Adiantum capillus-veneris. The sequence goes on along the minus strand of NC_140950.1, from coordinate 76,644,640 downwards.
AGTAATCCTAATGGAAAATCATTAGGAAAAACATCTTCAAATTCCCTTAATAAATTTCTAAAAGCACTAGAAACCTTTGCTTGTTGAGAAGTAGTCGTTGGGTGGAAGAGATGAAAGAGAAGCATACGGCGTTGAGGAATGTTCAACAAATTCAATATTAGATAGAAAATGAGACAATGAGTAACACCAAAAAACTTGATCTATTTCATTATCAGAAATGAGGTGCATAAGCTCAGTTGTACATATCAGTGGTGAGGAGCACACATCCTTCTCTCCTAACAACAACACATGTGTACCATGGGATTCAAACATCAAACTGTTGTGCTCATAGCTATGTTTCAGTGATGGTCCTAGGCTATGCAACCAAGCCCTACCAAGTACCGCGTCTGCCCTCTCCATGTTCATAACTTGAAAATCCAAGGATGTGGAGTAGCTCGAGAACTTGAGTATCCCAAATTTTGGCATCATAACCATTTATCATTGCTACCTTGTAGCGGTGGGAGCTCAGAGTTTGAGGCAATTTGGGTTTTTCCACCAATGCATAATTAATGAAATTGTGAGTAGCACCATCATCTACCAGATGCACACCTTGTGCCCTTGCAGAGATCTGTGCATACACACTAAATCATGTGGTCCAAAAGTTTATTGCCACATGGAAGCTATAATACAACATTCATGCACCACCTCGGTGTGTGTTACTTCCACGGTAGAGAATCGTGAGGAAGTCTCAAGAGGTAGCAGTTGCACCGTGTGCATTGCTTTCTCCTTGCCATGAGCAGAAGATTGCCCCTTGGGACAATCCTTTTTTCCATGGCTGCTTTCCAAACATTGAAAACATAACTTCTCTCTTTTAGCCTTATCAAAGTCCTCAAGAAAAGAGAGGACCACGAGACCCTTGGGGTTTTTTAGCTGCTTCAGAATTGGCTACTATAAATTTCCTTTTGTTGTGTCCATAGCGTGTACGTGTATTACCATGTGTATTAGTAGGAACGTGAATATTATGTGATTTCTTTTCATTTGGATCATCATGAATGTGTGCTTTCACTATGGCCTCCTCAAGTGTTTTAGGGTTCCTAGTCTTGACGTGCTTCTTACGCTCTAGCGTAAGACCGCAGATAAACCCACGTACTTGCTGAAAGGTGTCTAGTCCTTCCAACTTGAGGATAACATCTCGATAGTGAGAGATATATTCAAGTAATGATGGGTGTTGGAGCATGGAACACGTTTCCCAAGCCGTCCAATTTTGATCTGCCTCATTTGTAAGTAAAAATTCTTTGCGAAACATAGACTCAAAGGCTACCCAACTCTGTGGTATGATATTCTTCTCCTTGAGAGACATCCACCATTTGTAGGCCTTGTCTTCCAAAGTTAAACTTGTTTGTAGTGCTTTGATTGCATTCGGAGTATGTCGTAAGGCGTGAATTCCATCCCACTTGCTGAGAAAGATATTCACTTCATGCTTATTGCGATCTCAGACATCTTCTCCCTTAAAAGTCGGTGGTTTGGTGTTTTTCAACAACTCATCCACCTCCTTTGCAGTGAGAGTGTGCAAAGAATATAGAGATGGACCTTGTCCATGATCAGAAGGGCCTTGCCCCTGAGTAATAGTGTGCTCATGCATGTGTGTGTCAATAGGGCCCTTGGCTTGCTGCTGCATAAATTGTATCACCAACATAGATAATTTAGTGATGTTTTCATTTAAAGATGCAAAATTTCATTCCATTACTGATATGCGTGTCTGAAGTGCAAGAAATTCTTGAATATCAAGAAATTTATAAGCGTCATCACCTCCCGTAGCGTCGTGGGCACCCTCCATGAGAGCATCCGGTCATGAGCCATCATGGGTAGGATCAGGCACATGATGCTTGAAATCAAAAGTCAGATGGATATTTAAATCCATGGAAACATCGATTAGCGAAAGGAATAGAAAGAAAATTACCTTGAGTCATAAAATAATCATGTAGTCATAGTTGGCACTGCAGTCAATAATTAGCCTTGCTAAGTATGTTGGATACTAGTGTGAAAAAGTCATCGTCAACGAAGGTTGATGTGATGCTACAATTTTTGGAATTTGGAAGAAGGAACCAGAAATTGACGTCCTATGAAGAAGTTCGCGGCCCTTTCGCGAGATTATGTTGCCCTCAACCGAATACCAAATGGAGATTCAAGGCCCAATTTATTGTTGTACAGTGATTAAGTTGCAAAATTCTGCATCTTATTGACTCTTGGCTTGTTGAATGATATGTCGTGAATCAAGTTCTGTGCCCTCGTATGCCGAGACACCTCTCATTGTAAGGGTGTGTGCCGGGGTGGGCATGCACCCTAGGGCAAAAAAATTTGCCCAAAGTTTTTGGGCCTTAGGGCAAATATGAAAATCCGTTTTGAAAACGGCGATGGAAGCTGCTGCTGCCGCCAAGTAGGCGAGGGGACTCCCACTGCTGCGTATAGTGATGAAATGAGGCCGCCGAAGAGACGATATCCCCTCAACACGGTCACGCGTGCCGTTCAAGGCCGAAACCCAACAATTTTGAGCAGGTGATCCCGTTGTCGTCCTCCCTTGCAAGCGGGGTTGCGCACAGGATGACTCTCGTCAAGGCTATGGTGGGGAGAAGTCATGTCCTCATGCACATGCAAGAGAAGCTCTAAAAAAAGGTGGGGCTCTCCACGCCCTTGTGTCCCCAAAAAGTAACTTGGCTCTTGATACCAGTGTAAGCTCTTGGATGACTAGATATAGGATCCTCCTCCCAACCTCCCAATATAAAGGCAGGCTCCTAGCCTTATGCCCTAGCGGGATCCCCTTGTCCACACTGCCTAGCCTAGCCCCTGGCCCAGTCCGTGACTCCCTAACCTTGCCCTTGTCTTGACACTGGATGAAAAGGAAGTGTTAATAGTGGGTGTGGGTGTTTGGAGCAAAAGAGGTGATGGTGCTGCTCGAAGTTGGGGTGGGGTAACAGGTGGTAATTGGAGAGGTGGTGTCGATTGTAGTTTGGGTACATAAGATGGATCTCGTAAAGATAAACTAGGAGTGGACATGGATAAAGAGTGTGAGACTAGCCATGGGTAGTACAATGGAGATGGCGTCGCAACTAGTTGTGGTTCATAAGCACACTTGTAGGAACTCTCCACATTAACGGCATACGTGAGAAGTATTTAAATCTTGTGGATCCCGAGCCCTCACTAAAATTTGAATACTAGGATGCAACCCCCTAAGAAATGATCCCATGATGGTAAGCGGGTCAATGTTGAATGTGGGAGTATAATGGTCGATAAAATTCCTAAAACTTGTGGCGGCTTGCTTAATGCTTTCATGAGGATAATTTTGCTTAAAGGAGCATAATTGCTCAAAAAATGAGAAAAAGTTTGGAGATTTGCAAAAAGCGGCTAAGAACTTTTGCTCCTAATTGAAAAAATAGGAATATAATTTTCTTGGAACTTGGAAAACCAATTCGAATCTTCACCCTTAAGTGTGGTGCTTAAATAATTCATTACATGTCCTTCCTCAACAATGTACGACGTCAAACAAGAAAAATTGTTTACGTGAGCTGCGGGATCTTCCAAGGGCGACCCATGAAATGTCGGGAGTGGGATGAGTGGTGTGTCACGTTCATAAATTTTGAGGACAAAATTTACATCTGGACGAGAAAATCTTACCTCTACGGTACTTTAGGACAAAATTCTTATTATTGTTTATATGAGTCATGCACAGGGCTTTTAGGTCTCATAAATGCAAGGTCAAGGATCGAATGATTGCCGATGAGAGGTGCACCACAAACTTGTTAGTGTTGTGACTGGTTGAGTGTGGGTGCCCATAAAAGACCGGGGTGACCCACACATGAGTCTTGTAACCTAACGTTTTCCTCATTCTTGAATGTACTGACATTGCCGTCATTCTCTCCTATGTTATCTTCTTACTATAAATAGGCATGAGTGTCTGAGCGCGATAGAGAGAGCATGGAGGTAAGGTGGGAAGCAATGGTGGGCTTCTTCCTCTCTGAAAACATGGGATTCCCTCATTGACGGCTACAAAGATGTGCGTGACAGACCGATTGCGTCTGTTGAGCATTCCTACATTGAGGTTGAGTGTTTGTAGCCTTAGTGGCTCATACACGATGCATAGCAAGGCCCCAACATTTTGATATAGATATACATTAAAAATATGCTAGGCATACATACAACCATGTTAGTTACTTAGCAAAATAATTATTAAGCCCTCTTGTAGCTAAAAGATGTTAAAAATATGCTAGGCACACAACCCCATCAGCTACTTTGAAAAAGAATTATTATGCCCTCTCATAGCTAAAAGATGTGAAAAAAATAACTCCTATAAATAAAAGAAACTAGAAAAAGAGATTTGGTATTGTGTTGTAACATCAATTTTCATAACATGAATCTGACATATAACTTCATAGACTTATTAGGTTTAGTGTTCAAAATGTGTATGGAAATAGAGAGCAGTGATTTTTTTTTCAAATCAATGGTTGACCTTCTATCTGCTCTCAATTAGAACATTGTAGAGCCCTAAAGTCATGGTCACTTACAGAGACATACCCTAATCAAAGTATTATGCCTATAAAAAGTCTATGATCCATTTTTTTTCTATGAATAGACTATCATCCCTCTTAAACACCTATCTCTACTTTCCTCCATAGCTCTCTGAATATACATTAGAAGTCCATGTAAATTTTTTGTGGCTTTGTTAACATTTTTCTTTAATGTCCATTAATCAATCCCAAAATGGCTCTCGTGAAAAAATAAACACCTTTGGTTTTGGTGGATCGTTTGGACTTACTTTTTTTCCATTTTTTCTTCCTATCTCCTAATCTAGATCTCAACATTGTGAAGATTGCATGTTCAAAAGCTTATTTAAAGCGTGACCGGCCCATCTTCAACGTGAGAGATACCTATTATTTTTAATTTATTTTCTCACTAATTATCGTGAAGGCCATGTATAAACACTATAAAATATTCAAGGCATAATATGTTCTTCTAACATATATGCATACAACCAAGTCATTTATCAAAACAATTTAGCATACTTAACTATTACAAACATCACTTGTCATCTTTAGCTTAGTTAACAACTAGTTAGCATCACCCAAAATCCTAAATATGATTACATCATTTGATTCTCAAGATCGGGTACATCTTCTTATCAAATTACCTCAATTGCGATTTTTAAATGTTCAAGATTTGGATGAATGTTTTGTTAACAATTATACAAAATTGATAGTACTAATATCCATTAAAATGTGTTACCTATGCAGTAAAAGGAACACATAAACGGCTACGCTAACCCTACTCGTTTACACTAACGGCTAAATGTCTTAGTTTATTTATTTTCTCATATGAGATATGTTTCAAACTTGGCTTTGCTCGTTTAAATGTTTTCTCGTATCTATCAACAAGACATGTGGCTTTAACAATGCAAACCACAATGTACCATGAGTTTTCTCTCTATTTCTAGAAATTTGCTATAATCTCATTTAATCCATTTTCTCATATTTTTTTATTATTTCTTATATGCACGAGTCTTTCTTTCACTGCATAGGATCCATCTGAACTGTTTTCCTTTACACACGCATGATATGACGAGTGTGAAGTGCTTCAAATACACAACTAACTCCTCACTAATCCATAAGGCCATAGATAAACATTATCGCATCAAAAAGATCCTAGGAAAACAACCATGTGAGTTACTTAGCAAAAGAACTATCCTGCTAAAAGATGTGAAAAAGAGAATGCACGGAAGGGACTACTTTAAACAGAGTTGCTTTGTTCGTTTGAATGTTCTCTTTCATCCAGACATGTGGCTCTAGCAATGCAAACCACAAGGACAAAATCAAGCTTTACATTGTAGAAAGCCAATAAAAAGCCTCATTAACATTGAGGCCATGTGTACAAGTCAAACAGTTTTAAGGTTGAAATAATGGGCTTTACTCCTTTCACGATTCCTTTGAACATGCCACCAACGAATCTATTCATATGTAGGATCTAGAGCACATGCCACCTTGATAATAGAAATTCTTGATCCAGTTGTAGGGTTGTAGCAAGGGGGCAACGATCTCCAAGTATTTGAAACTAGGTTGCAAAGGATTACTTGATCGCCGATGGAGAGCATGAGGAGGTTAGCTCGGGCAACATCATGTAGCTCTATGGCATGTACATTTCGCCAATAAGGGATAGAGACTATGAGAGTATAGTCATCAAAGAGACGCAACCACCTTCCATCTTCAAAGTTGTACTTGTACACAAAGACGCGACTTTGCATGCATGTTGGATTTTGCTTAAATACTAATAGGAGGATTTCCGCATCCATTTGCAGCAATTCATACCTCGCATCTAGCATGCTTCTCTGTGAACTGGTAAAGTCGTCGGGCATGCGCACTTGGCGCCAGTGTGATCCTTCATACAAAGACAACTGAGGCAAGATGTGATGGTGCATGCGATGAAAGGTTGCAAGTGTGCCTTCATGGTAGTAGCGGACATGGCGGAGAATGTGTGGGTTTGTGTGCAATGGTATGGATGTCTCTGGTACATTCCTTACATAAGGACCTTGGAGCACCAATTGCTGGCGCATTGGGTCAGCAGGTGTGTATCGGTCTATAATCAAATGCCCAGGCTCCCGAGGTGATACACGAATGATGCTAAATTGACGAGTCTCATTAGTTTGTTCCAAACGCAATTGACGTCCAAACCCAAAAACAGCATACCTCCTTGTAAGGAGTGGCAATGTCACCTTGTCACCGGTGAAGGCGTTGCTGAGGATTAAAAAGTGGATAGTTCTGGATGGCCTAACAAGAATGTATTCCCAGCACACCACACTCCCCAGACTGCAGATTGGCTCGATACTCATATCTGGATGCAAATCTCTGTATATATTCTGGATGCCAGCATGTATATTTTTGAGAGAAACGCATGACGCAGAAGTGCATATATCAAAGAAAGAGAGAGAGAGAGAGAGAGAGAGAGAGAGAGACTAGGTGAGAGAGTTGCGTTAATAACCTGGACTGAACCTATCTGTAATAAACCTCAAATGGAAGAGTATAATAACTTACGGCTTGGCCGGTTGAGGATTAAGGAGGCCGAAGAGTGTTGCAATGGCGAAGGTGAAGGAGGGATGAACTGCACGGAGGCGAAGCAACTCTCTAATGGGGAGACTCTGGAGCAACTCGTATACTAGAAGATCTTCAGGCAGGAAGATATCGTCACCTGCACGTTGTTGTTGTTGCTGTTGGCGTTCATCGTCATCACCAATATCACCATCACCTGCATCAGGTTGGTGGTGTGCTTAAATGATGGGAGTTGCAGGTGATGAGGGTGAGGAGGAGGAGGAGGAGGAGGAGGAGGAGGGTGGTGGGAGCGCTGCAATTATTCTTGGTGGTGAAGTGGCCGTTGTTATGTAATTTTGCAGTTGCTGCTCGCCATCCATCAAACGCTGTCTCTTCATTTTGCAGAGCGACAATGTTTGAACTTTTCACACAAAAAATTACAGGCGACAGCTTTTATATATATACTTGCGTCTTGTCCAGCGAAGAACTTGCGTCTTGTCGGGGATGGCCTCACCGGCCGGCGACTGTATTACAGTCGGAGACTAAATTCATCCGTTCTGAGAAAATACATCTTCCAAGTGCTTTGAAGTGGTTGATAGTGCTGCACGGTGGATCTAAGTGCTCCAGAGTTCCTCAAAGTGCTTCACAAACATTTGGGGTGCTTCAAAGTGATTATCTACCCCATTACCCCCCACTAATCACATTGCCACTCATCTCTTAAGCTAGAAGCAATGGTGGACAAGGCATGACTTAGTGGTTCCATAAAGGGGTGTCTTTGAAACCACTTTGTTTGAGGATCGAGGGTGAGGTAATTTTAGGGAAGAATAAGGTGGGGGAGAGAGTGAGTTTCAAATTGTTGTCCGAAATTATATGAATATAGTAGCTGAGGCCTTCATAAACAAATGTGAGTCTAAACATCCAAAACTCCTATTTTAATATTCATAATGCTTCAAAGAGCTTCACAGTGGTTCTAGCTGCTTTGAAATGCTTCATAGTGCTTTGAGGTGCTTCATATTGCTCCACACCACTTCTACAAGGTGCCTAGGGTAAGGGGACTAGTGAGTGTACACTCCCCTTCAGTAGGTTACACCCCACCCCAATAGTTTCACTACCCCCGCATGAGTAGATGGTTTATGATAGTTGATGTGGAGAGCATTGATTTATAGGTTCCACGTTCAAGATTGGATGCTTTTTGTCTCTCTATTGACACCGTACTACCATCTCTAATACGCGGGGAAGGTCATTTTGCATGGGAGATGGTGCTAACTTAGAGTAAATTAAACCGGCTACAATTTTGGCAACACAACCAATTGCAGCTAATATCTCATGTCAGTGTGCATCCAATGAATCTGTTTTCACATGAATCTTTGCCATGAGCTTGGAGATCGAAATTTATCTATTCCGCTATTGTCCCCTTTACCCTATAGGTGCTTTAGACTCCTTAATAGTTCCTCAAACCTCTTCCAAGTGATTAATTTGGAGTGGTTCCTAGTACGTCATAGTGCTCTTGAATGCATCCACGTGCTCCACAATGCCTCATAGTGCTTCATCGTGCATCTGAGTGCTCCAAAATGCCTCATAGTGGTTCATCATGCATCTTAGTGCTCCACGGTGCCTCAAAGTGCTTAATATTACTTACAAGTGCTCCTGAGTGCATTAAAGTGCTTCACACTGCTCCAGAGTTCCTCAAAGTGCTTCACAATGTCTCAAAGTGCTTCACAAACATTTGGGGTGCTTCAAAGTGATTATCTACCCCATTACCCCCCACTAATCACATTGCCACTCATCTCTTAAGCTAGAAGCAATGGTGGACAAGGCATGACTTAGTGGTTCCATAAAGGGGTGTCTTTGAAACCACTTTGTTTGAGGATCGAGGGTGAGGTAATTTTAGGGAAGAATAAGGTGGGGGAGAGAGTGAGTTTCAAATTGGTGTCCGAAATTATATGAATATAGTAGCTGAGGCCTTCATAAACAAATGCGAGTCTAAACATTCAAAACTCCTATTTTTATATTCATAATGCTTCAAAGTGCTTCCACAAGGAACTTTTGACCTTTCTCTACATAGAGAATCAAGCTCTACCTAGAAAATTGACCCTATTTTACTGGGTGGCAGCGATCTCATTCTCCACATATAAGTGGTGAATTCCACCAGCTAGGAGGAAAAAGGTCTCTATATAGCAAAAGATCAAATTAGATATAGGAAATTTTGATTATAAAGTAGAGAAAATGGGATTCCATGTATTCAAGAAGACCTTCCTCTAGCTAGATGATAGTTTTGAACACACTCTGCTTAGTTTAAACTACATGCTAATACCATTGAATTAAATCATTTTAGTGTACTAGGGTAGTCTTCTTAATTATCAGCCCCCAATTAGGCAACCTCTCTCTCTCTCTCTCTCTCTCTCTCTCTCTCTCTCTCTCTCTCTCTCTCTCTCAAATAATTGTGTATAGCATGATAAATTAGATATTTGTTTACCCAAATATGTTGGTTTCCAACTTACACTCTAAGAAAATTTGTAAGCTTAACCAAGTGATGAAATCACAAGGCCTGACATATGGAATTTTGTTGCCTTCAAGAGAATATTAAGAACCTGTACTTCTATTTGCGTTTCTAAAGAGAAATAACTATCTACCATGGACAAAGTAGGTTAAAGGATTTTCAGAAAAGAAATATAGTATTCAACACCCCTGGTCTAAAGAGTAAGGATAAAATGGAAACTCAAAGGACAAGGAGTCATGTCCACGAGGGACTTGGAATTTAGAAACAAAGTAAAGCTAAAATTGGACAAGTGCCTAGCAAGAAAAAAAGCTAAAGCAAAAGTAGCTTTCTCCATAGATGCCCATCTTTCAAAAGATATTGATCGTTGATTTTATCTGCATGCACAACACAAAAATGGCCAGTTTATGAAGCTAAGTTTTTCATTTCTGTAATATTAACTACACTCAACCTGTAATTTTCACATGGCTCACATATAATAGCTCTAAAACCCGCCAAAAAACCAAGTCTAAAATTATTTTTTGCATTTTCTAGGAACAAACTAGCATCTACAGTATCTTCAATGCATTCTATTTTCACACAAGCCAAGCCACCACACAATGGATTTCGCATTGCAAACTTGCTCAGTTCTTTCACTATACTTTGGTGCTACATGTTGAGGCACCATGCCATCAAAGCTCCTCGTTGCCTCTAGATATTGATCTACCCATGAACTACAATATTTTGGACAAATACATGACATTAGACTAGTTAATCTAATGGAGAAGTTTTGAAGTGATCTTGTCGTTCATCTACCTTCCATCAACCCTCTTCAACGCATTGACTTCATCGACCCTGTAGAATGATTGGAACACCCAAACGGATGAATTGTTCAAGTTGAGAGAGAGAGAGAGAGAGAGAGAGAGAGAGAGAGAGAGAGAGAGAGAGAGAGAGAGTTTTGTATCCCTTGCTTACACAGATTGACATACAAACAATCTACAATGTTATAGTGTTGAAAGAGCCTCCTAAAGAAAGCAATACCGCTGAGCAAGGCCTTGACATATATAAAGGTGTTCTTCCTTGTTAGCATATACAAAAAGCTCATTGGAGGGAGAATGAAGACTTGATACTCAAGTGCTTGAATTATATCGTCAAAAAGTCCATCTCCATCTAGTCGTGCAAAGCACTTACCTGTATTATACAACATATGTGAAGGCCCAATATGACAATGCAAATCACGAAGCACACCATAAGTACCCTTGAGTGGCGGTTCGTGGTATAATATGGTGGTCTTGTGTAGGCCACATCCAATCTACTAACAAACTAGAGTCATGGCGTGAAGGAAAATTATTGGCAATCTGCGCCGTACTGTAGGTGAACAAAGTGTTGCAGGAAATTAGGAGCGGTTTATTGATGGAGGTGTTGATGGGACTGGTGGCATTATTGATGAACTTGATAGAGCAAATGCTTTCTACAATGAGCTAGAAAGGACACAGGACTTGAAGGAGCCACAACGGAGATCAACATAGCAAGTTAGGTGGGTGGGCTTCCACCTAGTTCATACAAATCCGCTCCTTGCATCCATTGCAATAGCTGAGATCCACCTTTGAAAGAATACACTACTTAAAGCATAAAAAAGAAAAGACCTCTGATGTCCGTCAGGCCTCCATAATTGTAAATACATACATTAGATAGTACAAGACAAAGCATGAAAATGTCGTATTGTGCATTATCTCTTACCATCTTCTACGTGAATCTATAGGGAACCCCCATGACTTTTTCTCCTTTTCACAAAAGCACCTATCAAGTGCCCAAAAAAAACTGTATCAAGGCTAGATCACTACCACTATAGTTCTATGAGTGTGTTGCTAGCCAGAGTGTGTATTGTTCTATGATTTTCCGCAATCCAATGAGTTCAGAGCCTGCTAATGTGCTTTGCGTTGTTGTTCAATGATGTGTGATGTTTTCTTTCAATTAGAGTTAAATTTCTTGTATCTTGCACTGAGGTGCACCCACTGTAGAGAGCATGATATACTTTTTGTGTTATAGGTGCTGGTGGACCTCAATTGGGGTCTAGAACAACTTCACCCCTAGATAGCATTTAACTCACCAAGAAGACTAGTAAGGGGTACCCAATTGGACAAAATCGGGAAAACAACAGAATCTGTCAAGATTCGTTTCGAAACTGAATCAAAAGTGTTGTCCTCAGGCCTTGAAGCTTGCAGAGAAAACGTTTGAGCAAGGGGGAAGCTGTGAGGCGATTCGGTTGTCATGCAGGGAACTGGCAGTTATGGGTTCATGGCACAGAGGAGGTTAAGGTTTTTTTTATATGTAGGGGATGCCTTCAGCTGCAACGCAGGCTGCTCGCTGGGTTGGAGCTCCGATTGAATTCGCTTCATACGTACGTTGCGCGTTCAAATTCCAAATCCGCCTTTTATAATGACACGAAATTTGCATGAGTATCGGATGAATATAATATGACTAGAGCCAGTAGGAAGTACTAGTCGGATGTTAGTTTATTCATTACTTTTTCAGATACCTTCAACCTGAGAGGCTCGCCCCTTAGGCTCCTACATGGAGATGCCTACCCTTCAAAAGGGAACTTAGGATTTGAACCCGCTACCTCCAGCATTTCGACCTTAGTTAGAGCCCAGTAACGAGGGGAGCAAGCATGCGCGGCTACATCTAGAGAGGATCCTTTAATTCTTAAAAAAGGCATGTTGACCCCGGCCTCACTGCCACTACCAGCTTGCCCCTCCTGGATGTCGCCTTCCATTTGCTTGCCTCGCATTCCCTCCCCCATCGGTCGCCACCTGCTTGCGAGCTTGCCTACTTCCATTTTCGTCCATTTCCAGTGCGGATCTTCCCTGATTCCCAATAATAAAGCAATAACAATGAGCGCGCATCCCCCTACTAGTCGGATTAGAGATATCTTTGGAAACAAATCTTGTAAATTTTGAGTTAGTAAATTAGATGTAGAAGTTTTTCCATGAGTTTAGATTTGGTAAGAGTTGGTGGGATATTATTGACGGTGCCGAGTTGTATGGAGGACATAGCTACAGCTAGTTTTGGCGCCCAATATCTAATTTGTCGCTTATAATAGCTCCTGCTCTAGCTGCAGCCCGCTCGCACGCTCAATCTGTAGCACAGCGAGTGCACAACAGCGCGCATCACCTGCAACTCGCTAGCTCCACCTATAACTGCATAGCCAGCACACAACATACGATGCATTCCCTGCATCCAAACATTGTGCTGCTTTCAATTCAGTTATGACTAACGCCACCCTTGCGGCCAAGATCGATAGACATCCACTAGCTGCAGACGGAGTTCGTTGGTGCTTCACCACCTGTTGTTGGTGCCGCCTCCAAGCTTGAGGCCCTCCACTCAATCGGCGCCAACAAGGATCGGAGAGTGATTTCTAGCGCGCTTGGTGAGCCCTTGTATCCTCAAACAGTGAAGCCCCTTGCTGCCTTCAACTCCCTGGTTAGCTAGCAAAGCTTGGCGGCCTCTTGAAGTACAACGCACTGTCGAGCAATTTGCGGTCTTGCCAGGAAAGCACCGGGATTATGGCTGTGAGAGTTTGTGAGAGAACTCAACAAAAACTATATGAAGGAGTTAAACCATAGATGCCATGAAGACTAGGGTTTGGAAAGAAGTGCAATCAAAGAAGACTCACTCTTTCTCTCTTGCACTCACACACACAAAGAAAGAACACAAAAGAGAATGTCAAAACAATACGAAGATGAAAACATCAAGGCTATGGTCATATCGTATCATGGGTAATATGAAAGGGTTAGTAGATGAGTTAATGGCATTCAATCTTGACTGACCAAATAGGCTACGAATTGTTCTTTGGAATTGTAGTTTTGTGCTTACCATAATATATACATTTTGTCTAGTGATTGGGATTAATTGTGTGTACAGATCCTCTTGGTTCATAGCAAGATAACTACGCTTACGTCAAAAGAAAATTTATTGTCTATGAGAGGTAGTATGATGGGATCCGGTGATAGAAGTATTTCATTAAGCCTTTCTGGGCCAAAGAGAAACACTATACATTGTTGAAAGTGTATTTTTCGGCTAATCCATACGTTAATTCTAATAGATCGTAGAGAGTGAAAGCGATAGAAATGATCATCATGTGGGTTATTCATCTAGGATAGTATGTGAGAAATGTAGATATGAGAGAAGTGAAGAGATGAGAAGTTTCCCTCCCAAGCCCTATTCTTGCCCGTAAGCAATAAGGATACTGCGGGGAGAGATGTACCTGTAGAAAAGAGAACCTAGAATTTGCAGAGAGGATGAATTACTAAGAATTTGATAGGTTTGGTTAAGGAGATGAGATTAGATACATAAATATATATATATGTCGGATTAGAGATGAAAAAGAAAACAACAAGAAATCAAGAAAACATCAATGTAGAACACATCTTACTTGACAAACCCTTCGGCACCATTATTGATGGAGAGAGAAGAAGAGGGGAGCAATCCACTTTGATTGATGCGCCAAGTACAACACCTTCTTTGATTAGAGTTGATCTTCCAAGGATAGCGTACAAGAATGGCTAGTCTTCCTCTAGGAGAAAGTGTAGGCTTGGGCTTATGTTAATGGGGCTAAATACAATTAGGCATTACTACTCACTCCCTCAAGAATTCCTCTCATCAATGTCTTGAATGCCTGAGTTCCTTTTCAAGGAAGAAGAGGTCCCCTTTTATAGGTGAAGGGAACCCCCAAGGGTTTACACAAAAAGAGAGGAGCCAGTGTGAATAGGAATTGGAAAAGTTGGAAATGAGATGTCCCTGCATGATGTAGGCAGACTGGGGTCCAGTATTTTGATCATATCTCCTCAACCGTGAGAGGAGCCAGTGTGAATAGGAATTGGAAAAGTTGGAAATGAGATGTCCCTACATGATGTAGGCAGACTGGGGTCCAGTATTTTGATCATATCTCCTCAACCGTGGCTTCAAATAAAAAAGTAGAAATATGGGCAAAAACTTCAGCTCATTAGCTACGATTTTCATTTTAAAATCATTTTCCAATTCGGATTGGAACCTTGTGTAAAAAATTCATCAAAATAGGGTCCATTTCTGGCAGCAAAAGTCTTCCCGTGGTCCCCTTAGCCTAGACTTTCATTTAATTCCAAAGGACACCTCATGCCATATGAAAGCATGACATTGCTCCTTGACAAAGTTTTGTAATCATGCTTGCAATATAAATGCATTAAAATAAGTGTATCTTTGAAATCATGCCACCTAGTGTCCCACTAGGATTTGATTCCCTCCTAGTAGCTATTTAAAAAGAAATATAAGAAAAGTATAAAAAATACATAGAATATATATATATTGGAGTTTACCCTAGATATAGGATCTAGCTAGGGTGTGAGATTATAATGAGATAGTAGAAATAAAGAATCAATGTTTTTTGCCCCAAGTTAAAGAGGCGGAGCTATTGAGCTTTTCCCATAGTATTTTCTAATGGTAAAGTAAGGATAGGTTACCCTTGAGAAAAATAATAGGATGAGATAGAAGGCTTATTATTATACTTAAATATGCATATGTACATTATAGGAAAGATAATTATGTATCTAAAAAGTTACAAGATAGATCTTGTAGCATGCGTTCCCACTATGTACGTGTCACAACACGACAGCGCATCCCCATAGCTAGCGCTCAGGCCTCCAGCTCAGCATCGAAGGAGTCCGGCCAGAATTCTTTGAATCTCATCAAATAATTAAAATAAGGTGAGTTGCCTTACTCAACATACTTATTAGTCAAGGGATGCTAGAAAAAAGCGTAGTGTTTGGCACTACCTTGATCGACATGTATGCCAAGTGTGTTGAACTGGCTTGAAGAGCTTCTTATACGTATGTCAACTCGAATGCAATGATACTACTACTGCATACTGGTGGCTTTCATATTTTGTTGAATTTTCGTTGAGATACCTTTTCTCCGAGGCTTAGCATTTGTCTTATACATTAAAATTATCTTATATAGCGTTCGAACTTAGATCTACCACATTGAATGCTCTCCGCAGAGTTGTTGTAGACCAGAACTGTCGCGCATGCTCAATGCTATTCTTAGGCCTTTCGATTTATACAAAAGAAAACATAAGAACATCAACATTACACTTTTAAACTCAAAACCTACTAATCAAATAAATCAAAGCGGAACTCGGCTCTTGCAAACTAAATGAAAGACTCATTTTGGGAAACTAAAAATATGAGATCAGACCCGTTATTTGCATTACTTGCTTGATGTTTATTTTCTTTCTAAAACAATCAAAGTATTGAACTATTGAAGGCTTGCTTAATTTCTATTGGCTTTGTTGGATTTTCCACGCAAAGTATTGACCGATTGAAGGCTTGCCAAAGACATTTTAGAACCAAAGAAAATGAAGCAACTCATTTATTACTTTTTGTGGAGAAGCCACTCTTAAAATTCATAGAAACACATCATGTTTTTTAAATGTGTGTGTGTGTGTGTGTGTGTGAGAGAGAGAGAGAGAGAGAGAGAGAGAGAGAGAGAGGGTTAATCATGTATTCATTGCTTGTGCAAAGTTTAGGGTTGATATTTTTGGAGTTTTCAAGTTAAGCAAGATCATAGCGGGATTATGGAGCTACATTGTCATCCCTCGATCAAAAAGAGTAACTCATCTCTTGTGGTAATGGTTAGTTATTTTTTCTTTGTGCACACATGCACACATACACACTACATATCTACACTTTCAGATTGTCTCATGATGTGTCTTGTAATGTTCTATTGAAAAACACTTTACGCTAGCTAAGGATGGTTTATATAAAACAGTTTATACTCTAGTGGGTAGACTTCACATCCATGTTTTTCATATCATTAAATTGTTTTATCCTAAGGTCCGCAATGTTTTAATAAACGACAATTTAATTGAGTTTACCTTTTTTGACTCAAAATTGTATAGTTTAAATTCGAATAGACATGTTGTTATATATTTTTACACTTCGTCACACAAATACATACATTCTAAGATTTGTGCAGGCTTGTTGGCTTACAGTACAAGCCTTACACTTTATGCTTGAGTTCTTTGTGATAAAATCACTTAATTGGATAGACATACTTGCATGTAGGCCCCACATTTGTACATTCACACTATGTCATGATGTTATATCTCATGAGTCTCTTCTGTCTTATATGATTCTCTTCATGCCACTTCCAAAAAAACGTTCATAGGCATGACGAAATGTTACATCTATAGACACATATGCATTTAAAATGAAAGTGTTAAATATTTGATGCTTACTCTCAAACATGCATGTATAGGTTATGGCTGGACAAGATATCGTAGTTGAGCTTGTTGCTGATTTAGCTAGGCGACACGAAGGAATGATTGTTTGGGCCGAGAAACAGTTCCATGTGTTTGAAAAAGAGAAACCTCCGATACGCATTTTGAGAATAGTTGTAGATGACAGTCGATGGTGGTCAGAGAATATGGTTATAGTTCTTTTAAAGGAATTATTATATCCCGCTCACTTCTACAAATTAGTTTATCATGATGTAAATCTTATGTCTTTCTAGGATTTTACATAAAAGGCTTGATGTGATTAAAAGCCTTATTCTTGGCAAGAAATTATGTCTTGAATGAATTTACTCATCATTCATGCTAATAATGAGGAGAACTTTTTGTTACACTTTTTGGAATAATATGTAACTCTCTTATTAAAGTTTGTCAATTTCCTCCATGTGATGTAAAGTATATGGTAACTGAGCACACCGACCCTTTTATTGGTCTTTGAGACTCCAACTATCTATTACACCATGACTTGTAACTTAAAGTTCATACACATAAGCATTGCTTCCAAGACTAGGACTCTCAAATGTCCACGCATGCATACCTAAGGTAATCAAATAGCTCCACTTCTAAACTATGTAATTCTATCACAAGTCAACATGGCCTCTTCATCTAAGACATTTAGGTGCACTAGTAATTACAAGTGTCAACATACGGCAGAAGGTTTTGTAGAGTTAGGAAAGAGTACCTATCATGCTCACCTTCAACAAGATGCTCGAGGCAACATACATCCCTCGATGCGAAGGTCAATTTCAGGCAATATACATCCCTCAGCACCAAGAGCACAATTAGTTTCCAGCATTTCTTCTAACCGATCAGTATCCTCTGACTTGTCTGCTCATGAGAGGGATTTGGATTCAGTCACATCGAGACAATTGTGGTGTAATTGTAGGGCTTATTGTAATGGGGGCAAGATCGTGAGTCGTGCAACTTATACTAGACATTGCAAGGCTAGTCAAAGATATGACGCTTATTGGAGTAGCGTGCATGGTCGAATGCGGAACGTCAATTTTGACGAACCATCAAATCCTATAACAAGGTCTTCTTCAAAGGAGAACTTTACAAGGTTGGAGATAATGTAGTGGTCTCGTGGGATGAAGGGAATACACCAACCAATAATGTGGGACATTGGAAGGCTTGCATCAACCACTTCTTCTCAATTGAGCATAATGGCAACTTGAGAATATTCTTTGGAGCGAACTATTATCGCCAGAGGATTTCATATATTCAAGAGCATGACATCTTACAAATTGGTAGTACTACAGGAATGAATCTTCTTCAACAAAGAGTTATGCCCTATACTTGGGATTGCATAAGACCCTTCGAGTCTTTGCTACACAAGTTTATAGCTTCTCATTGTGGAAATAATATAATTGCATATGAAACTAAAGACTTACAGCTAAGACAACGACAAGTTGAGCCTAGTTGTGCTGGAAGTATTCCACCTTAGAATGACATTATCCTAATGAAACCAACCCTAAACCCTTTGTGTTCTTTTAGCACGTTACAGTATGTCGTTGTAAGGGTTGTGGATCATGCTCCCATGCAAGTGAAAGTTGCATGGATTAAAGAGATTGAGACTCAATATGGAGAGAAACGATGGAAAGTTGTGAAAGAATATGAAGAGTGGAAAACTTGGTGGTTGTGCGAGAGTAGTAATAGTTTTAAAAAGAATAAATATTATTGCTGGAGGTTTTGTAAAGGAGGTTCCTGTTATGTGGCAATCATGACTATACAATAAAAGGTAACACTTGAATCTAAACATAGTTAGTAAATATTTTCTTAGGGGAGAGTAATTTGATTATTTTCAAAAGCAATAATATTAATGTGGTTCATTTTGTGTTTAGTGTACAAATGGCTGGGATCCAATCGAAAGACATTGAAGCTATGGTAAACAATCCAGACTTGGTAGAATTTCTAGAGGCCGTGATTAAAAAGGCTAAAGCTGCAACTCAGACCAAGCAAGGTACTAGTGCATGTTTGTTCAATAGCACGTTACTCTAGTGGTTGCAAAGTTGTTTAATAACTTTCTAATTAGCATTAATATGCGTAGAAATACAAAGTGGATCGTCTCGACTAGTTGCCTCAGAAAACAAAGATTCTTTGCCAAATGAAAATGGTAACATACTTTGATTATTAGCATCAAATATATGATTCAAAAGTGGTTGACTTTATTAGAACTAATCTTTGTGAATGCTATTTATAGGTGTACGGATTTCTTCATCCTCTAGTAAAGAAAAAGTTAGGGCACCCTCTTATGACGATATATTTTTTCCACCAAAGGGGAAGGATAGGGATCCTAATAAGCTCTATGGGAAAGAGCTATTAGAGAAAATGCATAAAGAGCATCATGCAATTATGCTTGATAACTATCGTGTTCGTTGATGGTTTCGTAATTTCTCTATGCCGGCCGACTTACGTCACAACACAAAAGGCAAAGATGAGATTATACAAATTATTCGCGATAACTATGATAAATTTGCGGTGCTTTCTTGGGAAGGAGCTGAATACAAATGGCATGTGGAGGACATCTACAAATGGGTTGTGACCTCAAAATAAGAAAATCTTAAGTACAAAAAGTCAAAGGTAGATAATAGCGTTATCCTTGTTTTTACTTGCTTAATTTACTTTGTATATTTTAAAAATATTATTTAATTATTTTATTTATGACCTTAAATAGGAGGTGTTTGTGAAAAGTGAAAGAAAAAGTCAGTCCAATGAGGAAAACATCGACCCTACAATTTCACTTGAGGTATTGAATATTCTTACAATAGTAACTTATTATTAAATAATCACTTGAAATTTATCTTTTTTTTATTGTTATCTTTTACAGCCTTCTGTTAATGTTGTCGCAATTTCTGGTGATGAGAAAGAGAAAATGATTGATAGCTTTGAGGTAGCTTTTTGTAGTATCAGTCTTTTGAATATATATGTATATATAGTATCTATAACACATGATTTTACTATTTCAAGCAGCATGACCAAAGTGTATTAGTCAAAGGAGATTTTTTATACTTTGATGGTATGTCAGAGGTAAATATTTCATAATTTACGTTTTGTTATCTCTTTTTAACATAGCATGCTTGTTCGTGAAAGTTAAATTTGTTCTACTTGTAGGCTGATAAGGTTTTAATGGAAATTAATAACATTCATGGGATTAAAGAGTACCAAGATGAGGTATGTCGTAAAGATTTTATATAATTTGAATACATAATCGGATTTTGTTAAAGTGTTATTTTAAAATGTAGGATGATGCTATGTTTAATGATGAGCTTCTTCCAATGTCGTACACGGAGCTATTACACACAGGACAATCAAAAAGAGTCCTAGCAAACAAAGATCTTGATACATCCGTTGAGACTTCTTCATCAAAAGTTATAGATGTAATTCTCCTTTCATACTTCTTTTTGTTATTGAATGTTTTGGTTTTTAAAGTTTTTAGTTTACAACATAATATGGTTTTTATATCACTTTCATTAGGAGCCATGTTGTCAACATAAGAGTGGCAGAAAGAGAAAGGTAAGTGTTCTTCTCTTTTATTAGCTTTTTATAATCTTGGAAAAGAATATTGCTTTGATTTTTAACTTCGTATTCTATGCTTTTTATATTGAAGATGAGTGAGAAAATGAAAACACTTAGTGAGCTTGACAGCGCTCGTAAAAGAGAGAGCAATGTCAACAAAAAGGTATATAACTTAATTTAGGGGTAAACTTAATTTTGTGTTATAAAGAGTCTAAGTAAAAGATTGCTTTCTTCTCTTTTTATGGTTAGATTTTGAGTACAAGTTCAATTCAAAGAAAAATATTGATTATGATGATTCTGCAAAGGTTGCAAAGGTGAGTGTTTAAAAGTACATGCTTATAAGGATTAGTAGTGAATCCATATAAAATATCTTATTAGATTTTTTTCTTTTGTAGATGGATTCGTACACATTAGAGGATATGGAGATTATCTTATTAGTGTACACTAAGAAGAGAAAAGTCAATGAGATGTATTTTTTGCTTCAAAAGGTGTATCTGAATTTGAAGAAAGAGGACATTACATTCAAGGCTTATACTAAGGATTTGAAAAATCCAGATAGCCACTTGATGTAAAGCAAGTTATAATTTGGCTAATCGAGATGAACAAGATAGTCATTCATGGCTACTCACCTTTGAGTGCCAATGATATTGAACTTCTTTGTTAGAAGCATATTTCATGGCAAAAACTTGTGATTTTGACTTTAGGAAGTTATTATGGTCTTTTAAATTGGGACTATGTTTAATAATTTTAAAACATTGTAATGTGGTGAGCTCTCAAAATTTGTCTTCTATACGTTTTGTCTACATGATTTGTTATGTGATATTTAAGTATAGTTGTTGCTTTAATTATGGTCAATTTTAATTACAAAGAGTTAGAGATTTTCTCCATATAGATATTAGGGATTATACATATAGACGAAAGAGCAATTAGGTGTTCAAATTAACTATATAGATAATTTTGTATATGTAGAATGAGATCCTATGCTTGAATCACTACATAGAGAATATTTCACGTTCTCTAGTTTGGACTTTTATTAGGTATGTATATCTAAAGTATCAAAAAACAAAGAGAATTTATTTTTTTTTCTATGTAGAGAAAGGTCAAATTTTCCTTGTGAATTCACAGTGGTTCTAGCTGCTTTGAAATGCTTCATAGTTCTTTGAGGTGCTTCATATTGCTCCACACCACTTCTACAAGGTGCCTAGGGTAAGGGGACTAGTGAGTGTACACTCCCCTTCAGTAGGTTACACCCCACCCCAATAGTTTCACTACCCCAGCATGAGTAGATGGTTTATGATAGTTGATGTGGAGAGCAGTGATTTGTAGGTTCCATGTTCAAGACTAGATGCTTTTTGTCTCTCTATTGACACCGTACTAACATCTCTAATACGCGGGGAAGGTCATTTTGCATGGGAGATGGTGCTAACTTGGACTAAATTAAATCACCTACAATTTTGGCAACAGAACCAATTGCAGCTAATATCTCATGTCAATGTGCATCCATTGAATCTGTTTCCACATGAATCTTTGCCATGATCTTGAGGGATCAAAATTTATCTATTCTGCTATTGTCCCCTTTACCCTATATGTGCTTTAGACTCTTAAATAGTTCCTCAAACCTCTCCCAAGTGACTAATTTGGAGTGGTTCCTAGTACGCCATAGTTCTCTTGAATGCATTCACGTGCTCCACAATGCCTCATAGTGCTTCATCGTGCATCTGAGTGCTTCACAATGCCTCATAGTGGTTCATCGTGCATCTTAGTGCTCCACAGTGCCTCAAAGTGCTTAATATTGCTTACAAGTGCTCCTGAGTGCATTAAAGTGCTTTAGAGTGCCTCAAAATGTGTAAAAATCATTTAGAGTGCCTTGAAGTGCTTTAGAGTGCCTCAAAGTATTTGAGAATGCAGTTATTCTTTGTGGTAAAATTATTCTTGATGGTCAAGTGATTATCTATCCCATTACCCCCCACTAATCACATTGTCACTCATCTCTTAAGCTAGGCAGTGATGGACAAGGCTTGAGTTAGTGGTTCCATAAAGGGGTGTCTCTAAAACCACTTTGTTTGAGGATCGAGGAAGAGGTAATTGTAGGGAAGTATAAGGTGAGGGAGAGAGTGACTTTTAAATTATTGTCCGATATTACATGATATAGTACTGGGGGCCTTCATAAACATATGTGAGTCTGAACATTCAAAACTCCTATTTTAATATTCATAGTTCTTCAAAGCGCTTCGCAGTGGTTCTAGCTGCTTTGAAATGCTTCATAGTGCTTTGAGGTGCTTCATATTTCTGGACACCGCTTCTACGAGAAGGTACCTAGGGTAAGGGGACTAGTGAGTGAACGCCCCCCCTTAGTAGGTTGCTCCCCACTCCTATAGTGCCACCACCTAGCATGAGTAGATGGTATATAATAGCTGATATGTAGAGCACTCAATAGTAGGTTCCACGATCAGATCTGGATGCTTTTTGTCTCTCTATTTGCATCGTACCGTCTCTAATACACTGGGAAGTACATTTTGCATGGGAGATCGTGCTAAACTTGTGCGAATTAAATCAGCTACTACAGATTTGGCAACACAACCAACTACAACTAATATATCATGTCAATGTGCATCCATTGAATCCGTTTCCACATGATTCTGTGCAAGAGGCCATGAGCTTGAGGGATCGAAAGTTATCTTTACCGTTAATGGCCCCTTTACCCTAAAAGTGCTAAAGACTCCTTAATAGTTCTTCAAACCTCTTCGAAGTGCTTAATTTGGAGTGGTTCCTAGTATTTCATAGTTCTCATGAATGCATCCATGTGCTCCACACTGCCTCATAGTGCTTCTTCGGGCACCTTAGTGCTCCACAATGCCTCAAAGTGCTTCACATTGCTTACAAGTGCTCCCGAGTGTGTTAAAGTGCTACATAGTGCTCATAGTGCCTTGAAGTTCTTTAGAGTGCCTCAGAGTATTTTTGAATGCGGTTATTCCTTATGGTGAAGCGTTCAATGTTATATTTTGCAGTAACTGCTCCTCCATCAAACGATGTCTGGTCATTTTGCAGATAAACAATGTTTTAACTTTTCACATAAGTAGGTCTTACACATTTTGGAATGGTTTTATTAGTAGTTATATAGTGCAGATATCTTGTAAAAAATGGAGGACACACAAAAGGGTGGGAAGGAGAACACGCACACATGAGGCAATCAAATCTGGATTCTTTTTGTCTCTCTATTGGCACCATACCGTCCCTAATACACGGGGAAGTTCATTTTGCATGGGAGATCGTGCTAACCTAGACCAAATTAAATCGGCTACAATTTTTGCAATGTAGCCAGTTGCAGTTAATATCCTGTGTCAATGTGCATCCATTGAATCAGTTTCCACATGAATTTTTGCAAGAGGCCAAGAGTTTGAGGGAGTGGTAGTTATCTATTCCGCTAATGGACCCTTTACCCGATAAGTACTTAGAACTCCTTAATAGTTCTTCAAACCTCTTCCAAGTGCTTAATTTGGAGTGGTTCCTACTACGTCATAGTGCTCTTGAATTCATCCACGTGCTTGACAATGCCTCATAGTGATTCATCCTGAATCTTAGTGCTCCACAATGCCTCAGAGTGCTTCACATTTCTTACAAGTGCTGCTGAGTTCCTTAAAGTGCTTCACATTGCTCTAGAGTGCCTTAAAGTGCTTAACGATCACTTTCAGTTCCTTAAAGTTCTTTAGAGTGCCTCAAAATATTTTGGAATGCAGTTATTCTTGGTGGTAAGTGCCCAATGTTATATTTTGCAACAACTTGTCCTCCATCAAACGATGTCTCATCATTTTGCAGATAAACAATGTTTTAACTTTCCACACAAGTAGGTCTTACGCATTTTGAAAATGGTTTTATTAATAGGTATATAGTGCAGATATCTTGACTAAGACACACGACACACAAAAGGCTGGGAAGGAGGACACACGCACATGAGGGAATCACATCTAGATGCTTTTTGTCTCTCTATTGACACCTACCATCTGTAATACACGGGGAAGTTCAATTTTCATGGGAGATGATGCTAACTTGACACAAATTCAATTGGGTACATTTTTGGTAACACAACCAATTGCTGCTAGTAGATCTCATGTCATTGTTCATCCAATAAATCTGTTTCCACATGAATCTGTGCAAAAGGCCATGAGCTTGAGGGATCATTAGTTATCTATTCCGCTATTGGCTCCTTTACCCTCTAAGTGCTTAAGACTCCTTAATTCTTCTTTGAACCTCTTACAAGTGCTTAATTTGAAGTGGTTCCTAGTATGTCATAGTGCTCTTAAATGCATCTACGTTGTCGTGCCGTGGCACGAGCATAGTGGGAACGGAAGCTAAGCCCTACACTATTATGGATTTTATGTGTATGCCTTAAGTGTGCATAAGTATATGCATTTTCTATTTAGCATGCAAAAATATAGTGGAAGTGTGATGTGTCACTCTTGTTGGGAATGGGCTTAGTCCTATGATCCCGGGCTTCTTTGTAAACCTCTTCTTGGAGCCATGATGAAATGAGTCTATAAAACATACCTCCTATCTACTAGGCATGCTAGGTGGCATATGACATGTGTAGCATGGTCAAAAGTGGCCTTAGTCATAGTATATCCCATGAGATGTCATTCTGCACATAGTAGCCTATTAGTAGGTGTGCTTTTAATTATGGACCTAGAAAAATCCCTTAGAAAAATGGTTACAAGTTTGTTTGATATCATCCATGATGTATGCCAAGCTCTCTCTCAACTTTTTATAAAGCTACTTTATGCACATGTTCCCACCATAGCTCAACAACTCTTGGAGGCTTAACCCTTGACATGTGTCGGCAAGGAGAAGATATTTGGAGAAAGATCTAAAAGAACCTCTAAATATTTCTTGAAGAGAAAGATCTAGAAACTTTGAAGATAATTTCAAGATATTTTGAAAAGATAGACACTTGTCACACAAATCCCTTGGATATTTCTAAGCAAATATCTTCTTCAAAGGGCAACTTCACCTATAAATAGAGACTCTTACCCCTCACGTGGGCATCAAGCAAACCATCAAGCAATCAAGCACTCAAGAAATCCCCATAATCAAGCCACTCTATCAAGCCATCACCCAACCTCCTAGCCATCTCCTTGAGTGAAACTTTCTCTCAATTTCAGCCCAACACATCTCGAGCTTGCTACATCACGCCTCAAGCCTTCTATCTCCTCACTTGTAATACTCATACACTCTATGTAACCATCTTTCATCAATAAAGATGCATTGTTAGTGGCTCACAAACGGTGTTGGGTACTACTACTCATCTTCTACTTCATCAAGTTGGCTACAAGACCACAAAGTCTTCAAGTGTGCTTCACTTCCTTGGCTTAGCTTGTGTGGGTCTTTGTGTATTGGTTGTCTCTCTTATCTCTTTCCTCCATTGTTTGACTGCTTTCTAAATCAATTTCTTAGGTGAATAATCCCAATGGTGTAACCTTTCAACCCTTTCACTTTGTGCAAAATATTAGGATTAACGTTTGTATTAGCCGTAAAATCCACTTCCAACAGAGAATTGTGTTACTCTTTGGCCGGAAAGACTGCAAGAAATTCTTCTTTCTCCACATCCTCTTATTTTGCCACTACTAGACTACTCTAATTCTTTTGATGTGCACATATTTATTCTCCTCTAGGGGTTGAGTCTTGCTTTCTTAATATTACTATGAACCAAAAAGACTTGTACACACGGCGCACTCCTATCACTAGGCAAAACATCTACATCTTTGTAAGCACTAAGTTACACTTTCAAAGAACCATTTGCAGTCTATTTGGAGCACAACGACTTGCTGCTATAAATGCATCCGTGAACCCTTTCATCTTACCTTTGATTAGATACGATCAAAGCCTTGATGTTTTCATCGTTTTTTTGTTTTGAGGGTTTCACGTGTGCGAATGTGTGTGTCTATGTGTAAGATTCCAATGGCTACACACAATGTATTTGCTATAAACACTAAGCTTGCTTAAGTGAAAGCCTTCAAAGTCTCCCTACAAACCCTCACAGCTAGAGGCCCGACGCCTTCCTGGCAAGATCGCCAACTCTTTGACACACTATTTGGTGAACTCGATGCGAAGTTTGTCAAGGTGAGTAAGTGGGGATCTGTAAGCTACTTCAACCATGGGTGATCATCATCCGCAGCAGCAAGGTATGCCTTTTGATCCTGCTACAATGCAAATGTTTCAAGCATTTCCCTTGTTTATGCAACGACAACATGCTACAGAAAGACAAGAAGTGTCAGCAACCAAAGCTATTCAAGCAGTGGTGCACAAAATGGATCGATTTAATTGGAAAGATGTGACAAAGTATCTTCGTGGCTATGTAAAGGAGATGGAGTTGCATCGTGTGCCAGAAGATGAGATGCTCCAAAGCTTTGATCTCGTTGTGACTCCAAAGATTATAGAGCATGTGAGAGGAATCAAGAATGAGCATGGAAGAAATTGGGAGGAGTTCAAGCTAGTAATGAAGGAGGAGTATTTCATGGAGGACTCTGAGAGAGTAACAAAGAGAACTTTCCTGGAGTGGATATCCAAGCCGAAGGAGGGGCTCTCTCCTACAGATATACGCAGGGGGTTTGAGCGACAATATGCTCAACTCAAAAGGACAAAGAAGGCCACACTTGACTCAAAAAATACTGAGCTCTTCTTACAAGCAATAGGAAAGGAGCTGCAGGAGCAATTGGAGCTACTTCTTGAGGAAAAAGATGCTGAGTAGAGACTGAAGATAGATTGGAACGAAGCTGAAGCTGATGTTTCATTACTTGCCAAGCGTCAAAGGAGACAGGATAAGATGGTTTTTGGTAGTGCACCATCTACCTCCACAGCTTCTGAAAAGATGGTAAAGCCTTCTTCCTTTATACTTCCAAAAGTTGATGAAGCTGTAATAGATGAGTTTGTGAAAGGTATGAGGGATTTAAAACTAAAACTCACAAAGCTTGAAGAGAAGGGTCAACCATTGGCACCATCTTCAAGGCAAAAACAACAACCTAAAGAAGTTTTTTTTCATAGATGCATATGGTGTGACAGCATAGAGCATGCTAGGAGAGAATGTGATAGCTTCAGTGAAGCTTTGAGAAAAGATCTTGTCTTCTTCAAGGATGGGAAGATTCACTTAAGGGAGACAGGTTTACCCTTAAGGACTAACTTTGGGAAAGGAGTAATGTAGAGTCTGGTAGAGGATATGGCCACTACCCATGCCATCTCTGCATCAGAGGCATCTACTTATACAATCAAGATTGAACCATTGAGGAGTTTTGAAGAAAATGGTAAGCTGTGGCCAAGTGCTATGGAGCTAGCAAGGAAAGGGAAGCTTACAAGAGAAGTCCTACATGAATCAGGTGATTGTATCCGTCTAGAAATAGGATGGAATGACCCTGTGGACTCCT
The DNA here is from genome assembly GCF_014529385.1 of Adiantum capillus-veneris. Lineage (NCBI taxonomy): Eukaryota > Viridiplantae > Streptophyta > Polypodiopsida > Polypodiales > Pteridaceae > Adiantum > Adiantum capillus-veneris. The sequence goes on along the minus strand of NC_140950.1, from coordinate 76,616,860 downwards.
TGTCAGTGCACGCCTATATTGAAAAATTTCAAAACAACAAAGTGTTTGTGGAAGAAAAGCGCAGACGAGAGAGTGGTGATGAAGGACCATAACAAAGAATTACTAGAAGAAGCGACACAATATCTCCTCGAGTGCCTCCAACACAGGAAGCGCCCCCACCTGAAGCAACTATGGAAGAAAGTACAACTGGGAGGAAAAAGGAGTCATCAAAAGGTAGGCCTAAAACTCCAACTTATAAGTTACAGTCTGATATTGAGGCTGCTACAGAATTAAAGAAAGTTCTAGAAGAAAGAATTTTGAATAGCAAAATAGAGTTTACCTTGGGGGAGGTCCTTGGCATAGCCAAGCGCGAGTTTCATGAGGAGATCATTGATATCATCAAGAGGAAGAGGCAAACTCTTGTTGACACCATTCGCCCGCAATCTGAAGGAGAAAGCTTAAAGACACAGGTAATACAGGTGGAAGACGGAGAGCATGATGAGGATGTCGTAGGGTGCTACCATTCTTTTGGAAGAACAAAGCAAGTACAGTTTTCAAATGGAGATGAGGAGTACGAATCCATTCCAAGAATCTTTGGGCAAGAGCTACGACTGAGACAATGGTCAAGGTGGGTGATCTTGAAGAGACATTTGTTTCCTTGATTGACCATGGCTTAGAAATAAACATAATATCAAAGAGCTTATTCAACAAGTGCAAATTACCAATGGACACAAATCATGGCTGGATGGTTAAGGTAGCAAATAATTCATCAGGTGAGTTATATGCAGCTTGTTCAAGTGTGAAAGTGACTATTGGAGATGTAAAGGAAGAGCATAATTTATTTGTACAAGACACATCTTCTTATGATCTCATCCTTGGACAACCCTACATTGTAGGGGTTAGAATGGAAACAGAGGTTATGTATGATGGTTCTGCTTATGCTAGGATAATAAGTAAAGATGGAAAACGTGATGTTCAATTTCTCATTGTCTGTGTGAATCATGAAAGAAATCGTGGCAGTCTCCGAGAGCGCCCATTGCCCAGATTGAGTAAAGTGTTTTATAATCATCGAGAGAGAATGGGTTTTGGCTAGGTACCATTGTAGATCAGGATTACGATGGTACAAAAGGGGAAAGGTTCTCACATAAGGAGGTTTTTTGTACAGGTTTTGCAGGTCTAACAGAATATGGATATGTCTCTTTTCTAAAATGTGAGAACTTGAGTCGAGGTTTCGGCAACCATGTACATAGTCTACAAAAGCAGTGGAAAGAACATGGTCAGCTAGGAAACAATGAAAACATAACAGGTGTGTTTGAGGAGTTTTCCTTTGTGGACACATTACAGGATTTGCAGTCTATAGTAGATTATCCTTCGCATGACCAAATGAGATAGTGAAAGTGTGCTCTTTCGAAATGTGCAATGTGTTTGAGGCATTTCAAAAGGAATAGGAGGATAGGAAGCAAAAACATGAAGTAAAGGTGGACACCAAGTACAAGACTATGGCAAAGAATGTAAAACCAGTGGCACTTCCTTTGCCAAAGGACTGCAAGGAAAAGCTAGAACAGGCTTCTTTGCAACCTAGTCTCAGAGATCCAAAAGGGATTGGACATAGGTTTACAAAGGAGTCTCTAAAGCAATTGAAGATTGGGAATGAGGACTCCTTGACACAGGTTGAAAGGGAATGATGTGAAGAGATGCTCTCTAAACATGGAAAAGCATTTGCATTTGAGCCACATGAGATAGGATGTGTAGATCCTACCATTGTTGCTCCTATGGTGATCTTTACCATCCCTCATGTACCTTGGAACTTACTGCCAATACCAGTTCCAAAGGCTCACTTACCAAAGTTAATTGAGCTGCTAAATTCGAAGATCAAGATGGGTATTTTGGAGCCTTCATGTGCTCCATACTCAAACAGGCGGTTCACAGTACCAAAGAAGAAATGGAGCTTTGTGCTTCATCCAAGATAAGCAGTCGGTCAACAAAGTCACAATCAGAAATATGGGTACACGGCCAATTATGGATGAGTTTGCAGAAGCATTTGCAGGAAGGGCAATATATTCTATGGGAGATTTGTACTCAGGGTATGATCAGTTCCAATTAGCAATGGAAAGCAGAGATTTGACTAGCATGAGGAAACCTTTGGGTTTGGTGAGGATGTGTACCTTACCACAAGGAGCAACCAATTCGGTTGTACATATGATGAATTGTATGAATAAGGTCTTATGTGACTTTATTCCCCAAGTAACTATGCCCTTTCTTGATGATGTTCCTATCAAAGGATGTGAAGTAAGTAATAAAGATGAAGCTTTGGATTACAAGGGGTGCCGTAACTTTGTGGCACAACACATAGATGATTGTGACAAGATCCTATACATACTAGAAGAGGTGAACCTTACCCTCTCAGGACAAAAGTTTGTGTTTGGAGTGAAGGAGGTGTTGATTGTTGAGCACATGTGTGGTCCCAATGGGAGACGACCTTGTCCAGCAAAAAGATGCAATTCAAAAGATGAAGGAGGTATGCATATCTGTAAGTGAAGTTCGCAGATTTCTTGGTGCATGTGTGTTTTATGTTATATGGATTCCACATTATGCACATGTAGCAGATCCTTTGTACCAGTTGTTAAGGAAAAATCAAAAGTTTCATTGGGGAGACGCACAAGCAAGGGCTATAAGAAAGCTAAAGGATTTGCTAAAACAAGCACCGACTTTAAGAAAGGTAAACTATGAGTGTGGAAAGCCAGTAATAGTAACAGTGGATACGAGTCCGACAAGAATTGAATGGGCAATAGGGCAGGATGACGAAGAGGGACATAGGTATGTGGTAAGTTTTGGAGCCAAGGTTCTAAGTACTCGACAAAGGAACTACCCACAGGTAAAACGAGAGTTGTGGGGCATGGTTACAACACTAAAATGTGAGAAGGAGTACTTGATTGGAGCATATGTGGTTGTGGAAACAGATTGTCTGCCACTCCTTGGAATGATTACAAGCTGCTCAACACCAAAAATTTCCATTCTAAGATGGATTTCCGACATTAAGTCCTTGAATCCTGAGTTCAATCATATTGCAGGAAAAGACAATCCGGTAGCGGATATGCTGTCAAGGGCAAGGTATGAGGATGAGCAAGGCATGGTAGGTGATAGTGAAGATGTAGGCACAGGGTTCTACTCCATTAATCATGTTGAGCATAATGATGTTGGCACACCTAATGTACTTGAGTTGTTTTTAGAAGATGGGTATGAAGGAGATTGGTTGCTTATTGGTCGTTATTTGAGTACTTTAACAAAATAGGGTGATTGGTCTAAGCATGAGTTTAAGAGGATACGCATAAAAGCATATGGGTACTTTTTGCAGGATGGTTACTTATGGAAACATCCAAAACACAGGGGTGCTATACCACAAAGGGTAGTATGTAAAAAACATAGTCAAGTAAAGCTCATGCAAGAGTTTCATGAGAACCTATGGGCTGGACACCGTGGTGTGTGGGCAACCTTTGCAAAGCTAAAGGAAAGGTATTGGTGGAAAGGTATGTACAAGGATGTATCCCACTTTGTGGAATCATGTGTAGCATGTCAAATGTATTCAAATGTGCGACATTGTGATAGGTTACATACTACTTATCCACTAGCCATGCATTACAAAGGAGCTTTAAGGACAAAGACTCAAGAGGCAGTATGTAAATTTCTCCTTAAGGATGTAATATGCCGCTATGGTTGTGTGGGAAAGATAACTGCAGACAGAGGAGATCTGGATGCCGATGAAGCAAGGGAATTCTTTTCCAGGATAGGAATCAAGCTTTCCCTTACCATTGCTTACAATCCGGAAGGCAACGGAAAAAGTGAAAGAGGGCATCCGCAAAGCCTTGGCTAAAGCTTGTGAAGGGAGAATTAGTGAGTGGCTAAAACTATTGCCATATGCTCTATGGGCTGATCGCACGACACACAACTCAGTAACCGGCTACATGCCTGCAAAATTGATGTATGGGCAAAAACCTGTAATGCCCATTGAAGAGACCATTCCCACATGGAATGTGCTACCTTGGCAATATGAGCTTAGTAGAGAAGAGCTCCTTGCCTTGCGTATAAGATAGATAGGAAGAAGGCCTGAAGACATTGAGGTTGCAAAAGAAAGATTGAAGAATGCCAGGTTGAAAAGCAAGGATTACTTTGATAGACAACACGGGCTAAGAAGGAAGGTAATTAAGCAAGGAGATTGGGTTTTAGTGTATGATAGTAGTCTTGATAACTATCATACTGTCATGTGAAAGGTTTCAAAAACATGGTTTGGACCGTATATAGTCAAGTACGTACATGACAATGCCACTTACACCCTGGCTGAATTGGATGAAACAGAGATAAAGATACCTATTTCAAGAAAGAGAATCAAGGTATTCAAAAGAAGAAAGGATAGTCATCCGGCTGATCAAGGAAGCGAGAATGAAGGTTTGGAATCACCTAGTGAAGATGAAGAAGAAGAAACTCCAAGAGAGTCGAACCTGCAAACATTGGTTGTGGCACATACCGGAGGATGTGCAGGTTTAGAGGGGGTGGATGTTGTGCCGTGGCACGTGCATAGTGGGAACGGAAGCTAAGCCCTACAATATTATGGATTTTATGTGTATGCCTTAAGTGTGCATAAGTATATGCATTTTCTATTTAGCATGCAAAAAGCTAGTTGAAGTCTGATGTGTCACTCTTGTTGGGAATAGGCTTCGTCCTATGATCCCGGGATTTCTTTGTGAACCTCTTCTTGGAGCCATGATGAAATGAGCCTATATAACATACCTCCTATCTACTAGGCATCCTAGGTGGCATATGATATGTGTAGCATAGTCAAAAGTGGCCTTAGTCATACTATACCCCATGAGATCTCATTCTACACATAGTAGGTGCACTTTGGAGTAATTATGGACCTGGAAATATCCCTTACTAAAATGGTTACGAGTTTGTTTGATGTCATCCATGATGTATGCCAAGCTCTCTCTCAATTTTTATAAAGCTACTTTATGCACATGTTCCCACCATAGCTCAACAACTCTTGGAGGCTTAACTCTTGACATGTGGCGGCAAAGAGAAGATATTTGGAGAAAGATCTAGAAGAACCTCTAGATATTTCTTGAAGAGAAAGATCTAGAAACTTTGAAGATAATTTCAAGATACTCTGAAAAGATAGAAACTTGTCACACAAATCCCTAGGATATTTCTAATAACATATCTTACTCAAGGGGCAAGTTCACCTATAAAAAGAGACTCCTACCCCTCACTTGGGCATCAAGCAAACCATCAAGCAATCAAGCACTCAAGAAATCCCCATAATCAATCCACTCTATCAAGCCATCACCCAACCTCCTAGACATATCCTTGAGTGAAACTTTCTCTCAATTTCAGCCCAACACATCTCGAGCTTGCTACTTCACGTCTCAAGCCTTCTATCTCCTCACTTGTAATACTCATACACTCTATGTGACCTTCTTTCATCAATAAAGATGCATTGTTGGTGGCTCACAAACGGTCTTGGGTACTACTACTCATCTTCTACTTCATCAAGTTGGCTACAAGACCACAAAGTCTTGGGGTGTGCTTCACTTCTTTGGCTTGAGCTTGTGTGGGTCTTTGTGTGTTGGTTGTCTCTCTTATCTCTTTCCTCCATTGTTTGACTGCTTTCTAAACTAATTTCTTAGATGAATAATCCCAATGGTGTAACCTTTCAACCCTTTCACTTTGTGCAAAATATTAGGATTAACATTTGTATTAGCCGTAAAATCCACTTCCAACAGAGAATTGTGTTACTCTTTGGGCCGGAAAGACTGCAAGAAATTTTTCTTTCTCCAGGTCCTCTTATTTTGCCACTACTAGACTACTCTAATTCTTTTGATGTGCACATATTTATTCTCCTCTAGGGGTTGAGTCTTGCTTTCTTAATATTACTACGAACCAAGAAGACTTGTATATACGGCTCACTCCTATCACTAGTCAAAACATCTACATCTTTGTAAGCACTAAGTTACAATTTCAAAGAACCATTCGTGGTCTATTTGGAGCACAACGACTTGCTGCTATAAATGCATCAGTGAACCCTTTCATCTTACCTCCGATTAGATATGATCAAAGCCTTGATGTTTTCATCTTTGTTTTGTTTTGAGGGTTTCACGTGTGCGTATGTGTGTGTCTACGTGCAAGATTCCAATGGCTACACACAATGTATTTGCTACAAACACTAAGCTTGCTTAAGTGAAAGCCTTCACAGTCTCCCCACAAACCCTCACAGTTAGAGGCCCGGCTCCTTCCTGGGAAGACCGCCAACTCTTTGACAACGTGCTCCACAAAACCTCATAGTGCTTCATCGTGCATCTTAGTGTTTCACAATGCCTCGAGGTGCTTCGCATTGCTTACAAGTGCTCAAGAGTGCCTTAAAGTGCTTCATAGTGCTTTAGACTACCTGAGAATGCTTCACAATCACTTTGAGTACCTTGAACTCCTTTAGAGTGCCTCAAAATATTCCAAAATGCGGTTATTCTTGGTGGTGAAGTGTTCGGTGTTATATTTTGGAGTATTTGATCCTCCATCAAACAATGTCTCTTCATTTTGCAGATAAACAATGTTTTAACGTTTTACACAAGTAGATCTTACACATTTTAGAAATCAATTTTTTAGTAGGTATCTAGTGCAGGTATCTTCTCAAAAAATGGAGGACACACAAAAGGGCGGGAAGGAGGATACAAGCACATGAGGGAATCGAGGACGACTATGAGGGTTGGTGGGCTTCAGCTACGGTTCTTTGACATGATGAGTAGCTAAGACAAAGTGCACTCAACCAACAGTAGCGGAGTGAGCACACACGGAAACTGTTGGGTTAGACTGCACGAGCTAGAGGTTTACTTTTTGTAAAGGCTCGATGGAGATGGCAACAAAAGCAGGAAGAGCTACGAGCTAGCTTAGTTGTTGAAAAGCCATTCTTGTTCATACCTAAGGTTGAATCCCTTTGTGGACATCTTACTTTCAAGTATAGTGCTAGACGGAAGGCTCAACAAAGGCATCTACCAAGATTCCAACTAATAAAATTGAAGACAAGCCATAGCAAAGAGAGCTCCCCTCTCTCTCTTTCCTTGATTCCCTTGAGAGGTGCCTCCCCCCATCCTATATAGCATGAGCTCCTGGGTCACTCCCTCGCATAGTGGGTTTTCTATATGCCACGTGGAGATTCTCCACAATTTTTGTCCCAAGGCTCCTCCAAAAACCTTCCAGGTTCATTAAGAAAACTTCAGAAAACCTTTTGATCCTCCAAAATTGACTCTTAGCCATTCACTACTCAAGACTATGATCATTGAGCTGCCAAGGCCACTTCATAACTTTCGTTCTTAACTCCAGTTTGCACAAATACCACCCCATTCCAACTTTGATGGGTCGTCCAACCAAAGTGATCAAAACACAAAAAAATCACATGTAACCATCCCTCAGGATTTTAAGCATGTAATGGTGGTACCACTATTTCACTTTTTGGGCTACCAAGAGACTACTTTGGATAAATTCAAAAAGGAAAAGAGGAATTTCAAAATGTTAATGGCCTTAGTAGTTGGAATGGGCATTGATTGTAGGAAGGGGCGTCTCAGTCATCATTCCAAGATGATGTCCAAGGCAGGTGTCAAAAATGATTCAGGGCGGGTTAAAGAAGATTTGGACTCCTAGCCGGTCAGCTTGCTGTTAAAAGTGCCTAGAAGTGCTTTGTGAAAAATTCAAATTTCTCAATAGATAAGGAGAATGTGTTGACCAAGTGGTTTCATGTTATGAATTTCTTTGAGATAGTTCTAAACTACTTACTTGAAGTAGGAATTGCTGACCAAGTGGTTAGAAAAGGCTTCTTAGTGCTCACAAGTGACCAGAAAGTGCTAATAAATTCCTTAAAAGCACCTAAAAGTGCTTTAAAGTGCTCAATGGTGCCTACAATATTCTTGATAGGTGGTAAGAAAGTGTCATAAAGTGGTGAAAGGGTCCTTCAAAGTACTTTAAAGTGTTTTGATATAGCTCTATACTGCTTTCTAGGTGGTTATGAAGTTTTGACCAAGTGGTAAGTTTTGCTTTATGGTGCAAAGAAAGTGATAGCCAGGTGGTTGGAAAGTGCTTCAGAATACTGAATGGTGACTAAAAATTACTTCAAAGTGATTTCAAGTAACCAATCTGCAATCTAAAGCACTTTAACTGCTCACAAGGAGTAAAAGTGGTGTCTAGGTGATAAGAAAGGGCTTCGAAGTGCTTATTGTTGATCAATAGGTGGTCAGAAAGTGATTTGAAATGATTTTTAGCTAAGAAAGTGGTAACCAAGTTCTTTGAAAGTGCTCTATCAAAAGTGCTTTGAAGTGCTTATTGTTGATCAATAAGTGGTCAGGAAGTGATTTGAAATTCTTTTTGGTACCAAGAAAGTGGTAACCAGGTGCTTTGAAAGTGCATTGAAAGTGGTAGTTGGGTTCTTATAAAGCAGGCTTTCCCTTCCTCTAGGCTTTTATCACTTTTTCCATCTACTTCCAAGTTCTCAGCATTTGCAACTGAATTGCACTCTGCTACCCTTTCACAGAAACTTTCCATGAGAACGGGATTTACCTCTTTAAACAGCTCTAGAACCCCAACATTTGCAACTTTTTTTGCACACAAGTTCTCTTTGACCATGGGCTTATCCTCTTTGACAAGCTCATTGAACACTGGCACAATTACTCTACAAATTGGAAACCTCCAAGGAGCATAATTGAACATTGGCATAACTTTGCAGTTTGAACAACTGGCACTACCTTTGGTTGAACCATAGAACACTCCGCAATCACCACAACATGCATATAATCCATAGGCTTTAGCAAGCCGAGCTCTAGCTTCTGCTTCACTTTCCTGCTCTTCAGTTTGGCCAAGTAGACCATATCATCATAGGCATCCAAATTGTATTTGACCTTTAATTTGATTTTTGGAGGCAGGCACTCGAGAAACTTTGACAGCTTTAGGTACTGGTTGCCTTTCACCCCAGTAGCAACATCTAGGTGCCTCCACCAGGCTTCAAAATGCTCAAAGAAAATGGAAAAATCTTTACTTACATCCTTGCTTACCGCTAGATGGGGGGAAAGGGGAACACACACACATGATAATCACTCTATAGCTCATGAGAATCACTGCACCCCAATCCACTAAAGTTCACCTTCAAAACTCACACAATTGACAGCTGAACACACACAAATTTGCTTGTTTAGGACCATTCCATAGAACACACCATTCTCTCTTTCTCTCTCACACACACCGGGGCCCAAGGAGGCACAAACATCTCAAACATTGGCCACCAGATGGTTGGAGCAGAACAAAGAGAAGAAGGGGGAAAGGGGGAAGAAACAAGAAATGGTTTGCCTTTGACACTCCTTTTTAAAGTAATTTTGGGAAACTTTTGAGTCTACATTTGATTTTTGGGGAGGAAACTCAATGATGAGTAATGAAGATGGGAGGATTTTTTTTATAAAAGAGGCGTATGCATTTTTTATACCCCCCTATAGTTCTTGGACGTGTTGGACGTACGAGCACCCCTTGTGTCTCCTTCTCTGCATGGGCACAAAGCATACATGTTTACGGTATTCTCTATGCGCGGTTTTTGCATAGAGCGGAGAACCTTTCTCTCCCTCTCTGTGTGGTGTTTGTGCATTGCATTCCCTTTCTTTCCTCTGCGTGTGATTCTCTGCTATGTGTGCTTATTTCTCCATCTCTCTCTCTCTCTCTCTCTCTCTCTCTCTCTCTCTCTCTCTCTCTCTCTCTCTCTCAGGATGGAGCCTTCTCGCAAGTTAGGTGTGTGAGAGTGTCTGTAACATGTTTGGTCTTGTTGATGCCTGGGCTCTTCATGATGTATGTTGATGCGTTGAGCTCTTTTTCTTCAGGTTTTCTTGATCCGGCTCCGTGCCCACAAGTACAAAGTCAAGCAGAGTTTCTCGAGCAGTTCATAGGTTGTTTATGTGATTACCGGGTGGCAAAGAGAAGGGAACAAACAGAGAGGCAAAGGCAGCAGACTTTCTATGCTAACAAGCAGAAGGATGTCCAGGTCGATGAGAAGCAGAAAAGGAAGATTATTTGTGCCATGTCAAGGCACTAGGAAGAGCAGACGCAAGGATTGACAACCAAACTCCAAGGAGAGATTTTTGAATAGTTACTCAAGCAACCAATATTTTGTAACCTGTAGAACTCTGCACATTCTATACAGAGAGCATTTCTTTCCAACATTCTCAACACCTTGTCAGAAGTCAAGGTCCCGCACTTACCACAAAAACAATTTTCAAGAGGGCAACAATGATGGCATGCATTAATTTGAGGGGCGAAGTAGATGCACGTCCCTTTACGGATAGAGCACTTGCAAAGTTGTTGGGCATACACAAAAAAACATCAGTTTTGCGAATGCACGACTCCATTTAGAGGATGAGAACAGTCCTTTTCCAATCTTAGCATGTCAATGGCAAGCTCATCATTCTACAAACATCACAAAGGAAATAAAGGAGGTTCTGTCTGGTTTCTGGACAGCAGAGACCCGAGTCTCTCCAAACGAGACGGACATATGCCAAAGGCGTATCGGCAGAAAGGATGTTCTTATGCATCCATTGCATTTTCTGGATCAACCTCATGTATTAACCACCACTTCTCCAAGTAGTATATTGACCAATGTTCACCACTGTCAAGCTGTCACAACCACAATCAAACTGTAAAAAAAAATTGTCAAGTAGTATAGGGACCACTGTTCACCTCTTTCAAGTTGTATGAACCACTGTCAAACTGTAAAAAACCTCTGAGAACCACATAACAATCAAAAAGTGGTTGAATCCCCCTTCGATTACTTTGCAAAGTAGATAAAGCACTGATAGTGATTTAAAGTACCTAAAATACAACTTTCAACCACCTAAGTGTGGAAGCTTGTACTTTGCAAAGTGTTGAAATAGTTCACCACTTTAAAGTATTTTAAAAAACCACTTGGAATCCGCCAAGTGCTTAGGTGAGCACCTATGTAAGCGCTTGGAAGTTTTCAAACCACATGAAGGTGATATAAAGTGAAAAATAAACCACTTAATGACCACTTTCAATCTTTTTAGGTGGTTTTAAGTGCTTCAGGTGGTTTGAAATCTGCTAAGTGCTTGGGTGAGAACCTTGAAGATTTCAAACCACTTGAAGATGATTGAAAGTGGTTTCATGGTGGTTTTCAATCACATTTAGGTGGTTTTAAGTGCTTCAGATGGTTTGAAATCTTCCAAGTGCTCAAGTGAAAACTTATGCAAGCACCTAAAACCACCTAAATGTAGTCATCAAACCACTTACTATTTCAATCACCGTTAGGTGGTTCTAAGTGCTTCAAGTGGTTTCAAGTAGTCCAAAGCCACTTTCAAACATGCAAAACCACTTTTAAGTGGTTAATCTTCCTCTTTAGTGCTTTTAAGAACCCAAGATTTGGGTGTTATCCAAATGAAGGAGATTGAAAGTGGTAAAAATAACCACTTTCGATTACCTATAGGTGGTTTAAAGAGCTTGAGTGAGAACCTATGTAATCACTTGGAAGATTTCAAACCACCTGAAGGTGGTTGAAAGTGGTAGCAAACCACGTGAAAGCGGTTTGATGAAATTTTTCAATGACCTTCAGGTGGTTTCGAGTGCTTCAGGTGGTTTCGAGTGCTTCAGGTGGTTTCAAGAAGTTTAAAGCCCCTTTCAAACATGCAAAACAACTTCTTAGTGGTAAATGTTCCTCTTATGTGGTTTCACAAACATGAAAGTGGGTGTTATAACTTGTAGGTGATGGTACCAAACATTTTGGTTATTTGTTGTCACACTATCTCTTTATTGCCTGCTTTCTTGTGCAGGTTGAATTTTACAGGCAGTTTCAGGAAATGCATCCAACGAAAATGCATCCGACCTTGCGCATTTTGCTGAGATGCTTTTGAGAATTTGAAGCCCTTTTTTGTTCAAAATTTATGGAAACGCAATACCTACTACTGCAAATATCACGTGCAAGTTGTCTACTTCAAAGACGCTTTCAACCAAATGCATCAAGGTAGGTTTGGAGTACATGAAAAATCTTGTCGCTGTGCTTGTGATGCTTGTGACCGTGCAGTCAGTGGCAGTATATGTGTGGCTGCAAAGTCAACATTTGAGAGCCTCACAACACTATGGGAGTCCTTTTTGTGTCCTAAACCAGAAAATTCCATGTTTCATTTACACATCTGCTTGATGTGAAAATGTGATCACTGCGATGCCAAACAACTCAAATGTTGTCCTCTTGAAGTACACAACAACAACTTTTAGGTGGCTGCAAAGGTTTTTGTTGGTGTGGTGACACAATCTATACATGAAGATGGCCAACACCACAAAAGGAAAGATTGAAGTACACAACGACAACTTTCAAGTGGCTGCAAAGGTTTTTGTTGGTGTGGAGACACAATCTATCCATGAAGATGGCCAAAAGCACAAAAGGAAAGATCTTGTTATTTAGAATGTTGGGTGCTCCACTTTCATTTCATTCATGAAAGAAAAGCTAACCAAGTTTATCAAACATAACTACATCTACAGATGGCAGGCCAACCAATGCAAACAGTGTCTACAGAGTTTTCTAAGTGATGTCGTTGTCTCTGTAGTGGACTTTGTAGAAAATTACAGTTTTAAAATTCAAAATGAGATCCAATCCATACACTAGTATTCTAGTCAGGTGAACATTTTGGTCCATATCTACTATGTGCGATTGACAACGGGAGACATCATAAAATTTCTCCATTTTTATATATCCGATGACAATGTGCATGACACATTGTTCGTTCAACACTACTTTCTTTTGCATGAATGGTGGTTGAAGGACCAGGGTTTTTGTTTAAAGAAACATTGGGTATGGTCTGATGGTGCAACATCACAATTCAAATTACAACAACCTTTCTTCTTTTTCTTAGCTTATTGGGCTTGAGATGACGCACGACTATTTTGGGTCAGGTCATGGAAAAGGTGAACATGACAGCGTTGGCACAATCATAAAGAGGGAATTAACCCATGAGCAATTGAAGGTGGATGGAAACCCCCTGTATAATGAAACAAAAGTGTCCAATTACCTCACCCTAATGAACAACAGGAAAGACTATTGGTCATTTGCAAGCAAGGTCGACAGGGTCTTCTGGGAAATCAAGGTGGGTGATGTGCTAAGAGATAACGAATGGGACTAGAAGAAAATCAATGGATCACGTTCGATGCATTGTGTGAATGGCTTCTCTTAATAGATAGGGCTGTACTGAGTTGTAGAAATGTGTTGTGCTTTTGTCTTGCTTGTGTGCATGGTCAATGGAGAAGATGTGCAAACAAAGCTCACCTAGAAGCATGGCAGTACTTGAGGATCATACCAACAGAGTCTGACATAGATGAAGATGTTTCAAGTGACGAGGAGATTGATGCACCTATGTATGTTGGCCATCACAATAATTTGAGTGATGCCTTATGAGTTGGAGATAACTTTCCAGTCAACACTGAGGAGGAAGACTCTCATTTTTATGTACTGGGGTGTTGCATTGAGAAGATGATATCCATCGCGACTCAGAAGGATGTGCGTCACAATCAGATAAAGAATTACTCCTTTTATGTTGAGGGGCACTTTTACAATAAAGTCGGACGCTCCGATCAATATGCACTATGTTAAGTATGAAGCCTGATTTACCCCTTGTGGTTTTATGTAGTAAAAACGCACATTTGTAAGGGACCCATTACGAGGAGAAGCCATCGTACATGAAGAAAAATAACTCTTTCCAGAAAATAAAATCACTCGTCGGAAACAAAAATTTTCACAGCCGGAATATTCCTTTTCGTCGGAACATTATGGTCGGATGGCAGCCGAAAAGTGGTCAAAAAACGACCGGTCCGTTGGCCGGTTGGCCGGTGGTCGAATTCAAAAGCGGACTTGTCTTCTCAAGGGCGGCCACACATGGGCGGATTGGAGGGTCCGATTTGGACTTATCTACACAAGGGCGGCTACACATGGTTGCCTCTCATGAGAGAGGGAAGCCCTTTTGGCCTATCAAAGGAGGCCATTTCTACACACATTTCATAGTGTGAAGTAGATGCAACAAGGTGTGTGTGAGGTTGTGAGAGTGAAGCAAGGCAGGAGATCTATTAAGGGTATCATCCCTTTGTAAACTACTTCTTATTTTAAAGTACTAAATCCATTGAGTGGCTGCTTTCACGTGGACGTAGCCCACATTGGGTGAACCACGTATATTGTGTGTACTCTCTCTCTCTCTCTCTCTCTCTCTCTCTCTCTCTCTCTCTTCTATAATCTCTTGTGTGTGAAATCTTTCTCTCTCCATTAAGTAATATACTCAAATATCTATTTAGCTACGTCTTATTTCCTAACAACTGGTATTAGACCAAGGTTTGCTCGTAGCTAAATTATCTCAAGGAAAGGATTCCTTGAATTGACTGGGAGTTATGGTGGAGGAATGGAAGCTCAAGATTGAGAAGTTCAACGGCAAAAACTACCAACATTGGAAGATGCAGATTGAAGACTATCTCTACTAGAAGGATCTCTATTTGCCACTAGGTGGTCTTGCGAAGAAGCCCTCAACAATGGCAGATGAAGAAGCATGGATTGTCCTTGATCAAAATGCACTGGGAACAATCCAGTTAAGCTTGGTGTCAATGGTGGCCTTCAATGTTTTGGAGATGAAGACCATGGAGTACTTGATGAAGTCACTTGACGACTTCTACGAGAAACCATCGGTATCCAATAAGGTATTTCTTATGAAGCGCTTGTTCAATCTAAAGATGACAAAGAATGGTTCAGTTGCAGAACACCTAAATGACTTTAACACAAACATAAGTCAACTTCGATCGGTGAAAATCAATCTCAATGATGAAGTGCGAGCTCTCCTTATACTATCATCTCTACCAGCTAGTTGGGATAGCCTTGTGATGGCTGTAAGTAATTCTATCTCTGGCACAAATACTCTTAAGTTTGATGACGATGTGGGTGTTCTCCTAATCAAGGAAATGCAAAGGAGAAGCACAGGAGAATCATCAAGTATTGCACTATCAATGGAAACAAGAGGAAGGCCTAAGGAGAGGTTCAAAAACCAAAAGGTTCGTGATCGATGGTCAAGGCGGATCAAGTCAGGCACAAAGTCAGTTCTTGAATGTTGGAACTGCGGCAAGAAGGGCCACGTCAAGAAGGATTACTGGTCCAAGAAGAAGAAGGAGACAGAGTCTCAAGACAACAAGCCAACATTGGAGGCCAATGTGGCAGGTAAAGTAGAGCAAGATGCTCTAATTCTCTCATTAGACAATGTGTCTAATTCATGGATAGTAGATTTTGGGGCTTCATTCCATGCGACACCACACAAGCAACATTTCCAAGATTACACCAAAGGTAATTTTGGGTATGTATACTTAGGACATGACAAAGCTTGTGAAATTTTTGGCAAAGGTACAGTTTCTATCAAAATTGCTAACGGAAATGTATGGAATCTTAAAGATTTTAGGCATGTTCCTTCTCTTCGCAAAAAATTGATCTCTACAGGACAATTAGATGATGAAGGTCACAACATTGCATTCGGAAACAAATGGTGGAAGATCTCAAAGGAATGTTTGGTGGTTGCCAAGGGAGAAAAGGTCGGTACACTTTACTTGTGTATTGTTAGCACACAACCTTTAGCTTGTGCAACAACTACAGAAGTTGACAGTACGGTGTGGCACTACCGGCTTGGGCATATGAGTGCCAAAGGAATGGAAATCCTGCAAACGAAGAAGATTCTACCAGGTTTGAAAGAAGTGGACTTAGAGTTCTGTGAAGATTGTGTTTATGGTAAACAAAAGCGGGTAAATTTTCAAAAATCAGGAAATGAAAGAAAAAATAAAAAACTTGAGTTGGTTCATTCTAATGTTTGGGGTCCTGCAAGTACACCATCACTTGGTGGCTCATTGTACTATGTAACATTCATACACGATGCGACTAGAAAAACATGGGTTTATGTCATGAAGAATAAGTCCGATGTATTTTCCATATTTCAAAGGTGGAAAGCCTTTGTGGAGAATGATACAGGTACCAGGGTTAAATGCCTCAGATCCGACAATGGAGGTGAATATTGCAGCCAAGCTTTTGAAAGCTTTTGTGCTAGAAATGGCATTCGGAGGCAAAGGACAACCCTAAGTACACCTCAACAAAATGGGATTTTAGAAAGGATGAAAAGGAAAATCATGGAGCGAGCACAAAGCGTGCGGCTACATGAAGGTCTACTGCTTGAACTTTGGGTGGAAGCTGTAAGTACGTCTGTGTACTTAATCAATCAGTCACCCTCAACGGCATTGTATGCGGGAGTTCTAGAAGAGGCATTGACAGGTAAACCGGTGAATTATACATTTCTCAAAGTGTTTGGGTGTGAGGCTTTTATGCACATAGATAGAAGCCTAAGATCAAAGCTAGATGCAAAGTCCAAAAAGCGTTTCTTCATTGGCTATGGAGAAGGTGGCTTTGGGTATCACCTATGGAATCCTGAAGATGGTAAAATCTTAAGGAGTAGGGATGTAATTTTTAACGAACAAATATGTACAAAGATTACTTGGAAAGAAAACAAACAAAAGAAACAGGTGATGAGTACATGGAGCTTGAGGACGGTGAAGACTCAAGGGAAGCAAACGGTGACAATGTGCAACAACGTCAACCAAATGAGGAGCCTCAACCTATTCCCCGAAGATCTACAAGAGCAAGTAGACCTCTAGAAAGGTTTGTTCCTTCTTTCAACCACTTCTTGATCTCAGATTCTGGAGAGCCGGAATCATACGAAGAATCTATGCAACACGAATCCAAAGAAGAATGGACAAAGAGCATGCAAGTGGAGATGGACTCACTACATTGCAACCAAACATGGGAGTTGGTTAAGTTTCCTAAAGGTAAGTGGGAACTTCAAAACAAATGGGTATACAAGCTGAAGGAAGAAGAACGTGGGAAGAAAAGGTACAAGTCTAAGCTTGTGGTAAAAGGGTTTTCTCAAAAGAAAGGTATTGACTTCAATGAAATTTTTTCTCCTATTGTAAAAATGAAGTCAATTAGGCTTGTCTTAAGCCTTGTGGCTGCTCATGATCTAAATTTTGAGCAAATGGATGTAAATACGGCATTCCCTCATGGTGACTTGGAGGAGGAAATTTACATGCTTCAACCAAAGTGGTATGAAGTAAAAGGTAAGGGAAAAATGGTTTGCAGATTAAAGAAAATCTTGTATGGATTAAAGCAAGCATCAAAACAATGATACTTGAAGTTAGATCGATGGATGTTAGATCATGGATTCAAAAGATGCAACTCAGATCATTGCGTCTACACAAAGAATTGTAAAGATGGGAAGCTAATCATCCTAATGTTGTATGTTGATGACATGCTGATTGCAAGTGCTAACATGCAGGACATCAAAGACCTAAAAGAGGAGCTGTCTAAATCTTTTTCAATGAAAGATTTAGGTGCTGCAAAGAGGATACTTGGTATGAAAATATCAAGGGACAGGACGAAGAAGACATAAATCTATCTCAAGAGGATTACATCAAGAAGGTACTAGAAAGGTTTGCAATGCAAAATGTAAAACCAATTTCTACACCCTTGGATGGTCACTTTAAATTAACCAAGGATATGTGTCCAAAGACACAAGATGAGATAGCCTATATGTCTAAAGTTCCATATGCTGCAGCGGTAGGTTCTCTAATGTATGCTATGGTCTGGACAAGGCCAGATATCGCACATGCAATTGGAGTTGTGAGTAGGTTCATGGACAACCCAGGTTAAGAGCATTGGCAATCTGTGAAGTGGATACTTAGGTATCTAAAAGGGACACCAACAAATGCTTTGTGTTTTGGAGGAACTGATATTTTTCTTCAAGGGTATGCTGATGCAGATATGGCAGGTGACAAAGATACTCGAAGGAGCACTACGGGCTATGTCTTCATGGTTGGAGGCATAATAGTAAGTTGGGCTTCAAAGTTGCAGAAAGTGGTCTCACTTTCTACCACAGAAGCAGAGTATGTAGCAATGACGGAGGCAAGCAAAGAGATTATGTGGCTTCACAGATTCTTCGAAGAGCTTGGATTCAAATAAGACAATTATGTCTTGTACAGTGGTAGCCAAAGCGCTATCCATCTTGCAAAGAACTCAGCCTTTCATTCAAGGACAAATCACATTGAGGTGAGATTTCACTTCATACACACTCTTTTGGAAGAGGGACAGCTAAAGCTAAAAAAGGTGCATACAAGTGAAAATTCTGCAGACATGTTTACAAAGGTGGTCAACAAGGAGAAGTTGAGCTTTTTCTCATCTTCAATCGGCATTCAAGTATAAGAAGCTAGGATGGAAATCAGTCACAGGTTTGGTTTGGAGATCAGTCTCCAAGTGGGAGATTGTTAAGTATGGAGCCTGATTACCCCTTGTAATTTTATGTGGTAAAAATGCACATTTGTAAGGCCCCTATTTTGAGGAGAAGCCATTGTGCATGAAGAAAAATAACTCTTGCTGGAAAATAAAATCACTCGCCGGAAATCAAAATTTTCACGGCCCAATCTCGCCCGAATATTCCTTTTCGCCGGCATATTATGGTCGAATGGTGGCCAAAAAGTGGTTGAAAAACGACCGGTTGGTTGGCCGGTTGGCTGGTGGCTGATAGTCAATGGCCGATGGCCGGTGGCCAAATTCAAAAGCGGACTTGTCTTCTCAAGGGCGGCCACACATGGGCGGATTGGAGGGTCCGATTTGGACTTATCTACACAAGGGCGGCTACACATGGTTGCCTCTCATGAGAGAGGGAAGCCCTTTTGGCCTATCAAAGGAGGCCATTTCTACACACATTTCATAGTGTGAAGTAGATGCAACAAGGTGTGTGTGAGGTTGTGAGAGTGAAGCAAGGCAGGAGATCTATTAAGGGTATAATCCCTTTGTAAACTACTTCTTATTTTGAAGTACTAAAGCCATTGAGTGGCTGCTTTCTCATGGACGTAGCCCACATTGGGTGAACCACGTATATCGTGTGTACTCTCTCTCTCTCTCTCTCTCTCTCTCTCTCTCTCTCTCTCTCTCTCTCTCTCTCTACTCTATAATCTCTTGTGTGTGAAATCTATCTCTCTCCATTAAGTAATCTACTCAAATATCTATTTAGCTACGTCTTATTTTCTAACATATTATTAGATGATAGGCCTCCTACTTCAATGTACTTGCACCTAGTTCAATGCCTTAAGTTCCCCTTGTACCCTGAGAGAAATGAGCCTAATGTCTACACTTTGAGTGATACTCTGTATGAGCACATCTACAATAGCATGCCCTTTGATAGCAAGCCGATTTAAAACACATTGACCTCATAAAGTATAATTGGGTACCGCTTTCTTGTATCTGTTCCTCAAAAAGATATATTCCTTATCCAAAAGTTGAAGCGTTTCTGACACTTTTTTATTCTTTTGAGTACATGTAGCTTACAGCTTTCCATCCACTTATAAGTGCTTTAACACTAGGTTGGTAACCTAAGAGGACATAAAAGTGTCCTTTCAGGGTTTTGAAAAAAACCTCCAAAACCATAGTAGATCCACTCATTTTGTAAAATCCTTTCATGAGGTTATAGTTCAAGGCCTACTACACATGGAAAAAATAAGAAACTTGTAAAATTTCTCATCTTTTGGTCACACCAAGCCTCCAAAGTTGATGGACCAGTACATTTTCATCAAAACAATCATTTCTTACGTTTTTTTGCATAAAAATAAGATTAGGGATTTTTGTAGGACTTGAGATAAATTCCCTAGTTAACTTCAATGGGTTGGTGATCAGAACATATGATTGCTTCTCACTCACTATTTTTTGTTTTGCCAAAAGAATTAGGTACAAAAAAGTTGAATTTTTACCATCTGCAAACCTATCATCAATACAAATAATATATGCATGTTTTCTTAGTTCCCTATTGTCCTTTAGGTTCATAAGGAGCCATGGAGCATTTCAAAAGAATAATACATCTCTTACCAAGGGGAATCTTGGGGACAAAGATGAAGTGCTAAATACAGCAAACATGAAAAAACTGGGTTCAACATTATGAGTTGTAGAATCCCATAGAAACTATTCAATATCTAGCCAAATTTGATCCTTATGACTAGATATGGTTACTACCTACAAAATGCATGTAGTTGTCACAAGAAACTAACAATATTAAAAAAGCTATACTTGATATACTAGAATGTTTCGTTTTTTTCTATAATTAAAAAATCAACCATCGTTGTCTACTATGAAAAATAGGGTATTAGGTGCCCCAAAACTCAAGGAATATTAGCTTTAAGTTACAATATGCGACATAGAGAATCAAAACTGCATTTGGATATCATGAAAGCCACCAAAAAAATCATAGAAGAGCTAAAATTGGCTAAAAACCAGGATTTGACAATTTTTGTAATTTGGTCATAACTTACAACTTTAACATTTATTTCTCCCTAGAAGCATCAGGACATGTTGAGGACTACTAAAGATAGTTCTCTAGCATTATAGACCTCACAAACATGAATTCTAGAGTGGTATAGTTGCAAAAAGTTGAAAAAAGCCAAAAACAGGACCCGTTTTTTCACACAGTTTAGGTTGTGAAATGTTGTGCAAGGACAAGGTTAAAGATGGAATTGATATTCCAAAAAAATGTCAAGTTTTTTTCAGCTCATGAGACAACTTTCTAGACAGATAGCACCTCCAAATCCATTTTGAAACTCTTGACATAATTCAAGGAAAATGGTCACTTCACAGGACATAAAAGTGTCCCATTACCAACCTAGTGTTAAACCACCTTCAACCAAATTTTACAAAAATTTAAAGCCATTTAAGCCACCCAAAAGTTGTCAAGGCACCCTTATATACGTAGTTTAGGTATCCTTGACCACCTACAAGTGCTCACTAAACCACTATCAAGTGGTTCAAAACCTTTCAAACCACTTTCAAATCACTTGCAAGTGGAGGAGAAGACCTAGCAAGTGACCTAGAAGGCCTAGACAAGTGCTTTAGAACCACTTGATTGAATACGTAGTGTCAATCTCATAGACCACCTACAAGTGCTATCTAGAAAGTGGTTTTGAACCACTATCAAGTGCTATCTTAACCACTACCAAGTGCTATCTTTACCACTAGAAAGTGGTTCCTAACCACTGGAAAGTGGTTCAGAACCACCTGTAAGTGCTATCTAAACCACTATCAAGTGCTATCTTAACCACTTACAAAAGGATATCTTAACCATTGAAAGTGGTTTTGAACAACCGCAATAGGTGCTTAATCATTGGCAAGTGGTTCAAAACCACTGGAAAGAGCTAGCTTAAGCACTAGCATAAGGTTCATTCAAAACTACTGCAAGTGGTCCTCCAAAAGTCCTTTTCAGGTGGTTCATAAGTACTTTCAAGTGGTTCTTCACCACTTGCTTGTGGCTACTAGTTTACATAATGCAAATAGTTGTCAACCACTTGCATGTTGTCCACAGTTGATAAGTGGTATAGATTGCACCTCTACCCACTAATCAACTTAAAATAAGACATCTTGCAAGGCACACAACAAAATGGTCGATTGAATAGCAAACCATGTTTCTACATTAGAAATCGATATTGAATTCGGATATACAATGTCGGTTTTTTCCCCAATTTACAAAAAGAAGTCATTATCATGAGTTACACTATCAAACTCATCATGGATATTTACATAAATGATCATAGGTACACAACTCTTAAGATTTCTGTTGAGACTAGAGATCAGAATGTGGCCTTTTATAACGTGTTTGTGGAGGTGGTGGAGGCAGCACTTTGCCTTTTCCGCTTGATAATTTTTCCCTCACAGATTCAGCTTTTCGAAGAGTCTACCACCCTCTTCTTCTAGAATCCAGTTTACAAACAGTGATCAACTCTGATTGATTATTTGTTTTCTTCCACTCATAGACAAATGGCAAAACTTCATGATGCATAAACCTCTCCATTGGTCTTTCGTTAGGTCCTCTAAAGAAGGCAAGATAACATAGGAGTCTTCGTCATTCAAGCAGCACCTAAGATATTTTTCATCTAGCAGGAGGGTGTTATCTTTGTTGAATCGTGGAAACTCATTCCAAAAAGTGCCCAAGACTAGAAAGGGAATCTTCTCCCCTTGCTCGTCAAGCCAAG
Source organism: Adiantum capillus-veneris (assembly GCF_014529385.1). NCBI lineage: Eukaryota > Viridiplantae > Streptophyta > Polypodiopsida > Polypodiales > Pteridaceae > Adiantum > Adiantum capillus-veneris. The sequence goes on along the minus strand of NC_140950.1, from coordinate 76,594,738 downwards.
AGCTTCTATAGCATGCCTCCTTCGCAATCCACCCATTCCAACACCTGCGGGCCTGAGGCAAGCACAATTCTAGCCTCTTTTCTAGGTCTCGGTAAGGGCTTGTGTTCCAGACATACACTTCAACAATCTAGCTAGAGCCAAGAACAAACCACTCTATAAATGGTGCACATAGTGGTTCAGATTGTTGTCTTGCTTCACCTTCCAAAAGTGCAACGTGTCCACGTTAAGCGGGCTTGGTCCCTCTCTCTTGTTGTGAGTGAAAATAATCAGATCATTAATACTAATGATCAAGCCAAGCCTATTATCCTCCGAAAGGTGAGGGACAGAAAAATGCGTTACTAGGGGTGCCTCCTGATCAAAGTGCCCCAGGTCTTCTTGAGCATAATGCTGGTGCCCAACATTACCAATCACTTGTATTTTTACTACAATGCCCAAAAAACCACATTTAGTAAATTGTAGTGAAGATTGACACCATGAGACAAAAAATCTATCTTATATTCAAAATATGTAAATAGCACAAAAAACACATGGAACTTAAAGTTTCCGATGTGCGCGGGTTTTGGGGGGGTCTTGATTAGTACTTTTCTTTGGATCTGGATGATGCACTCCTTCCTCTTGCTGTCACTTACGTTTCTTCCTCATGGTATTTGCAATTACCAGTAATGTCTCCACATCCTCTGCATCCTCCACTTTATCCTTTGGGATCACAATAAGGTTTAGGGAAAAAAAACCTAAATCTTCTCCAACAAAAATGAAACGCTACATATATGCATTGCATTACCTTCCTGGTTGTTGGTCAAGACCTTGCTAGAGTCATGTCCAATAATTTCCTTGCCATGGTTATCAACCACAAAGGGTTCAGTCTCGGGGTCCTCCACTCTATCCCCACTTTTTACAACATCCTTGTCATGCTGAAAACCCTTAGATAGCTCTATTTTCACTACAAGAGGTTGCGTGCTCTTGTGACGCTGTTAGCGACGGAAATACATTGGGTTTTTATAACCCCCGGCGTCGCTAAAACCGTCGCTACGAGCGTCGCTACGAGAGCGTCGCTATATAGCGACGCATATAGCGACGCCTATAGCGACGTTTACACAGAAGACTATAGCGACGCTCATAGCGACGCTACAGAGCCATAAATAGCGACGCTTATAGCGACGCCTGAGAGAATATTTTTTTGGTGGCAGGGCATTGAATGCCCTGCCACCCATCAACCATATTGTACTTGATTCACTTTTTAAAAAAAGTGCAAAGGTAGATAATAGACCCAAAATAGTCACCCACAAGACGCATTGTTTGCAAAATTGACAATTGTACACATCATAGGCAAAATGAATTGATTGGAAAATGTAATAATGACAATTGTACAACATCATAGGCATAAAGAATTGATTGGCAAAAGGAACTGCGGTGACAAATGTAATAATATACATGGTTCAAAAAGACGTATAAAATCCATCTCATGATACATAAGCTATGAGAAACCCTAAACTAATGCTATCTAGCTACGGCTAAACTGACGTCGTTTAGTCAGACGTCTCATCGCGTCCAAGCGGCGTATCTGTCGGATTCTGCAAAAAAAGACAATAAGACAGCTTTCAGTAAGTATAAACATATAACGACATTTATAAAACAATACAAAAAATAAAAAAGAGTAAACCCTAATACTAACCATGCCGCCGCGAGAACTGAGAATATCCATCAGGGCGTTTAAGCCCTTCCTGCCTGCGTACTCGCGCTCGTACGGTGTGGGATCACGTCCTGTCATCGACCACTGTCAAAACATACAAAGATTTCATTATGTTAGAACTAAAAAACTCATAAACCCTAAACTATCAAACATGCATAAAGAGCAATGTGAAAAGACTTACAAAATCGGCCTCAAATGATGCCCATCCACCGCTCCCCAAGTGGTGCGAGCTCCTTGTCTCTACTCGCGCTCTGGCTGCATCCTTTTGTTCCTTCCACTTGTCGGGATTCTCGCGCGCTGCTTTCTTCGCATTCTTCCAATCTTCTTTGGCCAACCAATCTGGCCTGTTCCACCCATTCTTGATTGCTTTTTGCACTTCGGAACGCTTGTGTTTGCAGTATTCGCGCATTCGAATCTTCATCAGGTCTTCATTGAAGCGCTGATCCCGTGTTGGAACGGGAAACTCATCATGAAGTATGCTGATGACTCTGTTTTTTAAATCACTTGGTACTTCACTCCATTTGTTTAGTATGTAGTGTCTAAACAGCTGAGAGCAAAGACCACGCATGCGGGAGATCACCTTCTTGCCATCATCATCCATAATGATGCCGCCGCTGATGTCGACGGAGTAAGGCAAGCCCTCTGGCCGGTGACGCGTGAACCTGGGTGTCCCGGCAGGGGTCTCTAGCGGCGTGTCGATCGGGGTACGGACGTCAGGTGTCTCCACCGGCGTCTGGGCCCCGAAGCGAGGAGTGTCGAGTGGGGTGGCTCCTGGCGGAGTAGGTAGAGGTGTGTAGCTTCTAGGAACAGTCAGTCGTGCAAAACCTGGCGTAGATGGCGATGTTGTGGCTGGTGTGGGGGCGGGCAAAGAAGGGGAGGGTAAAGAGCCTCGTCGAACACGAGGCGGTGTGGAAGCATCGGTGGCGGAATCCCCACAACAACCGCCACCGCTGAGGCGGTCCGGGGCGGGCAACAAGAAGAGTGGCCTCTAGACACCCTTCAAGGCTCCCGTGCTGCTCAATGGGGCTGGGGCACAACACAACACAAACCAAAACAACAAACCCACCGCCAAATCCCAACTACACAAGGGGCACCACCTAGTTTAAGAGCGAACTAGGACGCAAAAGAGGAGAATCGTTAGAGCAACCCACAAACAAGCAAGGAATTTACACTAACCCTAACACCAATGGAATACTCTCACACACTAAAACACGAGAGAGAGAGAGAGAGAGAGAGAGAGAGAGAGAGAGAGAGAGATAGTGCTCGGGCTGCTTTGAAACGTATCGGCGATGATCAAGCAAACACAACTATATATTTAAGAAAGAGAGAGAAAGGGGGAGGGGGTGCTTGTTGCATTAATACCTTCTTACAAATCTGTCATGACAAATCAAAGTGAGATTAGTACTTGTTCAACATAGCTTGCGTAAATTTCACCACAACACATCACAAGAAAAGCCACCCCAATCACTGTCTTAAGGCCAGGGGAGTCCTCTCCACCCTGTCGCCCTCTTACAGTATGTGGGATTTATGGCTAGATTGATGACAACACCAGAGACAAGCTATCAAGAACTTAACAAAAAAAACACCAAGACACTTACGCATCATTGTTGTCCATTACTTCACGTTGGAAGGGAGACAAAGTATCCAAGCTTAGTCCAAATCCACCCTCCTTGATTCAGCGAATGTCGGGCTTACACTAGTAGGAGAAATGATAGATTTCCTACTCTCAATTGAATGATCACTCTCTCTCTTACAATGGCATAGATTTCCCTTGCTAATCCCCTATTACAACACATGTACATGCATAAGACAATGAGCTTCCACTCAAGAGCTCCTTCTAGAGAGGTTGAGCTTGGCTTCTCAAGCTATAGCATAGTGCTCTTGCTTATGGCTCCCCCTTTTATGCTAGCTACACCCTCCTTTTATAGCAATTTTGAAGGCTAGGGTTACTCCTCTAACCATGGTTGAGTTAGATTTTCAGCAATTTATCTAATTTCTTTTGCTTGGAATTATCAAGAAGTTGGTGGGGAAAGAGAGAGGAGAGAAATGGAGGTGATAGGACTTTTCATAGTGGGTTAGTGTTAGTAGAGTTAGTATTAATTTACAAATGGAATTGAATATTTACAATGGGAGTATCCATGTAGGATACAAATAAGGAAGAAAAACTCTTAAGAGGTAAGAAAAGGTGGATTTCTTACAAGGTTGATGCTCCAAGTGTCTTGAGTAGGGCCAATTTTGACGCTTGTTGACGGTCCACTAGCTTTGACGGTACATTTTTTCTCCACTCTTGACCTTCCTTGAGAGACAAGGTAATTGAAGCTGAGTAATCAACCACCATGATGCTATCTTTTAAGAGAAGAGGCTGAATTTTGTGGTTTTTTGATAGATATGGGTAATTTGGAGGAGGAAAAATGAGACTAGGTGGTCAATTTTGGAATGGAATTGTGTGTGGGAGGTATGAGTTCACCATGGTTTCTCTTATTCTTCAAGGTTGAGGAGAAGGTGAGTAGTGTGCAGAGAGGAGTGGTGAGAGAGATGGGGATGATGAGTGGAGAAGTGTGTGTGAAAGAGGAAAATGATAAAGTGGAAGAGAGAGTGTGGCTGCATAGCATGGGAAAACTGGGGTCCACTAAAAAAATCATAGCTCACAGCTGGTAGCTCCAAAAATCATGAAAAAATTTGGGGTGATTATTCAGAGCGTAGGCTACATTTTCTCTTTTGACCACCGCTCCAAATTCGGAGTGGAGATAGGTGCCAAAATTCTCACCAAAAAGCCTGTTTTTTATGCTGCAAAAGTCTTTTAGTGGTCCCCTCCTTTGTTGAATTTGTACAATGCATCCAAGAGTGAGCCCCTCCTTTGTCATATTATAATACAAAGCATTCAAGTTGCCCTTGACCCATGCATGGAGGAGGATTATTGGTGAAATAAGAAATATATACATGGTGGGACTAGTGTATGGACTATTCATGGACTTTAGCTCAATGAGCACATGGTGTTAGAATAATGAGTAAAAATAATAATAAAAATATGGAGGAGTTATGGATATGGAAAGATATTGGAATCATATGATATGGTCCCTCCTTGAATTATTTTGGGTGAAAGAGGAAAAGATATGCAAGTAAATAATATAATAAAAGTAACCAATGAGTAGAAATCAATTTTTTTTTTTCACGAGGGTGAGGGTGAAAATGTGGGAGTGATTTGTATAAAGGAAAAATATGAGGTTAGAGTATGTACATATTGGCAAAAAAAATAAAAATAAAAAATATAATTATGGTGTAAGAGGATGAAAGAAGGTGTACATAAAACACATACCTAAGTAGAAATATTTAAATAAAATACCAAAATAATTATTAAAAATCCCTATATTTAGGCCATATATACAATGAAATATTTACACACAAAGAGGCCATAATATACTTTTATTTTTTTTATTTTTTTTATTTTTTTTTGGCTCACCTAGCCCAGTGACTAGCTAGCTGAGGGTTTTTAAGAAGATATGGGAAAAGTCCCGTGACTCACGCACGCCTATGTACAGTGAAATGGTAGGGATAGCCACAGTGTTTGGGTGATTTTGGTAGGGTGAGGTAACTCACTGTGGCAATTACAAAGAGCCGAAAAAACGGCTATCACCGCCACCACTAGAGCGCCGGTGTCTAGACGAGTGTGAAGCTCGTCTCGTCGACGCCGAGGCTTCGGAGCGCGCCGAATGCTCCGAAAGAGAGGGAGATGCGGATGGTGTAGGAACGCGCGATGATGCGCCAGAGCGATGACGCTCCACGTACCACTGTCTCTGCTGCGGTGACAAAGAAGAAAGAAACTCCTCATCATCCATACCTGCATTAAACACACAAATATTTAAACTTAATATTGAATGAATAGAGTAGACAATGACGCAAAGACCATTAAATACAATGACGTAATGACGCATATAAATACAATGACGCAATGAATCGAGTGATAGAAGAGGCAAGTCGAAAACTCAGAATTTTCAATCAAAAGATGTGAGCGCGAGTAGAAAAGACCGTTATACACCATGGAAGGTACTTAGAGAGCCAGAGCTTTTACAACACGGAGCAAAATTGTTCAAATACAATATTTGTGGCTTTAAGAGATCTCTCTCTCATCCTCGCATAACTCAGTATAACTTCCTATATCTATATAGAGCTCTCCGTTTAAACACATATCCTCTGTTTCATTTTGTAGCTCCTCTGCATGCACCCCATATAGAGTAGTATCATCTTGATGCTCGTCTGGCACCACCGCAGCGGCTTCTGATTGAGCATCTTCTCTGATCTCCTCCATTGATGTTGTTGTGATTGGCACATGGTAGCCTTCATACGTCCTTGCACTACGAGGGGCTACCTCTATGACGTACCACCAGTTTGATGTAGACTTTGTAGGATGAAATATTACCTGCCAGAGCCACATAACTTACATGAGAGCTTTCAAGCACATAACTTGTAAAAGGGGGATGTTAACTATTTACATACTTACTTGTTCACAATGCTCGGGTAGTACGAAAGTGTCTCTTAGGTCAGTCCATTTCTTAGTAGAATCCACCTCAAGAAAACCAGACTCTCCTCTACGCATAGTAGCGTTGCGACCCTCCATGATTATCTTGAACCATTGCACGTCGAACAAGTCGACAAAAAATCCTCTGTAATCGATTCTCAAAATCTCTTGCAGCGTGCCGAAGTAAGTAAGTTCCGCCACCACAGGATCTGCATCAGAGGAACGTCGTCGACTAGACTGTTCAAATTTTTCCATGATTCCACAATCTTGAGTAAAACGCTTTTTGTCGATTCGTTCCACCCTAAAATGTCGACCTTTACACCATGCTGCTGTGTATGACTTATACTACAACGAACAAAGATTATGAGTGGCCGTTCAAACGTTATTAAATAAAGTCACTTGCTAGTCGTACATTGCAAACTTACCTTGGTCGCACAACCCCGAGAGTACTCCCACTCTTCTTCAGTCACTTCGTCACCGCATTGTTGTGCGCTTTTCAATTGGTTGTGCAACCATCTTAAGCTCATGAAGGTTGGTAGGCTCTCCAGAACCGCTGGATAGTGCATCGGTGGTCGTCTTCCGCGTCTCCACTCGATTCGTGCCCTTTGTCGCTCTTGCTTTCCATCCTCATATTGTGAAATCCACTTTTGCATCACTGGATTGTGAAGCATGCAAAATCGGTTGATTTTAGCCTCTAGATCTTCCGTCATCTTCTTCTCAACACCGAGATTGCACATGACAATCCCAAATATGCGCTCATCATCTATGGTTCGCCATAGCGTGTCCCGGGATTTATCAAATCCGTCTAGACACTCTCCAATGTACACTAGGGACTCTGATACCAACCAACCTTCTGCCATGCTACCCTCCGGACATGCCTTTTGACGCACATATCCCTTAAGCATTTTCATGAAACGCTCTAAGAAGAACATCCATCTGGAATGAACTGTGCCAGCTATTTCCACCTCATCAACTATGTGAACAAGAAGATGCACCTGAATGGTTAGCATTGTAGTAGGAAAATGTTTCTCAAACATGCACACAAGCTCCGCAGCATTTAGTTTGGCGAATGGTATGGAGTCTACGTTGATCTCCTTTTGTGAGATCCATTGCACCAGCTTTGCAAGTTTGTAGATTGTGTTACGGATGTCGAGAGACAAACATCCCTCAATGGCAACCGGTAAAATAAACTGTAAAGTTTGTGCAGCAATGATATTAAAGTCCACATTTTATGCAATGATATTAAAGACCACTATGAACGTACCTGACACATTTTATGCCAATCGTGTGACTTCAAACCGGTAAGCTTTCCTTCTTTAGTAAAACACGTTCGGAGCGAGTGCATTACGCCAGTGGGGGTCCGCAAAGATCGAATGGCCTCTTTTACTTTGCGTTCTTGGGCTCCTATGAAAATCCATGGTGCTTTAGGGAGTTTTATCGATCCATCAGACGCTGTTTGCGGCCAATATTGCTCCATACGATCCACATTTCTAAGGTCAACTCTGGCTCCCAAAGTATCTTTCTTGCCGGTCAAATGGTCCCATAGTAGATTACCCACATTCTTGAATATGTGCATTGGATCGAGCAAGTGATTGATCATGAGTCGGGGCCAGTATGGTAACTCGTACCATAGAGATAGTCTCTTCATCCCTGGAGGCAATCCGTCATCGCACATCTCCTTCTGCTCTAACCATGCTTGTGCAGACATCCTTGGTGGCTCTCTTCCCAAAAAGCCGTCGCGTAACACATGATTCTCTGGAAGATACGCTTGATGACCTTCGTAGATTTGCTTCTTCAGTGAGGGTGCCCTACGTGCATTCAGTCTAGGTCCACATGTGACACATGCTCTATATCCGCTTGTTTGAAGCCCTACATGTATACACATGATAATAGATCAACTATGGGAAAAAACAATATTTACAGTGTCTGAGTGAGGAGTGTCAATAGATCACCTGAGCATTCTGTTAGCCCGGGATAGTCATGCATGGTCCACATTAGAATGCCTCTGATCAAAGCATTCCGTCGTCCTGTGTGTCGGCTCATATCCACCACCTCTATGCCAATCCACAATTGTTGTAGCTCTTCCAATACTAGACGAAGATACACATCCATATTCCCCACTTTATATCGCCCTGGCACAATCAAGCTTAGCCATAGGTGCCCCTTCTTTGTAGTCAACCACGGGGGAATGTTGTAGTTGACGATGACAACGGGCCATACACTGTAAGATGTTGATCTTTGACCAAATGGATTTACGCCATCCATAGCCAGGCCTAAGCGCAAATTTCGAGCTTCCCTGGCAAAATCCGACCATGTTCCATCTATATGTTTCCAGGCTGCGCAATCTGCAGGAATTCGTAGCACACCATCCGAAGATTTATTCTCCTCATGCCATGATGCTAGGGCGGCCATGGACTTACATTCGAAGAAATGCTTGATGCGAGGAAGCAGAGGAAAATGTCGCAAAACCTTTTGTGGAATTTTTGTCCCGTGGAGATCTACTCGATATCTTTCGGAATCACATTTCGGACACTTCTCCATGTCTGTGTATTCCCCTCTGAAAAGAATGCAGTCATTAGGACAAGCGTGGATAGAATTGTAATCCATCCCCAAGTTTCGCAAAATCTTTCTTGCTTCATCTCGGGAATCTGGCATCACATTGTCAGCTGGTAGTATGTGCTCTTTCAGCAATCTACACAACATAAAAATATGATACAGTGGTGTAAAAATCTATCAGATCATTGTACATTTAGAGTTCTATTAAAGTAAACTAATTGTAATAGATCACCTGAAAAGCGCTGTGACGCTAGTGTCACTCCATCCAAACTTTGCCTGCATGTTGAGAAGAACCAGGAGTGCTTTCAATCTAAACATACGTGCTCCATTATACAATGGCGTATCGGCTTCACTTTTCATATCATCATAGATAAGCCTTTCTGAATCCATGATCGTCTCGATCATTTCATCAATCTCGAGCTCAAACATTGCCTCGTTGGGAATGTGCTCTGTATGATCATCCCCCGAGCTGTCAGAGCCTACATCTTGTGGCCTCACATATGCTGCTTGACCAAAGCGCCTGCGAACACGTCTATTGGGTTGCAAGATTGCTGCTTGTTGGCCAGCGTCAGAGTCCGACAAGTTATAATTGGCAACAACTCGATCTATAATAGATGGATCGAACTCGCCAAATTCGCGAACATGCTGCAAAGAAACACGTCTTGTCCGTCGCACAGCATGCTTGCATTGATTACAAGGACATAAGACCCTCGTTGAGAGATAGATGTTTCGGTTGGACGGTCCCACATCCTCGTCGCTACTCATAATGAGGATAAAAAACTTATAACCTGGACAACAAATTTAATATTCTATTGGCATTCTTCGTCTTATCTCTCTCTCTCTCTCTCTCTCTCTCTCTCTCTCTCTCTCTCTCTCTCTCTCTCTCTCTCTCTCTCTCTCTCTCTCTCTCTCTCTCTTTACCTCACATTCTCTAGTCATGTCCAATCCCCGCACACCTCGGTCTAGAGGTGCACGGAGATCAGAACCACCGGGTTATAATCTCGTCTTTATTGGTCAATACCTATATTTGTGGGTACAAGAAATCTACACACCCACGTCTACATGATACTGCATGTAGTGGACAAAACCCCTTTGCCTCTTCTCTAGCTGTAGCACTTCACTTCATCTTAACATCTTTTCACAGTAGATCTTTTCACTGTTCGACTAACTCTAAACCCTAAACCGTAAGTAATTCTTGCGTGGACTCGATCTAACGTAAATAAGCGTAAATCTAAATAAACGTAAATCTAACTAAAAATAAAGCTAAATCTAATTTAACGTAAGTCTAATGACTAGAGGTTGTCTAGATGGTCATTGTGTCGGGGATGTAGTGACTCTTGCCGCCCTGAAGATCCACCTTCTTTCCTATCTTCTGAAGACATTTCACCAGTACTTTTGGATCGACAGAGCCCACCATGAGTGAAGGCAGCAATACCCTATATTCCATTGAGGGTTTTCTTCACCCGCTTCATGCAGGCATCGCAGTCTATGGAGACCTAAATCTAATCTAATATAACGTAAATCTAAATCTAGCTTAAATAAACGTAAATCTAATTTAATGTAAGTCTACATATAACCTAATCTTTAACGTCTTTTAAGATAGTTTCCTACGATGTTATAACTCTCTTCTTCTTGTGTGTGTGCGCGTGTGTGGATGTGTGTGCCAATAAAAAGAGATAAATGGTATAACCTTTCTATCACGCATGCCAAGTATGATAGATTGATTATGCCATTTCCCTCTTGAATAATAGGTCTTGAGTTCAACTCCTCGTCGGCTAGATCTTTAGGTCTTTTAATTTTAATTAGTTTCCTACGACGTTAAATTAGTTTCTCTCTCTTTCTCTCTCAATGTGTGTGCGTTTTTTTGGATCGTATGCATGTTTTCTCACTCTTTTCCTCTCTCAATGTGTGCGTTTTTTGTTTATGCATGTTCTCTCTCTCTTTTCCTCTCTCAATGCGTGCGTTTTTTGTTTATGCATGCTCTCTCTCTCTCTCTTTTTCTCTCTCAATGTGTGTGTGCATTCTTTGTTTATGTATGTGTGTGTGCGTTTTTGTTTTTGTTTGTACTCTCTCTCTCTCTCTCTCTCTCTCTCTCTCTCTCTCTCTCTCTCTCAAAAACACTCTGTGTGTGTGTGTATGTGTGTGTGTGAGAGAGAGAGAGAGGGAGAGAGAAAGAGGGGAAGGGAACATGAGAATGAGGAGAGGGAAGGAGCATACCTGGCTCTCCTTCCTCTCCTCGTGTGTGTGTGTGTGTGTGTGTGGAGAAGAAAAAGAGAGAGAGAGAGAGAGAGAGAGAGAGAGAGGGAGAGCGTTACCTACTCCTTGCTTGAGGGCGCTGAAAAACTCAGATCTGAGATCTGAGTTTTTGGGCGCGCTCGGTTATTTTTTTACCCTAGCCGGCGTCGCTATAAGCGTCGCTGTGTGAGCGTCACTAATATGAAGAGCCTCTTGTAGTGTTTGTTCTCATCAAGTTCAGATAGTTCTATATTGTCCTCATCAAGCTCAAGCAGACAAGAACTTTTGTCAACATTGGTTTCTGTGAAGAAAAAAATCATATTAAGGGACTTATCTCATGACAAGTGGATTGAAGCTGAGTATAGTGAACCACTTTGTGTACTCGATTCCGAGTTTCAAGCACTTGGTAATTTCTGGAATCTTTATTGTGCACAATGGGTGAGTGCACTCTGCCATGGTGCCGCATAGAACTGCAAAGAAAAATCGATGATATTTGTGTTGACATTTCAATGAGAAAAATAGTGCCATGTGGTTAGCTGAGAGAGGTTTCCCACATGCAACACAGTCACCCAATATACACAAACGGTTTCAAAATAGAGGCTTTAGTCGACGGCGGTGAGGGGACAATGATGCCTCTAAACCTTTTCTGAATATATTTGATGGCTGAAGTTACTTATTCAACTTGTCTTCTCTTTCTCCTTATCTTTTTCTTTTTGTTATTTTTCTTGAGATGAAAAGCTAATTTCTCATGCATTGGTTATACCCATGTTCCCATGGTGTAAATCGAAAGCATTTTGTTATTATAATTTGGTACTTGAATTGAACCCAGATTTACTTGAATATTTTTTTTCTATTATTTTCTTTTTCTTTTTATGGTCGATGGCTTAGATGTGGTAGTCAAAAGTAACGGCTAGGAGGAGTCCCTTACACTAACTCAAGCACACTCTCTGTGTCACAATGTAACACTAGATTCTGGTGTATATCAAGGTCTCCTACTAGATGAGATAACCACATAGCTTCCTTGTTGGCACTGGAGACTACAACATACTTGGCCTTAGTGGTGGAAGATGAAGTGAAGTTTTGGAGACATGATCTCCAAGAGACTATCACTCCAGCAAACAAGAAAACGTAGCTACATGTGAATATCATATTATAAACACAACCCGCATAATCAGATTCAATGTATCCAATATGGATGCAGTATTGCTCCCAAAAAAGTGTAAGCACTTGTTGATTGAATCCTTGATGTATCTCAAGTATATCTCACTGCTACCCAATTCTTCCTACCCAAATTCGCCATATACCTAGTGACCACTCCCACTGTAAATGCAATGACTGGTTTTGTGTGCTAACCATGGCAAATATCTATAAATTCTCTTCAAGACGTCAAGGCTTCTAATTCAAATTCCAAAACCATATTCCTTTCCTACCAACCATAGCATAAACAATAGCGGAGAGTAAGATCATTTCATGCTTGAATGGACTTAAGTGCACAAGCTTGAATGCTTCTATTCAACATCTTCTAAAGAATTCAGAGCAAATAAGAAAAATGCTTGACAAGTCCTATCAAAACGCTTTCTAGTAATTTCTTAGCGCTTTCTAACAATTTGTTTAGCACTTTTTAACCACCTATTGAGCACTCCAGAGCACTCTCTAACCACCTGGTCACCATTGTGGAGCAGTAAGCATGTGAAGATACTGATATAAAATCGATGCATGGTGCTGATGAAGTTGAAGATACCTGTTCAAGTTTTTGGGAGATAAGGAAGAGGAAAGAGAGGATGAGTCCACATCCTATGGCACGGAGATAGAGTCTGATGAGCCTGTGCTTGTAAAGGTATAGCTGCCTGATTATGTATCTAACAATATGGTGATAGCTAATGTTCAATAAGAGCAAGTGTTAATTGAGTCAATGTGAGTTAACAGAAGCTGCTAAAGATCGAAGATCGAAGACATACAAATGCACATCAAGGATGAATACAAAGAAGCGGTGAAGATTGGAGTTACACACTTTTCGCATTTTTCCAAAATGGCCATGTATTGTAATTTCCTAAACTATTTAGCCATTGTGATAATTGTAACGTGTTACAGGATCAATAAGAGTTCAAAGGTCTAAAGCATAGGTCAGTTAGTGTACCTAGGTTGCAGATACAATAAGTGTGGAGCCTTAAAGGTCTTCGGCGCCGGACATTACACATTTTAGACCTTGGATAAGGTATAAAACCAACTTTGTAAAGATTTTATCAAGTGTTTGGATAAGAAATACACAGCATGAGCTAACGGCGCTCACTTCTCTCCTTCTCGCGCTTCCTACTCCCTCTCCGGTTGTCACATTGCGATTGCGTTTTTTGCATTGCAACCGTAGGTAAGAGCTCTATGCATTGACATAAACACATCACAGTAATTTATAGATTTTGGCGTCACCGACCCACGGCCTAATTTCATCATAGCTAGAAATTTACACCATCAAATAAAAAACTAAGCATAGGCGGTGTATTGGGGTATCATTGCTAAGCATTTAGATGCATTTTGGGTCGAAAACGACAAGGTATAATCGTGATTTTTGAACTTGACCTAAAGTGGGGTTTGACACCATAGACATGTGTGCTTAGGTCTTATAAACTTGTCCAGAAGTTACGTTACATTTGGATGTCATTTGATAATGTAAAGGATGTGATTTGTTTGCCGATGAGCTATTGGCTTTTGGTGATTTCAGTCACTTGAGTGTAGCCTGAGTTAGATGTGGGTTGTTAGTTGTTTTTCGATAGATTGACAACCTCTTGTAGCCTCTATACACTAGTTGAGTCAGCTTCGTTCTATGGTTTGACAAATTAATCATGGTTCTCGCTAATATTGTAATAAGATAGGATGGTGAGGTTAGACATGTGTCCCACATTTGGCGCCGTTGCCGGGGACAAATAGACCTAAATTAGGGAAAACAAGAGCGTCTTGTGTAGTTTTCCATTTACTTCCTCTAGGTTCGCCTAGAGTAAAACTTTCTTTTTAGAAACCGCATAGCTTAAGATTGTCGTTTTTTGCTGTGTAGAGGTAGTTTGGAAGTATTCGTACTTGCTGAGGGCCTTCAGGATTGTAGGATTGTAGATTTAGATTAGGATTTTGATAATGATTGAAAGGCAAGACAAGTCTTAAGATCAAGGCTCTGAAAATCGTAAAAAACAAGAAAACTAGTGTTTGTGGACACTTTCCACAATCCCTTTGCATGAGACGTTAGGAATAGGGTAGGTAGGATCCGAGGTGGATTTCAAAACATTGCTCTCTCTGAAAGAATCAAGTGTGAGTTGTTATAGGAAGTTGCAGAATTTCAGGTCTACGGCTAGAAATAGTACGAAAGGACTCCAAACCACTCAATCCGTCTGGAGAGTACGCCTAAAGGTTGTATGAACCAGTGAGTAAGCTCAAGGACACTTTGAGGTAAAATTTTCAAGAGTTGGCCAAAACTCAGATTATTTACTTTTTCTTGACATTTTAGGCCAAAATTAAGTTTTGACTTGATTTATAGACTCAAAATAGATCATGAAAGAACTGTCCAGTGAAAAAGTTCAAAAAAGTGTCAGTTTTGGGCCTCAAGTTAATAATCACGATTAGTATCTTTCAGCTCATATTTGACCAAGGTTCATACTAGTGATTCATTACATGTGTACAAAAAAAATTTGTAAAGGCACAAAAGATTTGGATCACCAAACTAAAAAAAAACTGGGTAAAAACTAAAGTTTGTACTGACTTTCTGAGTCTTGAGTGTAAATTGGGGAAAAATTTGTTCAAACTTGATGAAATTTGATTCATAGGCTTATATTGATGTGATAAACATGAGTACAAGATCACTTGATCAAAAGATGAAAAAATTTATCAATTGTAAATAATCGCGATTATTTATATATACTCTATTTTTCAAATTTTTTGACCAAGTAAGCATACCACTAGTTTAACCATGTTGTAATAAGCCCACAAACCAAATTTGGTAAGATTTGGATCATTAAATTGAAAATTGTGACTAAATTTGCAAAGTCAGTCTGCGAACATAAAATTGATGACCATTTGAACAAAACTTGTCCAAACTTGATGAAACTTGGCTAAAGACCTTAACTTGAGGTGCTTAACAGACCTGTGTCAAGATTGGAACAAAAACTTGCAAAAATTTAGCAGAAGTAAATAATCGCGATTATTTACATCTGCTCCAAAAATTGACAATCTTGCATATTTGGGCATACTACAAGGTCAAGCACATCAAGTAGACCTCACAAATCCATTTTGGTGAAATTTGGATCATAAAAGTGAGACTTAAGCCAAATTTGACATCACAGTCTGCAGACATGAAACAATTGATAAACTTGATGAATCTTGTCCAAATTAATTTTTAACTTGACTCAGAGACTCAAAATAGATCATAAAAAGATTGTTTAGAGAAAAAGTCAAAAAAAATATTCATTTTAGGTCAAAAGTTAATAAGCATGATTATTAACTATTGGCTCAAAACTGATCAAGGTTGATACCAGAGACTCTATGCATGATTGCAAACATCTTTTGTGAAGGCTCACAGAGTTTGGATCACAAAACATGCTAAAAACTTGACTCTCCTCTAAAAAAGTTGAAAAAAGTTGTCATTTTAGGTCAAAAGTTAATAATCGGGATTATTAACGTTTGGCTCAAAACCGATCAAGTTTGATACCATAGACTCTAAGCATGATTGCAAACATACTTTGTGAAGGCTCGTGAAGTTTGGATCACAAAACAGACCAAAACTGAAATCTGTACTGAATGTCGAGAACTTGAGTGTGACTTGGTAAACCTTGTTCAAATTCAGTGAAACTTGACTTATAGGCTTATCTTGATGTGTTAAACAAGTGTACATGCTTAGATGACCAAAAATTACCAAAAGAAAATAATCACAATTATTTACTTTTGGAAAAAAAAGTTCAAAAAAAAACTAATGTAAATAATCGCGATTATTTACATTTGCTCCAGAATTGAGAAATTTAGCAGAACTGAGTATATCACAGGGTCAAGCACATCTAGACTCCACAAATCAAATTTGGTGAAATTTGAATCACAAAATTGAGACCTAAGCCAGATTCTTAGAATCAGAGTTTGCGGACACTAAACAGCTGATAACTTGGACAAATCTTGATCAAACTCAACCAAACTTGTCCAGAGACCACAACAAGGTAATTACTTGGCAAAACAAGCCTAAAAAGGGTAGAAATTGAGAAAATTAAATAATCAAGATTATTTACAATATTCTGAACTTTCAAGCTTGTATAGTGTTAGAACAACATAATACAAGGCCACTGGTCAATTTTGGGTTCCATCGGATACAAATTGGTACCTATTAACTCAGTTTCAAGTTGCAGATTAGTCCTTTAGCTCCTTACAAGGATAGAATTTGGAGATCTCAATTGATGACTCACTTAGCTCATATTGAAGAACCAGGTTGCAGGCAAAGAATTGGGAGCTTGACAAGAGCTGAATTCAAGTCAAGTGGAAAAAATGAAAAACAATCTAATTTGTTGGTTAGGTAATTCAAGGCCTAGATTTTCATCATTTCAAAGGCTGCAAACAATTCTGACACTTTCGATCAGCTACAGTTAATCAACTCTTGTGAGTCTAAGAGAAATCAACTGCAAGAAGTACTTTGGCAAAAGCAGTCTGATCAAACCCGAACATAATTTTTTTTGCTAATCAATACCAAAGTCTACTAGGAGATAGTTTTTACAGAACCATTCGACATGGTCTCATCTCGAGCTGAGAGTTCAAGTACATCAGAGCAAGCCAGTAGCAGTGGTAACACAGGTACAAGTGCAACAGAGAAGATTACAGCTTTAGGACTACAATGGAGATAAAGTCTTGTATACAGATTCAAAAGGCCATAGATACTTGATGAAAAACAAAAGCAGCACAGGAGCCAAGATCTTATTGATCAGAGTAAAGCCAGATTTAGAGAACTCCCAGATGTTCACAGACTTTGGTGGATCCAAGTATTACAAGCTCAAAGATGAAGTGCAGATAGAGGTGCAAAAAATCAACCCAAGTGTTTATTCAAAAATCTGCACAAGCCAGCAAAACATACACTTAATGCATATGCAATCAGGGTCATTGTACATGGACTACAGTGGTCAGATCTATAATCGAGAACCAGAAATAAAAGATCCAAAAGATCAACCAATTGAAGCTAGTCTAGTTGGAGAACCGAGCCAAAGACGGTACAAAGGTCAAGATGGAGCATTCTACAACTTGATGCTTAGTGTTTTAAAAGAAGATGCCGACAACTTGGCCAACATAGAAGCAGAAACTTCTCAACTAGAGCTTGACATGACAAAACCAAATGAAATACCACCATTCATGGCGTATTGCTCAGATTGTGGACGAAAAGGTGGAAATTTTTTTGAAGATTGTCCAAGAAATCCTGACAACAGGGACATATCAACTGCCAAGCAAGGTACAGAGCAAATTGGAAATGCGAATCTCAATGTAAGTGCATTTAACTGGTTACTTTTAATGCAATCCGATGATTTTGCATTACCACTAGAAGCATCAGTAAAAACACTACAATTATAAAATCAACATAAAGATGCATATGCACCTGAAAAGCTTAAAATTGATTCTTTGAACAACAAATTCTTAAATGAATTTAGTAAAGGTGTCAAGATATCACCAAAGGGTGAAAAGACTGTTAGGTTTTCAAACGATTCTGCATCCAGTGCCACAAGTGTGTAATCAGTCACGAGTCTAAGGGACACATCAGATAGAATGATGTTAGCTTCCTATGGTACACATAATTCATATGCACACTATGTAGACCAAACAGGGCAACTATACAAAAAGGATCAATTAGTGTTTGAACGGCCCACATACCAGCTCATAGAAGTGCGTCTAGTGATAGATCAAAAAGGATGGTTCATTTTAGAGGAAATAATATATTATAGCCCATCCTCTCTAGAGCTGAAGGATATTACCCAAGTGAACCCAGAAATTTGTTTAGAGCCAAATTCTTCTCCATCGAAAATAAAACTTTGATGTTGTGACCAAACGAGCATATACTTTGACCAAAACAGCCGTAGATATAGATGAGAGTCTAGCATCTATGATGCCTTGGGTCCTGAAACCACACAAGCTCATATCACAGGAGACCCATGGGGTAGACAATATCAGGGCAAAGATAATGCTATCTACAGCTTGACTTGGGGAATAACTTGTCATGTTTCACGGAGATACATATGAAACTATGCAGAAGATTTAAAGATGCCAAACATCAACAGTGCTACCCAAAGTGTATCTTCACAATCCCAAAAGGTGAGACTCAACCAGAGCCAAACAGTTTTGAGCTCTCACAATGAAGCAGGCTATAGTGATCACCCTAGGAAGGGGGGAGCTGCAAATTCATCAAGCTCAGCTCTAGTACCAGAAAATGCTACACCAGTTAGAAGCCCAAGAACTTCTAGCCTGCAGACCCTTTCAAAGCAAAAACCATTGGAAGATCATATGGTTGTTGGAAGTTTTCCATTGACCCAGAAACCATCAAAATCTGTAGAAAAACTCTTCTATGAAGATCATCAAGGACAAAAGTTTCAGTTGATCTCCACATGTCAAAGCCAAATCCCATAGTGCTCAAGCAATTGCATGATACCAAGCTCGCATATGCATATCGAGATGCAAACGGCAATGACTCTCAGCAGGTTCATGACCTTGTACAAGCCCCTACAAATGCTAAACCTAAAGTCAAGGACTAGTTGAAGATGACGCAAAGCCTCAAGCTGCCATAATAGATGACAAAAAAGTCAAAATCAATGAGAGCTAAAGTCCAAAAGCCTACACAAAGGTCAACACCAAAATCTCCTCTGAAAAATAGATTCTGCCAGACAGTACAATGGACCTTTTAAGGTCAAAGATTACTCAAATGCAGGAGGACAATGCTCAACAATTGTAAAAAGGTGCGATATTACAGCAAGTGAAGTCAACATCCAATGAAAGAGGTGATCAAAGCAAAGAAAATGCAGATAAATTTCAACCACAGGATGTTGCTATAGCAAAAGAAGTCAAATCAGATACAAATCTTGAGACGATCAAGTGCAACATCACCGGTGAAAACGAAGAAAAGTTGTCAACAAAAGTAAAGATAGATTTTCAGCTAGATAAGAACCGCATGTCCTTTTGCACTTGGAAAAGATGTGGCCAACCACAGCTGGAAGATGCTCCTGAATCCGTGAGCATAACAGAAAACAAACGAGCAGAATGCTGGGGGATCATCTTCACCACCATTGAAGTAAGTGCACAAATCATCAAAGCTCAATTCCACGTGATCACAACAAAGGATATGCCAGACAGTATCATAATGGGAATGCCAATGGCCTAGAATATGCTAGAGATACAGAGTTCAATGAAGAATCTGTTAGGAGTTTTTTGAAGCAAGGGATTGCACATATGTATATACCCATGCATGGTGCATCGAATAAAGAATTGCCCATTTTCCAGAGCCAGGTGGTTACGTGGGGCCCACATGTGTACAGGTAGGACAACATGTACATAGTGCATTGATTTTCACTATCACCAGTACCAGTGTGTTTTTTCCATAATAATGAGAAGTTGGTAGCATGTAAAACTTTTTGAGGAAGCTATCCACGGGCCGACGACATGAGGTAAGTAGGTGCGTCAGATGGCATCTAGTGGTGTCAAGAGGTCGAATGGGGTCAATACTTGCACGTGGATAAGTACAGACACAACGTGGGTGTTTCTTGTGATGAATTATGCAAAAGGTCATCATAAGGACCCTTTTTTGGGCCACTTCATGTGATTGTGGGATGCATTATTGGAAAAAGTTGAGTGCCAGGTGTGTGGATGAATGTAGCAGGGTGACAACCATGCACTACGAGGCCAGTTTTTGGCCTGTTCGGGGTCCATTTGAGGTCAACTAAAAGTCCAAAGGTGCCCAAGTAATAAAGCTAAGTGTTGGAACTGAAAAACCTGAGAGAAGACCCAAAAAAATGTGGAGAGAAGAGGAGGAACAACCGCAAGTGAGTTTTTGCTATTTTTGGAGCCTGTTTTGGCCATAAACTGCTCATCCAAGGTCGGATTTGAGCACTTTGACATTGTAGACTAGGGTTTTGGGACATTCCAAAAGTGGTGGTGCTCTCCATTTTGCCAAATTCCTCACTATGTTTCTGTTGTTTTGGCTGTGTAAGTTTCTCCTATGAGTGAAGGTTCTACTCCAATTTGTAATTGTATCCCATATTGTATGAGCTATTTTCCCCATTGGTGTTGGCCCAAGCTCAATTGTATCTAAAAATAAAAAATTCTCCTCTTTTGAGCTGAGTTTTTTGGGTGTGTGTGTCTCTCTCTCTCTGTGTGAAGTGGGCAAATGGGTAGTCTCTCTCCTCTCACTCCATCGGTGTGTTTCCTGTCTCGGCCAGGTGGGTTGTGTAAGTGGAGTGGTGCCCCATACTATGTGTGTGTGTTTGTGTTTGTGTGTGTGTGTGTGTGTGTGTGTGTGTGTGTGTGTGTGTGTGTGTGTGTGTGTGTGTGTGTGTGTATCATCCCAAGAGTGTGTGTCGGGTCATTATAGAGGTGTTGTGTGTGTTTCCATCCCGCTCACATTCTTTTGGCGCCCCCACGGAGGATCTTCTTCGAGTACCTTCAGTTTCAGGATTACAGGTTGCAGATTACAGGTTACAGGTTATAGGGACAGGTACAGGTACAGATACAAGTGATTCACATAGGTACAGGTAGCTCGCGTAGAGTGATACACTGGCAAGTGGGAGTCACTTGCAGTTGCCGTGGGTATGCATCATTTGGCGCCTATTTGAGCGCATTGTCTGTTGGTATTGTACGTTACTTATGGATACTGCCATTGTACACCTTTTTGGAGCCATACTTGGTTTTATTGGGCAATCCCAACCATTTCTGACACTTGGTCTCGAAGATAGTCATTTTTGAGACTTGACTATACGAGATTTGCATAAGCTTTAGTGAGAGGGTCGATAGCGTGAGGTTTTATTGAGCTGGGGGATTCTCAAATGTGAGATCATTTTGGTGATACACGTGGCTGGAGCGCCCTTTTCTTGACCTCACCATAGGCTATGTACTAGTGATTCCTACTTGATGCTTGAGTTCTATTGTTGGCAAGTTATGCATACATGTACAGTCTATATTTTGGGTTCTCACTGCTCTACTTCTAGAGAAACTCTGTCAAAATTTTTCCAAGTTATGATGGCTGGTTTTTTGGTCTTTTAAGCCATTTATGTTATTATGCTGCTGAAATTTTGGCAAAAATCAGAGGATAAGTTAGGTGTGCCTTCTTGGGAGCTGCATGGTTGACTTTAATGGATGATCAAAATGGCGTTCATGTGTCCACGAAGATTTTTTTCCAGCAGTGCATAGTCTTCATGTTCGGGCCAAAAGATTAAGAGAGATACTGGAATGTCCTTTGCTTATTGTAATTCCGATGATTAATTATGAAAACTCATTTGATGCGCATGTGTTTGTCCTTATCTAAAGTTAAGCTCCATTGAAGTTTCTAGAGATTGGGTCATTAAAAAGTTTGGGTTCTTGCACGTGTGTTAGAAGGGGTTCTTAGAGCATTAAAACTTGGGTAGCCATGGCTTTCTCTTATCCGCAGTTTCATGGAAGAAGTGACGAAGATGTGGAAGACTTTTTGGAAAAGATGGAGGTTGCATGCATTAGCAACCAGATCCATGACTCGGGGCAGATGTTACGTCTTCTCTAGATTTGTTTGAAGAGTGATGCACGAGTTTGGCCCATATCATTTCAAGAGGAGTTGTGTGTGGATGATCCACCCATGAGATTGAGTTGGGACAATCTAAAGCATGGATTGAAAGTGGAGTTTGTGAAGATAGAAGATCATGACAAAGTGTGGCAAGAAGTACAAGGTTTGGTGCAAAAGGAAGGTGAGCCCGTAGATGCGTACATACGTAAGTTTTCATTGGCATGGGAGCAGATGTGCAAGGCCTTAGCACCACAAGTACCCCCACCTGACATGATGAAGAAGGACAGATTCTTGGCTGATCTTTGGGAGAATATACGTTGGAGAGTGGAGCTAAAGAATCCTAGAACATATGAAGATGCATTGGAGGTGGCAAGAAACAAAGAGTGGAAGCTGAGAAAAATGAGCCAACATGGGGTGGAGTCTTTGCCCAGGAGGTCTGAGTTTCAGCCTATGGATTCTTTACAAGGTCGCATGCCAGCGGTTCATCATGAACCAGTGGTTTCTGTTACTCCTCAAGTTATGCTAGCAGTGATCACTACATCAGTGCAAGATGATGGGCTAAGGCACGACATGAGGCAAGTAGTAGATTTAATGAAGAATCTCAGGCTAAACATGCTAGGTCAAGTGGAAAATAATCGAGGTCGAGGGAGATTTGCAAATCAACCAGGAGGTGAAGAAAGACCTAGGAATGGTGCTGGACAAAGCAATGGTAGGTTCTGGAGGCAGACACCCACATGTTATAATTGTGGAGAGTTAGGACACATCAGCCCACAATGTGATAAGCCACCAAGGATGGGGGGAGACATGTATCCATTGCCAAGATAGGTGCTAACTAGGTCAAATGATTATGGCATCCAAATTAAGGGAGAAGAAGGAGCCAATGGATTAACACAGGAGGAAAAGGGAAAGACAAAAGTGATAAGTGTAGTCACCTTGGAGAAGGCATCAAAGCTAGAGGATACATTAGTGATGCCTATTGGGAAGAGTACCACATAGGATAAGGAAGGAAGAAGTGCCCCAGGTCCTAGTAAGAAGAAGGGAAAGAGCCATGAAGGCGAGGATGTCAAGTCCAAGAGGAAAAGGAGGGCTCGTCGCAAGTTTCATGTTTCAGATTTTCCACTAGGGGATGGGAAATTAAGCTATGATTTGAAGGAGGATCTGACAAGCAGGAAAGCAGATGTTACTTTTGGGTAGGTTATAGAGATGGTGCCTAAGCTAAAGCCACAGTGGAAGAGGATGGTTAACCCAATGGAGAAAGAGCCAGAGAGAGGTTCAGTAAAGGTGTTCGCTACCAGACATTTGCCCAACAGTAGACATGTGGCACAAAAGAAAAATCTGGGACAAGGTTATGTGTATGGCGAAGCCCAAATATGTGTCATAACACACTCATGTGTTGAGAGAAGATGGGTCTTACAGTGACTGGGGTGCCAGGCTTTCGGATCAGATTGGCAAACCATCAAAAAGTAAAATGTTTGGGTGTTGTAAAGAGCTTAGAAGTGGAGGCATATGATGCAAAGGTAGCGGTTGATTTTCATGTGATGCTAGGGGGGTTGGGAGCATATCCTATTATACTGGGCAGACCATGGTTACGTGCAGTGGGATTTGTTCAAGATTGGAGACGTGGTATGATTAGCCTCTATGGAAAGACAGGTGCCAAGAAGCTATATAATATGGACACAAGAAAAGTATTGGAAGAGCTTTATGAAGATGAGGATGAGTCTAGTGATGAAAACTATTCCACAGTGACTGATGAGGACAGTGATAGTACTACCAGCAGTGATGAGGATGTTGATGTTGCATTTATTTTGATGGACAAAGAAATCCATGAGTCTGGTTTAGTCGCATTTGCAAATGAGGTTGAAGACAAAAGTGAAGGGCCTTACGAAGTAATTGAAGGGCTGATGCAAACCAAGGTTGAATTGTCAAAGAAGCAGGAATTGATGACACAAATGATCAGTGGAGACCTCTCAGCTATGGAGAAGGAGATATATATGCACATGCTGGCTAGTTTTCCTAATTTGTTCATTACTTCATATGAAGAGATCAAAGGGTTCAAGGGCGAAGAGATGCATACAGAGCTGAAAGAACGTGCTAAGCCAGTACGGCAAACGCTAAGAAGGATAGGTCAAGAGAAAATGGAATCCTTGAAGGAAGAGGTGGACAAGTTATTGAAGGCAGGGTTCATAGTCCCTGTGGAGACCACAGAATGGGTGAGTCCAGTAGTAGTCAGTCCAAAGAAGGATGTACAGTGGAGGACTTGTGTAGATTTTAAGCCCTTAAATGCAGCCACTAAGAAGAACTCATATCCTCTTCCTTTCATGGATCAGATCTTGGATTCGGTGGCAGGTTATGAGAGGTACAGTGTATGTGATGGTTTTTCAGGCTATTTTCAATTGAAGATTGCTCTTAAAGACCGAACAAAGACAACTTTCATTACGCCATGGGGCTACTATTGCTACATAGTATTTCCATTTGGGTTGTCAAATGGACCATCGTTCTATCAAGAGAGAGAAAATTGGGTATTGGAACCATTCATTGGTAGTTGTGTTAAAGCTTTTATGGATGACTTCTGTGTCTACAGCAGTAGGACTGAACACCATGAGAATTTGCAGATGGTATTGGCTCAATATGATGAATGTGGAGGACAACTAAATCCAAAGAAATGTCATCTAGCACAGCCAAGGGTGAAGTGATTGGGCCATCTGGTGCCAGAAAATGGCATTGAGGCTGATCTAGATAAGGTTAAGTCTATTATTCTTCTTCCATCACCTACGAGTACAAAGCAATTGGCAATCTTTATACACAAAGGGAAGTACATGGCACGGTTTATTCCATTGTCTTCACAGCTTCTTTATCCATTACAACAAGTGGCAAAGCATGATCCATTGCAATGGGATGACAAGTGTGAAAAAGTGTTTTAAGAGGTGAAAGAAGTGTTAGGGGGGTTGTCAGCCATGCAGGCTCCTGATTGGGAGAAAGTGTTTTATGTAAATCCATCAGTAGGGGATGATGCCATTGGAGCCATGCTATTGCAAAAGGGGAAGGGCAGCCATTATATGAGGCCAGTGTATTGTGCAAGCCGACTGAAGTTGGTAGCAGAGAGAAAATTCTCAGAAGTAGAGCTAGTGATGGCCAGTGTAATATTTGCTTGTCAATGATTTCATCATTACTTGCTACCACGACCTTTTGTTTTCTTGACAAGTTATGTCTTTTTGCCATAGGTAATTAATGGCACTAACATGTCAAATGTGGTGAAGAAATGGGTAATTGAGATGCAAGAGTTTGAGTTCTCTTTTTTAGTGGAAGACAATACAAGAGCTACCCTAGCTGATTTTTTGACCTACAAGGAGAATCCCCTTATTGTTAAGGAAGAGGTGGTGAGAAAGGTAGTTGAAGAAGTGCCACAAATCAGCAATGCACATGTGTTGTTCTTTGATGGATCATACAGAAAGAGCCATGATGCGGCTTCAGGGGGTATAGCACTTTATGATCCGGAGGGGAAGCTAGTATGCAAGAGAGGGTTCAAATTGGATGTTCATAGTAACAATGAGGCTGAATATGCTACATTGGAAGCCAGATTACACATTTGTTTGAAGCATGGGATTAGAAGATTGAGCATAAAAGGTGATGCCTTGTTAGTTGTGAAGCAAGTGCTGGGTGTTTGGAAGAGCAAGAACACCTCATTGAAGGAAACGTGTTTTAGAATTAAAGGCCTATTAAAAAATTTCGAAGCATGGAGCATCAAACACATTGAACGTGCTCTAAATGGAGAGGCACATGAAGCAGCTCAAAGCATGATTGGGGAGCTATTTGTGTTGAGGACCAATTTACCTATTTGTCATGGCCGGGAAATTTTGGCTCAAGAAGAGGAGTTTTTGCTAACAGGAATCATTCTGAAGGACATTCAGAAGTCTAAGAAGTATGGTTTTGTGCGTAGAGCATCCAGGTGCAAGTTGATTGGTGATGCCTTATACATGAAAGGGACTGATCTCGTGTTGAGATGTGTACCTTGGCAGGAGGAGCTTTAAAGAGTGTTGGAAGAGAATAATGAAGGCGCATGTGGCGGCCATTTTTCTCTAAAGGTCACCTTGCATAAGATCTTCCAAGAAGGGTATGTATGGCCTAGTTTTCACAGGATGTTCACCATTAGTGTAGGTCTTGCAATAGGTGCATTTGGGAAGAGAGTGTTGAAGCCAGAGCTATGAAAAACCATTATGGCATTTGATGTGTTTGAAAAGTGGGGGATTGATGCAATAGGCCCGTTACCTATCACAAGCAGGGGCAGAAGCGATATTTTGACTGCAGTGGACTATCTCTCTAGATGGGCAGAGGAATAGCAGTAAAATAGATCACTGCAAAGGATGTGGCAAAATTTGTGTATGATGAAATATGTTGCAAGTTTGGGGTGCCACTAGAGCTTCTTTCGGATAAGGGGCCAAGATTTAGAGCTAAACTATTAGATTTTTTATGCGCGAAGATGAAGATTAGGCACCAGCATACCACTCTTTATTACCCACAATGTAATGGCTTAAATGAAAGATTCAATGGTAAGCTGGTACAAATTCTTTCAAAAGTAACAGAGCACCAAGGAAAGAATTGGGATTTGGAATTGCCTAGTGCATTATGGGCTTACCGTACTTTGGTGAAGACAGGTACAGGGTTTACTCCATTTCGTTTGGTATATGGAAAGGAAGAACTATTGCCTATGGAAGTAGAGTTGCTTGCGGTCAAGATGCTAGAGAAGTTGCTTAGGCCGTCTACTGATGCATTCAAAGAGAGGCTCTTACAGTTACAAGAGGTTCAGATGGATAGGATGAGCGCATTGGAACATTATGGGCATATGCAGGATAAGGCTTTGGCAAAGATAAATGAAAAGGTCAAAAGTAATGGTATCAAGAAGCATGACTTGGTTTTGCGCTACAACAGTAAGCTGGACAACACCTTCCAAAAGAAGTTTCAAATTAAGTGGGAAGGCCCTTTCAAGGTAGTGGAGTGTTTTCTGAATGGTACATATCAGTTGGCTAACCTAGATGGGATTCTACATAAGTCAAGGGTAAATGGATTGCGTCTTAAATTGTATCATGCTAGATTGATGATGGTGGAGCAAGATGAGTTGTCTACAGAACAAGTAATGTATGTGAGGGATCAGGAGACTTGTGACACGGCGAGTCTCATATCTCTTTTTGCTACTGCTGATCATGACTGATCTAGCAGGCTAGGGGATGGGAAAACTATGTTAGGAGTTTTCTGGAGCAAGGGATTGCACGTATGTATATGCACATGCATGGTGCATCACATAAATAATTGCCCATTTTCCAAATCCAAGTGGTTACATGGGGCCCACATGTCTACATGTCTACATGTAGGACAGCATGTACATAGTGCATCGATGTTCACTATCACCAGTACCACTGTGTTTTTTCTATAATAATGAAGAGTTGGTAGCATGTAAAAATTCTCGAGGAATATATCCATGGGCCGACGACATGAGGTAAGCAGGTGCATCAGATGGCATCTAGTGGCGTCAAGAGGTCAAATGGGGTCAATACTTGCACGTGGATAAGTACAGACACAACGTGGGTGTTCCTTGTGATGAATTATGAAAACGTTCATCATGAGGACCATTTTTTGGGGTCACTTCACGTGATTGTGGGATGCATTATTGGAAAAAGTTGAGTGCCAGGTGTGCGGATGGATTCAGTAGGGTGACAACTATGCACTGCGAGGCCAGTTTTTGGCCTGTTCGGGGTCCGTTTGAGGTCAACTAAAAGGGCAAAGGTGCCCAAGTAATAAAGATAAGTTTTGGAACTGAAAAACCTGAGAGAATATCAAAAAAAGGTGGAGAGAAGAGGAGGAACAACCGCGAGTGAGTTTGCGCTGTTTTTGGAGTCTGTTTTGGCCATAAACTGCTCATCCGAGGTCAGATTTGAGCACTTTGACATTGTAGACTAGGGTTTTGGGCCGTTTCAAACGTGATGGTGCTGTCCATTTTGCCAAATTCGTCATTGTTTTTTGGCTGTTTTGACTATGTCAGTTTCTCCTATGAGTGAAGCTTCTGCTCCAATTTGTGATTGTGTCTGGCATATTTTACCCATATTGTGTGAGCTATTTTCCCCATTCTTGTTGGTCCAAGATCAATTGTATCTAAATATCAAAAATTCTCCTCTTTTGAGCTGAATTTTTTGGGTGTCTCTCTCTCTCTCTCTCTCTCTCTCTCTCTCTCTCTCTCTCTCTCTCTCTCTCTCTCTCTCTCTCTCTCTCTCTCTCTCTCTCTCTCTCTCTCTCTCTGTGTGTGTGTGTGGAGTGGGCAAATGGGTAGTCTCTCTCCTCTCACTCCATCGATGTGTTTCCTGTCCCGGCCAGGTGGGTTGTGTAAGCCGCGTGGTGCCCCATAGTGTGTGTGTATCATCCCAAGAGTGTGTGTCAGGTCATTATAGAGGCTTTGTGTGTGTTTCCATCCCGCTCACAACGCAGTCATCACAGAAAACAAAGAATGAAGACCAAGACTGGTCACCCACAAACGACAACACAAAGTCCTCAAGCACAATTAAAATGGAGACTGATGCCAAAGCAAAGCTTATTGAAGATGATACATCTGCATCTAGAACCTCAAAATATCTTTAAAAAATCAGGCAATAGCAAGAGCAGATCAAATAGAGCAAAGAGCAACCACAATAGCTATTGACCAGAGAATACTACCAAAGCTAGAAGCTAAGAAGAACGGGGTTGCAGACAACCATGAAACAATAGATTCCAAATCTCAATCACTCATTGCCAGCAGAATCAATTGTTGTAAGTCAGATTGCAACAAAAAGTCTCAAACTACCCTCCATAGAGACACAGTTAGATCAAGATGAGACCATGGCAAAAGCTGGACAAAGATCTTCAATAGAACCAAAAATTCCAGAGTCAGAGTTGCAGAAGTCACAAGGATCGAAGAAAAATCTTGCAGACAAAGGTAAAGTTGAAGTGGACCTTCCAACGATTAACACAAAAGGTGTGACAGCATATGCCTCTACATCAAAGAATCCTCATGGATCAGCTTCTTCAAGCAAGACAGGATTTCAAAACTTAAAGTCAATTGCTGGCCCAACTGAAACCTCCAAGGAGACACCCAGAAAAGCAAAGATATTTCTGCCAAAGTACTCAAGAAAGCAAAGGAAAGTCAAGAAAGTGTTTTTTCAAAACAATTTAATCAAAGTCAATGATCCGGTTTGGATTAAAGACAGGGAGTCAACACAGAAAGACAAACACAAAGGATGGATAGCATCACAATGGAGCTTAAAGGAACAGGAGTACTATGGAGGTAACAGATAGATATGGGTGCCAAAACCGAAGGTTAGGGCATATGAAGTATCTTCAAGTCCCTCCCAGGAAAGAAGGTCCACAAGGTATCAACCTTGGCAATATCCTAGAATACCTAAGAAGCAAGTATATAACAAAACAACATCGAAAGAGGCTAATGTCTACCACAACTTTCAAGAGGATACAGAAAAAAGACGAATCTCAAAGAGTCGTCTTCTTGGAGAAGGATTCTACACAGGGTAAACAAAAATTTGGCTACCAGTCAACCACAAGCCAACTGCAACTACACCAGACTTGCATGAAGATCTCATGAACTCAACAAGACCTGCAGCTAAGCAAAGTCAACAATGGAGATACAAAGGTCCTCAAAAGATTTGGATTCCTAAGTCTTCCAATGCTCCAAATCAAAAGCCAAATGCCGATAGTCAAGAGAGTCCTATAACAACATCAAAGACTCCTATCACCAGGCCCAATTGGAGAATCAAACAGATAATGGAGTCTTCAAAGTCAACGAAGGACGACCCAACCAACACGAATGCAGATTCAAAAATGATAAAAACAAGTATGGCAAAAGAAACCTTCAATGCCAACTCGGTCCTTCATAATCCTCTTTTTGAGGATTCAAGCTTACTTTTACCTCAAGAAATTTTTGCAGTAAGCACAAGAATGTAAAAAGTCAAGTCGCCAAGGTGCAAAAAACATTGTTTGGCATAGTCAGAGTCGAGCTGCTGAGCCATAAAATGAGCAAAGCATTAGTCCCAAAGCTTCAAATCATATTAAACTATGTGCTAAGTGTCATAGTTACTAGGCTTACGATCAAGCTGGAAGAGTTGACCATATCTAAAGTTGTGTTGCTCATGTTGGATGAAGTGAGCATAAGAGTCGAAGTCTATTAACTTACAATTGGTGGAGTGTTGTAGAGTCCAACACTCACGCACAGTGCACAGTAAGATGAGAGACATATCCTCGTCAACAAAAACCATTCTTAAAGGGAAGCCAGCTTGCAAAGCCAGGTCGTATGCTTTTATAGCTACACCGTCTTTTTGAATAACCCCTCAAAATCTTTCTTGCACAGCATATTGTTTCCCATGCATTTTTGTGTATGCATAAATAGGATGTCCCACCATTTGACATATGCATTAGACACTTTTTTTGCTTCCACCTATGCACCTTGAGTGGACTACAACAGGCAAACCAATGTTCCATCATGCTACCCTTTCATATTTGTTGCCTTTTTAATGCCATATCTATCATCAAATAAACCCATGAGTACTTAATTGATATTTCCTATGCTAATAAGTACTCCAATAATGCGCGTATCCCAAAGGCACTTTTTTCCCAATGGGTTTTTTCCCTTTGGTCATCCAGGTATTAGACCCTAATTTAGAATCTCGTCATTCTATTTCCCTTGTACATACTTTTCATCAATAAACAGTAGCCTCATCATTATGATATTACAACGGACAAATGCAACATCATCTCTCAAAATCGACTATTCAGACCAATGAAGATGCTGCAGCAAATTGAACCTCATCAACAAATCCAAAAACAACATGAAGATCATCCCATCAACAACCAATCAAAACCTTCCACAGCCTCCACAGACACCTTTCAATAGTGCCCGAGGATGGCGCTAAAATCGAAAGGGGGGAATGTTAACCGAGTCAACGTCAATTAACAGAAGCTACTAAAGACCAAAGACCGAAGACGTACAAATGCACATCGAGGATGAATACAAAGAAGCTGTGAAGATTGGAGTTACACACTTTTCACATTTTTCCAAAATGGCTAGGTATTATAATTTAACGAATTATTTAGCCATTGTGATAATTGTAACGTGTTATGGGCTCAATAAGAGTTCCAAGGGGGCTCATTTTGGCCTCCGTTTCCACTACATGCAGTATTGCACATGCTATTTTGTCATTTTGTGCAGAATTTTTGTCATTGCCATTTTTTTCATAATAGGTCCCTTACAGTCTTCTACACTTTGTGCTACATAGCACGTGTTGTTCCTACTTTGTTTCTCTCTTTTTCAGAAATTTTTCACATCAGGTGCACATTTACCATGGCTGACAACAACACAGATGTGCTCAAGATGTTTGTTGTTGTGTTCTTCTGTCAAAGGGAATCTGGAATATTGTGCAGGGCATTGATGTACTTGCTGGTTTTGAGGATGTAGGTGATGTTAAGGATGTTGCAGGTCTTGCTGCAAGGATTACTGTTGTTAGAGTTGTTTTGCCCACAACTGAGCAATCTCATTGGAATGTAAAATATATGTAGGCTCATGCATTGATTGCGTTGTCTGTGAAGCACACTATACTCCCCACATTGTTCAACAAAATCTGCCAAACAAGCTTGGGATATTCTGGCTGGTCTTTATTATGCAAGTTGCAATGAGGCTAAAATTGCATTGTTGAATAAAGAGTTGGAATCAAGATTATGAATGAGGAAGATGATATGGACACTTTCCTTGCTGGTGTCTAGGATATCAATGAGCAACTTATTTCTGGAGGTGAAGTCATTTTAGACAATTCCCTTATGTAGACTGTTCTTGATGCCTTGCCAGATTCTTACTTGACTTTTGCTAGTACTTGGAGACATATGACCCAAGAAAATCATGAAGTTGTCAAGTTTGATGCATTGTGCACATTTCTGTTACAAGAGTTAATTTCCAAAAAAACAGGACTAGACAGCATGTAGTTGAATAGGCTTTTATTGCTGCTCAAAGAAAGGGTGGTAACAGAAATGCATCCACTTCTTATGGTTCTTTTGCGAGTGGAAAATCTCATGTTCCTAATGCTTCTGCTGAAAGCAATTCGTCTGAAAATTTTGGTGATAAGGGAAAAAAGAAGATGTGTTGCCATTATTGTAAATCTAATAAACATTTGATCAAGCAGTGTCCTAAGTTGAAGGCCAAAGAGGCAAAGAAGAAAGAGGGTGGCTCCACTGCAAATGTTGGTTCCACTACAAATGCAGCTATTGTTGAATCTTCTGTGAAAGGAGATTGTGATGCTGATGTGGATGCAAAATGGGCTTTTAGTGCAGAGTGCACCTATAATCCTGCTGTCCATTATACATGCATGTTAGTTGCTGCAGATTCACATGTGTGGTATTTTGATAGTGGTGCTACACAGAACATTACCTCACATCGTGATTTGTTCACCTCTCTTGAGTCTTTCCCTCATGGAAATTCAGTTACTTATGCCAACAATGCCTCTTATCCGGTTCAGGGAGTTGAAAAGATTGTGCTAACTGATGCAAATGGAAATTCTTTCACACTTGTTGATGCACTTTATGTACGTGGGATCAAGAAAAATATTTTGTCTTTATCTGCACTTTCTAGACTTAGTCTTGTAGTCAAATTTGTGGATGACAGATGCACTGTATATGATCTCAGTTTTGGTGATGAAATTGTTGCATCTGGCATTTTATGTCGTGGGCTGTATACGCTCACTTTGTATGACAAGTGTGGGAAAAATTTCGCAAATGCAGTTGTGGATTTAAAGGCTATTTCACATGAAAAACTTTGGCATGCACGTTTTGGTCTTCTAAATTTTGTCAGTTTGTTGTGTTTGCAAAAATTTGATATGGTTGCTTCTTTGCCATCTCTTGAAGCACGTGTCAAACATGTTTGTGAAGGCTTTATTTTGCATAAGATGCAGCGTTTGAAGTTTCCAAAGGATGGTTCAGTTAGGGCCACATGCACATTGCAGCTTGTGCATAGTGATGTTTGTGGGCCCATGCAAACTCCGTCCTTGGGCAATTATCTTTACTTCATGACTTTCATTGATAATTACTCCAAGCATGCATGCGTATTTTCGCTTAAAGCGAAGTTCGAAGTTTTTATGTGCTTCAAATAATTTCTAGCTATGGCTGAAAATCTCTCCGATCAAGGGGGGGGAGTATATGTCTCATGAATTTAATGCATTTTGGATAGTTGTGGGATAAAACACCAATGTAAATTGCCTTATACACCTCAACAAAATGGTATTGCTGAGAGGAAAAACAGGTTAGTAACGAAAATGGCACGATGTATGGTCAAAAGTCAAGCTTTGCCGCATTCCTTTTGGCTTGAGGCCATCATGTGTGCCACTTATGTACTAAACATGTGTCCTATGAAAGCTTTGCAGTATATTATTATATATGAAGCACGGCATGATAGAAAGCCTTCTATTGAGCACATGCGTGTTTTTGGTTGTTTGGCTTATGCTTTGGTGCCACAAACACAACGCAAAAAATTGGATGATAAGGCTATCAAATGTATATTTTTTGGTTATAGTGTTGAAAGCAAAGGTTACAAGTTGTATCATACATAAACAAAGCGTATTTTGGTTTCACAAGATGTTGTGTTTGTGGAAGATTATGTTCAGCCCTTGCTCTTATGTACTAGGAGACAGTAGTGTAAGCTCACAGGATATATATGACACTTTGTTTCCTCTTTTCAGTGGTGCAAGTTAGAGTGTAAATTATAATGAGGCAAATGTACAGCCTATGGGGGTTTCTGAAAATGTTACAAATCAGCCTATTACTGATGTAGATGCACATGATGTACTTGATGAGGAAAGGGCTGAAAATGAGCAGGCTAGAGGTATGCCAAAATGGTTGGTGCATACATTGCGTGATAGTAAATTAGGTGCACCTTTGTCTAGTCACACTCATTCAAGCTTTCTCCATGCATCTTATGCATCAGATTGTTATGCTTTGGCTGTGTCTAGCTTACATGATGTTTAGGAACCTCTGTCTTTTGATGAAGCACAGAATTCAAAAAATTAGATGACTACCATGCAATCAAAAAATGATGCACTTATAGAAAATGACACATGGACTTTATGTGATTTTCCTCCTAGAAAAAAGACCATTGGTACGAAGTGGGTTTACAAGTTTAAACGCAAGACGAATGGTGAGATTAATCGCTATAAGACTCGACTTGTTGCAAAGGGTTATGCACAACAAAATGGCATAGATTATGAAGAGACTTTTGCTCCCACTTGTCTTATGACTACTGTGCATTTTCTATGTGCATTGGCAGCTCTTTTTGATTGGGATGTAGATCAGTCAGACATTGTTACTACTTTCTTGAATGGTGACATATTTGAGGAAGTTTATGTAACACAGCCTCGCGGTTTTGTCAAAAAAGGACAGGAGGATAAGGTGTGCAAATGTAACAAAGCTTTGTATGGGTTGAAGCAATATCCTTTGTGCTTGGCATGAGAAGGTTCACACTCATTTGGTCAAACAAGGCTTTCATAACAGTCCAACAAAAAGCACATTGTATGTAAAGCGTGAGGGTGATGTACTTCTCACGTGGTTCTTTATGTAGATGATTTTTTTATCACTGGGCCAAATGAGATACATATTGATGAATTTACGGATGATTTAAATGCTACTTTCAAGATGAAAGATTTGGAGGTGTTGCATAATTACTTGGGTATACAATGTAAGCAGTGTGATGGTGGTATTGCCTTGTGTCAGAAAAGTTACATAGAGACATTGTTGTGTAAGTTTGGACTCAAGGATTGCAAACCTATTGCAACTCCCATGGAAATAGGTTTGAAATTGAGTCTTCATGATGTTGCTGATCCTATAGATGTCACTCTTTCCCAAACTTCTGTTGGACGCCTCATTTATGTATGCAACACGAGGCCAGATATTCAGTTTGTAGTCTCATAGGTCAGCAGATTTATGCATAGCCCAGGGTCTAAGCATTGGCAAGCTTTCGAGAGTATTTTTTGCTACTTGAGTGGCACTTTACATCTTGACTTGTTTTATCCCAAGAGCGGATCATTGCCGCCAGACTTACATGCTTTTTTGGACTCAGATTGGGCTGGTTGTTTTGACGCACGAGTGTCTACAAGTGGTTTTTGTTTCATGCTTGGCAGTTCATGTATATCGTGGTTGAGCAAGAAGCAACCTACTGTGGCCACTTCTAGTTGCGAGGCTGAGTACAAGGCAGTCTTCACAGCTACGATTGAGTGTGTATGGCTCAAATGCCTTATGGAGCTGATTTGGGTTTTGGAAAGGACAGTGCCAACACTATCTACACTGACAGTCAGAGCGCATTGGTAGTTGTGAGGAACCTAGTTTTTCACGCTCTCACAAAGCACATTGAGGTGCATTGCCACTATGTCAGGGAGAGGCTCTCAGTAGGAGAGGTCAGCTTGCCTTATGTGCCAACATAGGACAACCTTGCAGATCTTTTCCCAAAGGCATTGTCTTGTGAGAAGTTCGAAGCTTTCCACACGCGTACGCACACACACACACACACACATAGTTATGAACACGTCTCACGCTAGAAGAGATTGAGAGGAGGTGCTCACGATATACAAGAGCTTGAAACTTGATTGCAACTCTCAATCTTGACTTAAGTACTTAATACTTGATTAAGAAAACTTGGATTACAAAGCTTGACTTACAAGAAAAGACTTGATTACAAGAAAAATATTTGATAACAAGACAAGAACTAGAATAGGACTTACCTTGTAGGAGCCTCACAACAACTGGTGTTGGCAAGACTCAGGGGCTCATAGCCCAAGACCCCTATTTATTCTAAAGGTTCTTCCTCAAGCTTAAGGAGGTTAAGGAACTTCTAGGTTCTTCCTCAAGTTTAAGGAGGTTAAGAATATTCTAGGTTGTTTCTCAAGCTTAAGGAGGTTAAGAACCTTTTAGGTTATTCCTCAAGCTTCTAGAACTGTCTAGGGCCTTCTATATTCTTCTTCAAGCTTCTATAACTTGCTAGAAGATTCTAGTTTCTTCTACAACTTTCTAGAACTCTTCTATGATCTCGAGTCCATGATAGTACCCCCTCCTCTAATGACGAGTTCCACGAGGAGCGATTGTCTTTCTTAATGTAGGGGTAGGCTTTAATGGATATCATAATGAAAATCACAAACTTTGGCTAGTGCGTGATGGAGGTTAGATGCAAGCTCCCATGTTCATTCGCTTGCATCATAACCTTTTTGATGTACAAGATACTAAAATCTTCCACGAGATTCTAGAGTCAAGGATTTGCTCGACTCCATATTCTTCATGACCATCAATCTCTAAAGGTGGTGGTCGCTCTGAGCATTTGTGGGGAATTCAGCATTGGTGGCAAGGCTCCAATAGTGAAGATGGAAGATTGGATGAATCTTTATAGAATGTGATCGCTGGAGATGGTATGCGACTAGATTCACTTGGCCAATTATCTTGAATGGTCCAAGTCTTGATAGTCCAACTTTTGCAAAGGGCGAGATGAATGTAGATTGTGGAGGAGAAGCCACATTTGATGCTCAATCTTTTATGGTGGATGTTGCATTTGGTGTTCATCTGCACTGGATTTATACCTCTGTTAATCTCTATTGATATTCATTGTCAATTGTTTATGAATACTTTATAGATGTGTTGCTAAATCTGTGGCAGTCGGATCCTTCACTTGATGATTCATGTTGACATCCATCCTTGGGTGTTGATCATAATTGACAAAGAATGGTGTATGTTGAGTGGAAGCATGAACAATCTTCTCCAAAAGCTTGATATGAATTGTGGCCCTCGATTTGAAACTATGTAATATCCAAGTCCATGATAGTGATAGATATTCTGAAGGAAGAGCTTTGGTGTTCCTTCTCCGATGATTGACTTTGTTGCTAGAATAAAATGTGTCATCTTTGTGAGACTATTGATGACAACCACCAGAATTGAACCATAGCCCTTAGAGGGGGGTAGATTTGTACTGAGATCCATGGGAATAGATGGCCGTGATTTTCTAGGAATGGGCAAGGGCTCAAGTAATCCATGTGGGCGATGTCGTAGAGCCTTGGCCCTATTGCAATTGTCATATGTGTGTACATATTCTTTGACAAGCTTTCACATTTGACGACACAAAAAATCCCATGTAAGATAAGCTCAATCGTCTTGTCCCTCCAAAATGGCGTACTATTGGGTAATCGTGTCTCTCTTAAGGTATTTGCAATCTTAGCTCTTGTGATGGTATATACAGAACTTAGAAGTCCCCTATAGTACAATAATCCATCAGTTTCTTTAAAGTCCTCTAGAGTGCTTCTCTCTCCTTGTTGGATTTTGAGATAAATCTTGCACATCATAATTTTTTTCCATGCATTCACTGTGTATGCATGATAGGGATACATTACAAGGCCTGCATCGGCACAATTTTTAATTTCCCAAGCACATCACATACCCTTGACGATACCATGTTGTCCAGGAGGGCTCCAAATAGGAGGGAGCAGATAATGTGCAATAATTAAGCAAAAGGTGCAGTATCCTATCCAAGTGAGCCAACATCTACTATAGCAAGTGATCAAGTCAAGGGAAGTTGCTGAAAAATTTCAACCACATGAAACAACTATAGCAAGAGCTGTTAGTACAAAAGCAACATCATTTCTCAAAATGGACATAAGTTGTCAAGAGAAGCAAAGCTAGACTTTCAGCTAGACAAAAACATCATCTCTTTTTGCACAGGGAAAAAATGTGGTCACTTGCAACTAGATGATGCTCCAAAATTCATTAGCATGTCTGGAAACGAACAAGCAGAATGTTGGGAAATTATTTTCACCACCATTCAAATAGATTAGCACATCCTTGAAGCTCAATTTCATGTAATAATTGTAATGGATGTATAAGAAAACATTGTTTTGGGAATGCCACTAGCCTAGGAAGCTCTAGAGATATAGAGTTCAAAAGAGATGCAATCTTCAAAGACACCCAAGAATGAAGAAAACCTGAGTTGTCACCAGTAAAAGACAACACAAGTTTTTCAAGTACAATGAAATTGGAGATCAATGCCAAGGTAGAGCTTATTGAAAATGTTTCCACTTCACCCAATACAACCTGAGATGAGCTG
Source organism: Adiantum capillus-veneris (assembly GCF_014529385.1). Taxonomy (NCBI): domain Eukaryota; kingdom Viridiplantae; phylum Streptophyta; class Polypodiopsida; order Polypodiales; family Pteridaceae; genus Adiantum; species Adiantum capillus-veneris. The sequence continues at coordinate 76,556,865 of NC_140950.1, read as the reverse complement.
AAGCAGATCACATAGCATCATTAAGTGTTGTTACCACACAAAAGGTAGCAACCAAAAACGCTATTAATAAGAAAGTGCGATCAAGACAAAAGGTGAAGGACATCAAGGCTACAAAAAACCAGGAAGAAAGTGGAAGTTTGAAGCTCTGTCACTCGTTGCTAATCGAGTCAATGGATATAAGTCTAACCACCTTCCCTAGGGACCCGACTAGATCACAATGTAACAACAATAGAAGAAGAACATGTATCCTCAATAGAGCCACCAATGAGGATTTCCATAGTACTAAGTAGTGAAAATGGAGCAAGTACGATGCATCGCTCTACTAAATAAAGAATCAAAATGAAATATGATTTTAGACAACATTGAGAGGATCATTGAGATTAATCCATGCAAGCAAGATAGCAAAGAAATCCTAGATATGGCTACAAGTCAAGGGAAAATGGCTGCTAGTCTTAGCATCTAAAAGCATGAAGATCATGTAGAATTTCAAGTGATGCTTTAAAAAGTAATGACTACTTGTAGATGTCATCCTTGGTGGTGGCAAGTGGTTAGACCAACACAAGACCTACAAAGAAGACACAATGCTATTACTATCCTTTCTAAGTGGTGGCAAGCAGCTATTACAACAAGTATTGCTAATACTAAATTCAAAGTTTTTAAGTGTCATAAGATTCATCAACAAATGTTACAAACAAGGGTAAATTAAATGTGGACCAGCCAACCACTATCATAAAAGACATGACAATATATGTATGTACATCAAAAAACCTTGATGGGTCATTCCCCTCAAGTAATTCTAGCTTTTGAAGGTATCAGTCATTCACTGACCCAAGCACAAACTCAATGGAGCATAGAAAAACAAAGGGATATCAGTTGAAATACTCATTAAAGAAAGTCAAAAAAGTGTTTTTGCCAAGCAATCTAGTAAAGGCTAGTGTTCCCATGTGGATTGAGGATGGGAGATCAACACTAAAGTACAAACACATGGTATGGATAGCCTCCCAGTACAGTTTGGGAGAACGTGAGTACTATAAAGTTAATAGACATGTATAAGTACCAAAACGGAAGATCACAATATATGAAATGCAATTGAGACCCTCTCAAAGAAAAAGTCCAAATGGGTATCAACCTCGACAACATTCCAGGATACCTAGGGAGGGGCAATACAAAAGAACAACACTAAATGATGCTAAAGCTTACCACTCTCTGCAAGAAGATACAAACCAAATATGGATTCCAAAGAGTCTTCTTCTTGCACAAGGATTCTGTACATGACATAAGTGAATCTCGTTACCCATCAACCAAAGGCCAACTACAATTGGACAGAGAGATGAAGATCTCAAGAGCCCAATCATACCTCACTCCAAACAAATTCAACAAAGAAGTTACCAAGGCAATAGAAGGATTTGGATCCGTAAGTCTTCTAATGCTCCTAATCAAAAGTCAAATGTCAATAGTTAAGAGAGGCCTACATCAACGCCAAAGGCTCCTTATAACAAGCCTAATTGGAGAATCAAATGGGTAACGGAGTCTTCGCAATCAAAGAAGTACAATCCAACCAAAATAGCTACATAGTCAAAGATAATTAAATAGGTATGGCAAAGGAAACCTTCAATGCCAACTTGGTCCTTCAATACTCCCCTCTTTGAGGATTTGAGCTTACTTGTACCAGAATTGTTTTTGTGGTAAGCACAAGAATGTAAAAGGCCAGTTGCCAGGTGCAAAAAAGGTGGAGTGGCATAGAGTCCTACACTCATGCACAATGCACGCTAAGATGAGAGCACATATTCTCAGCATCGAAAACCCTTCTTCAAGGGGTGCCAGCTTGTAAATCTATATCATATGATTTTATAGCTACATCTTCTTTTTGAGTAACCTTTTAAAAATATTTCATGCACAACATATTATTTTTCATGCATTTTTTAGTATGCAAATAGGATGTCCCGTCATTGGACTTATGAATTAGACACTCTTTTCACCTATGCACCTTGAGTGGACTACAATAGGCAAACGAGAGGCAAACAAACTTTCCATATTGTTAGCCTTATATTCGTTTCCATATTAGTCCTATATACATCAATAAATAATTCCTTGAGTATTTTGTTAATGTTTCCCATGCTCAAGTAGTACTCCAATAATGCGCATATCCCAAAGGCACTTTTTCCAATGGGTTTTTTCCTTTGGTTATCCAGGTATTAGACCCCAATGTAGGTTCTCACCTCTCTACTTCTCTTGTACACACTTTTAATAAATAACAAGTAACCCTATCCATTATACTGCTACAATGGACAATACAAAAATATCTACTCACATTAGAGGTAACCACAAATTCAAGATCTCCACAGAGACCTTCAAGATGCTATAGTTCAATGAGAATCATCAACAGATTCATCGATCAATGATTGATTGAGGGGGATGGTACCCAATGTCGTGTCATATACAATCTTTGTTTTGTGTTACTTCAATTGTTTCTTTCAAGTTGGGTGTTTACTTTTATTATAAAATGATTATTTATTGTGATTAATGAGATTTAGATGTGTTAAAAGTGTTTGGAAAAGATCAAGAAGCTACCTATATTGTTTGAGAGCTTTGTTATGCTACAATTTGTATAGTTCATAGGACATGGTTTTTAATAACTAGGCACAACACACTGTGCAATATTGCTTGCCATAGGCTTAATCATGACATTCTCTCTCTCTCTCTCTCTCTCTCTCTCTCTCTCTCTCTCTCTCTCTCTCTCTCGCGCGCACACACACACACACACACATGTCACAATCACAGTCACCCACACACGGCCCACACACACACACATGCATACATATGTAGGTGTATGCAGTATTCCCACAGTGGTGTCACCTAACTTGCATATGCAAATGAACAAAGGAGCTTGTCCATGAACCTAGCACTAGAATCTTTCACAGTGATTGTGGCTATGTATGGTTAGCATCAAGTGAAGGTGCCCTAAACCTTGCAGTCTCAATAGATTGTGAAGGAACCTTTAGTGTACATAGCAACCTGATTAAGACTGTCTTGCACGCTTCATTGTTTTGAGTGAGAGTGTGTGTGTGTGTGTGTGTGTGTGTGTGTGTGAGTGAGAGAGAGAGAGAGAGAGAGAGAATTCCCTTTGTAGCAATATAACAAAATATTTTTAAGCATGGTTATTAGAAGGGAAAGAAAAACCTTACGTGAATTTGGTGATGGTTTTGTTGGACCATTTTTATATTAACATCCTACAAACCCCTTATACACCCAAAGATAGAGAATTTTGGTGATGATGAATTTGTCACCATCCATCAAGGGAGCAAAGTGGGACAAACTAGATGGCAAGTTAGTTTGGACCACTAGTTTCAAGTAAATTGAAATAATAGCCTTTTTTTCATCTAGGACCCTTACTCCCACCCAATTGTAGGGTGTTAATGATTATCAAAACTTTTTAAGTAACACGTCACAACTATAAAATACTTTTTTGAACATACATCAAGGCCAAAATAGTTATGTGCGGAGCCCCACATGGTAAGGGGGCCAACCCTTTTGTGGTGGGGGGGGGTCTAAGCATCTCCTCTTCTCCTTCTTGATACACTAGATAGCGTGTTGTTTATAGAACTATGGGTGACAAGAACGCCCCCTCCCTCTTGTAGGGAGGGAAAACCTTCTCTACATCATGCTTGGTGCATAATTGCACACGTCAGGAGGATGTCTCTAGGGGGGTGATGGCTCGCATCATCCATGGCATTGTAGCCATTTTTTATATGGTTGTTGGGCCCGATGGGGGCTTTCCCCCCCCTTGCCATGGGCTACTGCATGTGTATGAGCCTAGGCATGGAATATCATGAAATATATGTTGTCTTTGCATGGTGGTCAGGTTTTACTACTTGGGGCACTCATATTGAGCTCTCATCTCAGCCATGGATGGTGTCGGAGGATGTGCATTGCTGATCTTAGATGGTTGTGCATGTATTTTTCCTTTGTCACCAACACTTTAATCCCTAGAGGTTTCGGTGAATGCTCGCGATGCTAGAGTTTGGATAGCTGGGCTCCTATCTTTGCCTTCGTTGATGTTAGTGCTAGCTATGCTAATGGATTTGGGCCTCCATTTTTGGTATCAATCTATCTCCCTTTTTTTGCTTATGTGGGCACAACGTGCTCAATGGCAAGGGGAAATTTGTGGTGGCACCGATGTAAGTATTGAATTGTATTTGGCAATGAGTTTCCCTCTAAAAAACCGTGTTATGTGAAGTAATGTGATCTATCGGTTGGTTTTGTCCCTCATGATAGCTTATTGCATGAAATCTCTTATGTATAGTTTTTGGTTATGCTTAATATGGTTTATCCCTTTGGGAATTGCAAAAAAAAAAAGAAACACATCACAACCTACGAAAATTTTGAAGTGTGAATGCTCCTCTTGATTATTCACTCCTGCCTACTAGTAATGTTCTAGTAGGACATTGCCAAGGGAAGAGCCTCCTTTGAGCAGGAAAGTCTGCTCGCACGAAACCCAGTACGTGAGGGACCTCATTTGGGCCCAGAAGAAGGTAGTGGTCCCCCCTGAACTCCAAAACCTAGTGTAAGAGCTCTTGAACTTTGTAGGATATTTGCATTGCCATAGAGGGCTTGCAACCAAAGAAAACTCCAAAGATTGACGAACTTCCTACATAATTCTTCTCAACATTCAAGACTACTCTTGCACCAATGTGGCTTCTTGTCTGGGAAGAATCATTAAAATTCCAAGCTCTCCCCACATCTCTTAACATAGACATAATAAATTTGATGCACAAAAGAGGCGACAAAGACAACTTGAGCAAGTGGAGGCTCCTCACCATGCTAACCACTGGCTACAACATCTTTGCCAAAGCCATCGCCAATAGGATTACACCAGTTCTTATGAAATGGCTCTGTGCTAAACAAAAAAGGATTATCAAGGGAAGGAGGATCCTTGAAGCTATAATAGCCCTATGGAGGGAATCAAACACATAAAGGAGAAAGGGCTAGATTACATCTCTATCAAAATTGACTTTGACAAAGCTTATGGGCTGGAATGGAATTCATTTTGCAAATTCTTGCCAGAATGTGTTTCGATCTTAACCTCATCACGTATGTGACCACCCTATTTGGCAATGCAAGAGCCAGAGTCTCCCTAAATGACACCCTCTCTCCCTACTTCAAGGTCAACACATCAATAAGATAGGGGTGTCCACTCGCCCTTCTTTTATTTGCAGTAGGTGCTGATGGTCTTAATTGTCTCATCAAGGGCAAGATGGTACAAGGAGTCATCAAAGGAATCCCCCTCCCCAACCACAAAGGACAACAATGTTCGTCTTAGTCTATAGATGACACCAATGCTCTTCTTGCCAATGAAGATATCTCACTAGGCTAGTTTTGGATGGCCATGTTGACCTTTTTTCTTGCGACGGACTCAAAAGTTAATCATAGCAAAACCGGCATCAAAGCGTCAAAATGTCCTCTCCTTGATTGGGTAGGTTGCAAGATCATCAAGGAGAAACTCCATAGGTGGAAAAGTCTTCACCTTTCACTTGCTGGAAGTGTTATGGTCATGAATCACTTTCTATTGACTTTCGTTCTCTTCTTCCTCTTCTGTGGAGGCCACCCAACTCCTACCTTCAAGAGATCTACTCATGTTGGAGGAACTTCCTTTGTTCGAGAGACCCCCTAAGAAAATCAGAATGCAAAGTCAATTCATTCACTTGCTACCTGCCCAAAGGAAAAAAAGGCCTTGACATCAAAAACATCTTGGTGTGGGCTTACACACTTGTGGTAAAACAGATCATCAGAGCAATCACTGACCCATTGCACGGGTGGGAAGTTCTACTCTTTTGCCACTTGAGCGAGTTCTCCCTGGAGGAACATAAAGGGTGGAAGAAGTTCTCATGGATCTCCATCCTCTTCAGCCCCTTTGGGTTCAAGGCTAAGGGCTTGGACCTAGTCTTTGAGTGCATATGAGTTGCTCCTCTTGCATCCTTTGCAACCGTGGGAAATCATGTTAATCCAAAGTAGAATTGCCCTCTTCCCTCCTGGAGAAGCATGGCACCTCTCTATATCTGACCAAGTCTCCATCAAAGCATTTGGATGGACTTGTGTTTTCACTCTAGCCTAACTGCAACCCCCGCCCCCCTCTTCCTCCCCCTCCCTCCACAATATCCTCAACATAAGATGGAGATGTCCCAAGACAGAAGGCAATGGTACCCAAAGTTCACCAAAAATGTGGGACCCAACTATCCATCCCAAAAATACTATCCTCTTGTGGTTCATCCTCCACAAAGAAATCTGGAATGGTTAAAAGAGCTTAAATGCAAGGCTGTTAGGTGGGGTTTGCTCAAGATTCTGCATTGAAGTGGAATTCGTCCCCCATCTATCACAAGAAGTTTTGGACAAATTCTCACAATATTTCCCACATTGTGACTTACCTCAACATCATGAGCTTCTCTGAGGGAGACGCCGCATACCTAGCTAGGTACGATTGGGGGCAGGGGACCGCCGGCCTGGTGGGAGGCCGGCTGTCCCTTGCCCCCAATTGTACCTAGCTAGGTATGTGGTGCCTCTCGAGCAGAAGCTCATGATGTTATGCATTGTATGAAAAACATTGAGAAAGACTCCGTTTTCCTACATGAGAAAATTTATAAATCTTCTTGTGTATTCCTCAATTGTCCTAGATCCAGACCATCATCAACCCTCTAATATATGTACTAACATTAACCCCTTCTTGGAAACATCTCCTCCTAAACGACTCCATTAGGATCCTCTCCTCCTCGTCGAATAGGATTAGAGCCAAAAAAAAATTGGGTTATCTGGAAAGAGAGGAATAAAATTCTATTTGACAATGCTCACCAGATTCAAAGGCTAAAAATCCTATTTTTTGACTTTATTTTGCAGGTTGCTCACAATAAGCACTCTGAAGTCTCCACACTATAATGTAACGAACCTGATACTTCAAGACATTAGCATCTTCTATGAGTCTTTGGAGGCTGCTCAGAAGCAAGCCAACTCTGAAGAGCACAAACCCTCCACCCTGATCAACATGGCAGCGGAGAACCTGGCTAGAATTAGAGAAGCCACCGAGCTTGTTATCCAATCTGTTGACCACCCACTTTTTACCCCGTACATACACAAGAAGTTTTGGACAAATTCTTACAATAATTCCCACATTGTGACTTACCTCAACATCATGAGCTTCTGTGAGGGAGGCGCCGCATACCTAGCTAGGTACGATTGGGGGCAGGGGACCACCGGCCCGATGGGGGGGCCGGGGTCCCTTGCCCCCAATCATACGGTGGTCCCTTACCCCCAATCGTACCTAGCTAGGTATGCGGTGCCTCTAGAGCAGAAGCTCATGATGTTATTCATTGTAAGATAAACACTAGAAAAGACTCCGTTTTCCTACATGAGAAAATTTCTAAATCTTCTTGTGATAATAGCCAAACATTTATGATGACATACATATGTACTTCAACATTCACAATTGAGAGTGTGTGTGTGTGTGTGTGTGTGTGTGTGTGTGTGTGTGAGAGAGAGAGAGAGAGAGAGAGAGAGGCACAACTACATGATAATGTTTGTGTGTGTTTGGTGGTGGTGGTGGTTGGTTTTTTTTTTTTTGAGGGGGGGGGGGGGGGGGGGGGGGGGAGGCAATTTGTGATAGTCTCAACACTCAAAGTGCCTAAACTTACCGTTGGACTAATGTAAGAAAATAGCGAATTTTTAGTGTCCCCAGATCGCAAGAAGATTTAGAAATTTTCTCATGTAGGAAAACGGAGTCTTTCTCAGTGTTTTTCATACAATGCATAACATCATGAGCTTCTGCTCGAGAGTCGCCGCATACCTAGGTACGATTGGGGGCAAGGGACTGCCGGCCCCCCTACCGGGCCGGCGGTCCTCTGCCCCCAATCGAACCTAGCTAGGTATGCGGCGTCTCCCTCACAAAAGCTCATGATGTTGAGGTAAGTCACAATGTGGGGAAATATTTGTCCAAAACTTCTTGTGGATGCCTATATCTACTAACAATATGTAGAGGCAAAAGGAGCATGGGGAGGGCGCTCATGTGCAAGCAGCATGGATGCAAAGCTCCTATTGGTAGAGTTGAATTGTAGCTTTTCTAAGTGGAAAATTTTGGGCAATGGCATAAAGAGCGACCTTGGGCTTTTTTTGACATAAAGGCAAAGAAATTGAATTAGAAGGCAAAAGCACAGAGTTTTACAAAATAATGACACTAAGGCTTGGGCTTAGATTTGAGGCCTTTCTTAGGATATGACCTCTTGTTCTCTAGTTGCTCCTCCATGGGTGCGGGCCATGGAAGTTCAGGGGCTGCCAACGTGGAGCTTGGGGAATCAAGCAATATAACTCCTTTGTGCCTTCCAACTTCATCTGTTGAGTAGAGGGGATCACCTTCGATGTCTTGTACATCCACTCAGAATAGACAACACGTTGTCTTTTATCTTTAGTTGTAGGGGCATCCTTTGTCATCAGTAGAGGAATGACCTTCCCAAACCCCCTCTTTCTGAGAAGGGGGATGGACAAAACTTTCATAAACATGCCACATGTGGCTAGTCTATATTCACACATGCACGCGCGCACACATGCACACACACAATTTTTTGGTTTGGAAAGCTCCAACTAAACTCTTCTTGTTTCACTTAGGGTGTCTAATCCCTACTCCAATGTGTTTTCCATTTAAACCTCTCATGAATGTCTTGTTCTTACACTTGGCAATTTTTTAATTTTTAAGATGAAGGTGCACCTATGCATGATGCTTTGCCTTGTTTCACATCTATCTATCTGGTACTTTATGTTCAACAAAAGGCTACCCATACGTTTTGCTCATATTCTCTCCACATGACTTACGGACTGATTTTTCAACTCTCAAAAATAATATCTAATTATGGCTTTGCCATACTTTGGGTGGGTCTGAATTTAATTCCTAGTACTAGAGTGGGAACACTCCTTGAAACTTTATACTTGTCCCCACCTTGGACTCTGACGATGCAATTACTATCATGGCCCCATCTATGATCTCCTTCTCAAGCTTCGCATTAAGTGGATCTTGCCCCTACTTTAGGATCTTGATTCCATATTTAAACAAAGACAAGAGTAGAACCTCAATTATAAGAACCAAAAATTGGTTCATAGGACCTTTTCGCATTTATGTATCTTACTGAAAGTGGCATGTATCTTTTTTACTCTTATGGTTATTTAAAAAATTGATTTTGATATGATTCATATTGTTTTAAGGTAATAATCTTTGAGTCTCCTTTGAGTTGGATCTTTGTTTTACCATTCTAAATAACTTGAGCGATGGGGTGTGTGTTTAGATGATTGACATCTTACCTCGAGGGACATGGGCGAATATAATCTCTTGCAACGACTTGTCACGACCATGCATAATGGTACAGAGAAGAGAAGGTTACTATCCACGGATTGTATTGTGCCAAATACATTCCAAGCTTGGTACTATTACACTGTAAGAAACCCTTCTTGCTACAAGTTAAAACCTTGATATCGATTAGGTTTTCAATACTAGCTCCTATCACAAAATCATCTTGCTTTGCTAGCTCTTGATCTATGATCTCTAGCATGGATAATAAATATTGGCCCCACACTAGGGTCAATTTGCTCCATGTTAAAACCTTGAAATGGATTTTGCTTTCACACCTCACAGTGAACTACATTTGAATTTGAATTGGCAAGTTTTTAACATAAGAGCAGTTGCCTAAGCTGATGATCTAAACCTTAAGATCTTTGTATTTTGTAGAGGGCTATCCCCTTGGAAGATTTTGACCCTCTTCAACCTTGCATTGTTTGTTGTCTTCAAACTCTCTCACAGAAGTATTATGTTATATTCTGCTCCATCTTGCTTGCATGTGGTGGGATCCTCTCCTAGCTAAAGTAGGGGTGGTCGCTGATGTGGTCGGAGTGCGCTTGTGCGAAGTGTGCTAGAGAGGGAAGGATGCAAGAGAAGGGGGAAGAGAATTGGGGAAGAAGAAGTTACACAGAGAGTTGGGTTAGTGGAGAGGAAAGTGAGAGAGTGAAGTCAACTCTCTCACTTTCTCTCCCTATATTCATTAGGAATAGAAATGTGAGTAAGGGTGGTTTCCCACGGCCACGCCTACACCCCAACAACCTCTCACGTGACTGTCATCGTGGCCAATAGTGGCATCAGTATAGTTAGTCTATACAAAGTTGATGAAGCATCGCCTAGGCTTCATCCTACACCCATAAGTTCTATGCAATGTGTAAATCACTCCGAGCCTAGGCTCTTCGTGAGAGCATCTGCGGGGTTATCGTTACTGTGAGCCATACAGCTTGCTTGCTTGCGTCAGACGCAGCAACATATTCTGCCTCATTGGTAGATGAATACGTGCAGTCTTGGAAACACGATCTCCAAGAGATTGTTGCTCCTACAAACATAAACAAGCAGCCAGATGTGGATCTTCTACGATCCACGCAACCCGCATAATCCGCATCCGTGTAACCTACAATAGATGCATCGTTGTTTTCGAAGCGTAAACACTTGCTAGTTCTATCCTTTAAGTATCTGAGGATTTTCTTCATTGCTTCCCAATACTTCTTGCCAAGGTTTTCCATGTACCTACTAACCACTCCCACTCCATGTACAATGTTTGGTCTTGTGGCTACCATAGCGAACATTAAACTGCCACTTGCTGAAGAATATGGCACTTTTGCCATTTCCTCTTTTTCATCAACTGTCTTGGAAGAATCATCCTTGCTAATTTTATGCTTGCATTGGGGTACTAAGTGACTTCCCCCCTTGCATACTAAAACGTTGCAAGACTTTGTGGATGTACTTTTCTTGAGACAATTCAATAATTCCACGTTGCATGTCTCTCTTGATTTGCATACCAAGAAAGTGATTGGCATTTCCCAAATCTTTCATAGAAAACTGAGTGCTTAGCATCCTTTTCAACTGATTGATCTCATCAATTGATTTGTCTGCAATAAGCATAACATCTACATACAAGATCAAGATGATTAAAGAACCATCGTTCAATCTCTTTGTGTATAAGCAGTGATCCTCTTGACTTCTTATGTAACCCTGAGACTACATGAATTTGTTGAATTTTTTATACCACTGCCTTGAACCTTGTTTGAGGCCATAGAGTGCCTTTTTAAGTCTACAAACCAATTCTGCCTCCTTGGCTTTTGGGTTTCATGTACGAAACCCTCTGGTTGTTTCATGTAGACATCTTCATCTAGATCCTTGTGAGAAATGTTGTGCTCACGTCCATTTGGACAAGTTCCATGTCCTGGATAGCAACCAAGCCAAGCACAATGCAAAGTGTAGTCATCTTGCCTAGTGGAGAGAAAATCTCATCGAAATCCATACCTTTTTGCTACTTGAAACCCTTGGCAACTAGACGAGCCTTGTACCTAGGCTTGGGATCTTTTGTTGTATACTTCTTCTTGTATACCCACTTGCAAGGTAAAGCATTTTTGCCTTTTGGTAATTCAACCAAATCCCATGTCTCATTAGCCACAATCAAATTGTATTATGATTGCATAGCCTACTCCCACTTAAAGCTATCGTCCATTTGTATCTCTTCTTTGTAGCAGGTTGGCTCTCCACTGTCAGTGACCAAAATGTGGTGTATACCCAGCTCAAACCACTCGGACACACATGATAATCTCACAGAGCATCTCAGTGCCAGACTGCTCGACTCTGCTAGGCTGTTGGACTCTTGCACTTGAGGATCGGGTGCAACATTACTGAACTGAGTTGGTTCGAAGAATACATCCTCAAAACAAACGCGTTTGTACTCAACTTCCTTGATGGGATTCTTGTGCATTTTTGACTCATTGAAATCACGTGTGAGCTATGAATAACTTTGTTGGATTCTGGGTGCCAAAGACGATAGCCCATCTCTCCATTTGAACCATAACCAATAAAAATGCATTTGTGTGACCTGGGATCTAACTTGCGATGAAGTTCTTTGGGCACATGTGCATATGCCTCACATCCAAATACATGTAAATTCTCATAGCTTGGCGTTTTCCCAGTCCATAATTCCTCTGGAATTTTGAAATTTAAAGGAGAACTAGGTGGCGCGTTGATGATGTGCACTGTTGTTAGAACAGCTTCCCCCCAAAAATCTGGAGTAAGGTTTGCCATAGACATCATAGAGATAACTCACTCTTGAATTGTGCGATTCATTCTTTCAGCTATCCCATTTTTTGCAGGTGTGTATGGACCAGTAAATTGCCTACAAATACCTCTTCAATTGCAAAAATCCTTGAACTCCGTGGAGACGTATTCTCCACCAGTGTCCGTGCGAAAAGCTTTGAGCTTTTTTCTTGATTGATTCTCAACCATGGCAAGGAATTTTTGGAACGTTGAGAAGACCTCTTCCTTACGCTTAAGGAGATACACCCATACCTTTCAGGTAGAATCATCTATGCACATAAGAAAGTAGTTTGCCCCCCATAGAGTTTTATGTGGCATTGGACCACACAAATCACTATGCACCAAGTCTAGGGTTTTGCCTAGTTTCTTGTTCAATGGTGAATATGTCAACCTAGTTTGTTTGCCGTATAGAAAATTCTTATATAATGAAAAGTCTATGTAATCTAACACAGGTAAGTAGCCAAAACGCTGAAGTGTTTTTATTCCCTTTTAGCTAATATGCCCTAGTCGGCTATGCCACAACTCAGTAGACGGCAGCTTGGCAACATAGATAGAGTGTTCGTTGACACTTGAAACAAATATAGAGTACTGGGAACCATTTTTATGACCTTTCATCATGACAAGGTTGTTCTTGCGGATCAGCCAAGAACGACTACCAAAAACTGTAGTGTAGCGAAGATCATCCAATTTCCCTATAGAAAGCAAGCTCTTTATAAGTCAGGGCACATGTCTGACATTTCGCAACACAAAAGTAGTGTCATTATGCATCTGAAGTTTCAAATCACCAATGTCAATTATGTCAAGCTCATAGGAATCATCAGGCTTGACTATGCCATGCATGGATGCATAAGAGGAAAACCACTCTCTATGCAGTGTGGCATGCCCTTCTTGAAGCAAAACCGCTCAACGGCAATCACCACAAGCATCACATTGGACCTCAAATGGCTTTGAGAGATCCGGAAGCACGAGGACTGGTTGGGAAGTAAGCTTCTCTTTGAGTTTTTCAAAAGCATTTTGCTCCTTAGCAGTCCATACAAACTTCACGTTCTTCTTTGTTAAGTCGTGTAGTGGTCCTGCTACTTGAGAGAATTTTGCTATGAAGCGTCTATAGTATGCACACATACTAATAAAGCTTCTCAGCTCATGTAGATTCCTTGGGTTAGGCCATGATTTTATTACCTCTAACTTTGATGGATCCATACGAGTACCATCGTGAGAGATAATATGACCTAGATATTGAATCTCTTGAAGGAAGAATTCACTTTTCTTTTGGTTGAGAAAAAGTTTGTTTTCCCTCAAGGCTTGAAAAATCACTTGGAGATGTTGCTTATGTTCCTCCAAAGATTTGGAGTAGATGATGATATCATCAAAGAACACTCCAGTGAATTTATGATATGGTCTAAAAATTTTCTCCATGAGACGATTGAAAGTAGATGGTGCATTAGTCAAGCCTAAAGGTATGACTAGATATTCATAAAGACCAAATGTTGTGCGAAACGCGGTCTTTAGGATATCTTCATCCACTATCCTTATTTGATGATAGCCACTCTTAAGGTCAATCCTACTGAAGTAGGTAGAGCCTTGTAGCTTATCAAACAGATCTTCTACCCGAGGCACGGGAAATCTGTTTTTGATAGTGATATGGTTTAGTGCTCGATAGTCCACACACATACGGTATGTACCATCTTTCTTTTGCACTAAAAGGACTGGAGAACAAAAGGGAGAGGAACTAGGCCTCACCATCCCTTTGTCTACCAATTCCTGTACTTGCCTCATAATCTCCTCTTGTTGAGCTTGTGAGACTCGATAAGGAGGTTTGTTAGGCGGTGAGCTTCCTGGAAGGAGCTCAATACAATGGTCATCATCCCCTCGTTTTGGAGGTAGGTCCATAGGGATATCATCGATGAACACGTCTTGGAATCCTTTTAGAAAAGTAGACAAGTCTAACTCTTCTTGATTCCTATCATTTTCATTTGATGAAACATTATTAGCTTTTAGAGACTCTTTGACATAAATCATGTACGCAGAAACTGAGCTCTTCATTGATTTATCAAAAGAAAGAGGATTTACAAGTGGCATAGTGCGACCATGCTCACTAGCATCTATATACATGTTCTTTCCCCTGTAGGTGAAGTAAATTCTCCTTTCAGGGAACTTCATGTTGGCAGCCATGCGATCAAACCATGGTGCCCCTAGGATAACATCCTGATGTTGGAGAGGAGAGATGAAGAAGTCTTCTTTGTCGACATAGCTTTGGACATGAATCCTCAACTTCCCAATCAAGGGCGTAATGGAGGCTTGTTGTCCCTTGAAAGCTGCATCAGCTGTTACTATATCTCCCATCTCAAAAGCTTGAATGCCCAACTTGGTGGCCAACTCTATTGATATGAAGTTGAGAGTAGAGCCTGGGTCAAAGAAGATGAAGGCATCATGCTCTCTTACCTTTCCCACGCATAGGAAAGTGATGATCCTTTGCAATGAGCATCCTCTTTTGGAGCTTCGATGGTGGAAGCCCTAGGAGTCTCATTGCGAGTATTCTTCTTGGGGCAAGAACAATAGCCATGTCCTTGCTCTCCACACTTGAAACACTTATGGTCCTTCCGAAAAGCTTTAAGCTCTTCAGGAGAGAGTTTGTTTTTACCTTTGTAAACTCCCTTCTCCTTGGACCGATTGTTGTTGTTGTTGTTGTTGTTGTTGTTGTTGTTGTTGTTGTTGTTGTTGTTGTTGTTGTCATTGTTGTTGTTGTTGTTGTTGTTGTTGGAAGTGCCTTGGGAATTATTTTGAGCATTGGATTTCCCCTTTGCATCATTTTTATCTTTCTTTTCCATGGGCTTGACATTACGTCTAGCCCCTTGATGGAAATTGATGCGTGAAGCAACCATGGTGTAGTGGATTACTTCAGTAATAGTACCGGGCCGTTGAGAGTTGATGTATTCCGCCATCTCCTCAGGTAATCCCGCACAGAATTGATGTCTTTGTTCGGCAAAGTCTATCTTTTGAGAGACAGTAGCTTTGAGATGTAAATCCCAAAACTTGTCTACATACTTGTTGATAGACTCATGAGAGAGGAGCTTCAAGCCGCGCCATTCGGTAAGAACTTTATCTTTAGTATCACTTGGAAGAAATTGCTTCATGATGGAAACTCGTAGAGTTTTCCATGTCTTTGGGGCTTCTCCATTGCCACGAAGGCTAGCCCACCATTGACGAGCTGATTTTTGGAAGTGCATAGCTACGTGGCGTAGCTTGGAGGACTTTGTGAAGCCCTCGTCCCCAAAGGCCGCATCAAATTGCTGGATGAAGGCCAACACTTTGCCGGTAGCACCAAAGGTGCCATCATAGGTGAGAAAAGAGATACTCTTTCCTCCCTCCTTGAACTTCTTTAGCTTTTGTGACCTTCGCCATGCAGGAAATGATTTGCGATGTCCTCCCCTCTTGTATTCTCTAGGAGAATAGCCATAACTTTCATCGAAAGAGGAGGAAGGTGAAGAAGAAGGAGAAGAGGGTGACCTCTTCCTAGCCCTTTTCTTCCTTTGTTTCCTCTCTTGCCTTTTAGAGTGATGAGGAGAAGGACTATAGGTTGCTCTTTTCCTCTTGGGAGGAGTAGGCGATCGTCTAGACCGCCGTCTTCGTGGAGCCACATCTTCAGAAGAACTTAGACTGTCATTGCTTTCTTTCTCTTTGGATTCCTCCTCTCGAATGGGAGAGAGTCTTCTTTTGGGGGTCTCTTCAAGAGGCCTCCTAAGCTCTCTCTCCTCTGGGAGAGAAAGGGAAATTCCATAAGCACCAAGTTGTTGAGCAACTTCGGCTTGCAAAGCAAGGTTGCCCATAGCTTGGTGCAACCTAGTGACGAGATAATTCACAAACATGGGAGCATCATCATTAGAACCTTCATGTGCAAAATCAAAGTTATCAATGTTTATTCTACTCTCTTGATTATTGTCAGCCATGTTAACAAAATTTATGTTTATACTTAGTGTATGCTTTGGCATTACAAAACCTTAGTTGCGACTCCTCTTATCCTTTGAAAATCGGCTCTTAAGTATCTACACCCACGGCTCAAAGTGGTTAATTATAGAGAGTAGAGGAGTAGGTCTAACAAAGCAGAGTTGCCAAGGGCTAGCTCCTTTCGGACTTCTTATGGCTCAATAATGGTGAAGCCGTAGGCAAGTCTAAAATGACTCCATTATTAAGTCCAAAGCTCCCGAGGTGTGCACCATCCCCCACATAGTGGGCTTAACAAAACCGATATTAGATCCCAGTTCCACTTACTCTATTATAATTAACAACATCAACCATTTATAGGCTACTTAAGGACCTCTCTTCTTAAGCAAGAAAAGAGAAACCAAATGCTCTGATACCAATGTAATGGAATTTGCCTATTCAATTTGAGAGTAGCGGAATTTAATGAGAGTACTTTCAAGAAATGCTTTTGTGAGCATAGTGGGTAGGCATAATTGAAGATAGCAACATAATTATAGCAATTAGTTAACTTGGCATGGACAATACTTTTGCAAGAGAGAGAATTTAGAGAACATGACAACAGTTGAGGACCGGATTTATGTGGATCCGGTCCCCCCTCCAATAGGCATTTGTATTATGATTTCTCCCATAAAGAGAGACTTGTTACAATACATTCTTTGTGTTCCTTGTGACCTAGGTGAAGCAATGAAGATGGAAAGCTTCATGCATCACCATCATAGCATAACCTAAACTTGAAGAAAGCTTTAACTTTACCAAGCCTCAGTCCCAAGAACTCAAACACCTTCGAAAGTGGAGAGAGCTAGGAGGGAATGAGGGTAGGGAAGAGGAAGAAGAAACATTTCATACGAGAAAGAGCTAGTTCCTCACTTATCGTGTAGTGGTCCATACAAACTTAACGTTCTTCTTTGTTAAGTCGTGTAGTGGTCCTGCTACTTGAGAGAATTTTGCTATGAAGCGTCTATAGTATGCACACATACCAATAAAGCTTCTTAGCTCATGTAGATTCCTTGGGTTAGGCCATGATTTTATTGCCTCTAACTTTGATGGATCCATACGAGTACCATCGAGAGAGATAATATGACCTAGATATTGAATCTCTTGAAGGAAGAATTCACTTTTCTTTTGGTTGAGAAAAAGTTTGTTTTCCCTCAAGGCTTGAAAAATCACTTGGAGATGTTGCTTATGTTTCTCCAAAGATTTGGAGTAGATGATGATATCATCAAAGAACACTCCAGTGAATTTACGATATGGTCTAAAAATTTTCTCCATGAGACGATTGAAAGTAGCTGGTGCATTAGTCAAGCCAAAAGGCATGACTAGATATTCATAAAGACCAAATGTTGTGCGAAACGCGGTCTTTAGGATATCTTCATCCACTATCCTTATTTGATGATAGCCACTCTTAAGGTCAATCCTACTGAAGTAGGTAGAGCCTTGTAGCTTATCAAACAGATCTTCTACCCGAGGCACGGGAAATCTGTTTTTGATAGTGATATGGTTTAGTGCTCGATAGTCCACACACATACGGTATGTACCATCTTTCTTTTGCACTAAAAGGACTGGAGAACAAAAGGGAGAGGAACTAGGCCTCACCATGCCTTTGTCTACCAATTCCTGTACTTGCCTCATAATCTCCGCTTGTTGAGCTTGTGAGACTCGATAAGGAGGTTTGTTAGGCGGTGAGCTTCCTGGAAGGAGCTCAATACAATGGTCATCATCCCCTCGTTTTGGAGGTAGGTCCATAGGGATATCATCGATGAACACGTCTTGGAATCCTTTTAGAAAAGTAGACAAGTCTAACTCTTCTTGATTCCTATCATTTTCATTTGATGAAACATTATTAGCTTTTAGAGACTCTTTGACATAAATCATGTACGCATAAACTGAGCTCTTCATTGATTTATCAAAAGAAAGAGGATTTACAAGTGGAATAGTGCGACCATGCTCACTAGCATCTATATACATGTTCTTTCCCCTGTAGGTGAAGTAAATTCTCCTTTCAGGGAACTTCATGTTGGCAGCCATGCGATCAAACCATGGTGCCCCTAGGATAACATCCTGATGTTGGAGAGGAGAGATGAAGAAGTCTTCTTTGTCGACATAGCTTTGGACATGAAGCCTCAACTTCCCAATCAAGGGCGTAACGGAGGCTTGGTGTCCCTTGAAAGCTGCATCAGCTGTTACTATATCTCCCATCTCAAAAGCTTGAATGCCCAACTTGGTGGCCAACTCTATTGATATGAAGTTGAGAGTAGAGCCTGGGTCAAACAAGATGAAGTCAACATGCTCTCTTACCTTTCCCCACGCATAGGAAAGTGATGATCCTTTGCAATGAGCATCCTCTTTTGGAGCTTCGATGGTGGAAGCCCTAGCAGTCTCATTGCGAGTATTCTTCTTGGGGCAAAAACGATAGCCATGTCCTTGCTCTCCACACTTGAAACACTTATGGTCCTGGCGAAAAGCTTCAAGCTCTTCAGGAGAGAGTTCTTTTTTACCTTTGTAAACTCCCTTCTCCTTGGACCGATTGTTGTTGTTGTTGTTGTTGTTGGAAGTGCCTTGGGAATTATTTTGAGCATTGGATTTCCCCTTTGCATCATTTTTATCTTTCTTTTCCATGGGCTTGACATTACGTCTAGCCCCTTGATGGAAATTGATGCGTGAAGCAACCATGGTGTGGTGGATTACTTCGGTAATAGTACCGGGCCGTTGAGAGTTGATGTATTCGGTCATCTCTTCAGGTAATCCCGCACAGAATTGTTGTCTTTGTTCGGCAAAGTCTATCTTTTGAAAGACAGTAGCTTTGAGATGTAAATCCCAAAACTTGTCTACATACTTGTTGATAGACTCATGAGAGAGGAGCTTCAAGCCGCGCCATTCGGTAAGAACTTTATCTTTAGTATCACTTGGAAGAAATTGCTTTATGATGGAAGCTCGTAGAGTTTTTCATGTCTTTGGGGCTTCTCCATTGCCACGAAGGCTAGCCCACCATTGACGAGCTGATTTTTGGAAGTGCATAGCTACATGGCGTAGCTTGGAGGACTCTGTGAAGCCCTCGTCCCCAAAGGCCGCATCAAATTGTTGGATGAAGGCCAACACTTTGTCGGTAGCACCAAAGGTGCCATCATAGGTGAGAAAAGAGATACTCTTTCCTCCCTCCTTGAACTTCTTTACCTTTTGTGACCTTCGCCATGCAGGAAATGATTTGCGATGTCCTCCCCTCTTGTATTCTCTAGGAGAATAGCCATAACTTTCATCGGAAGAGGAGGAAGGTGAAGAAGAAGGAGAAGAGGGTGACCTCTTCCTAGCCCTTTTCTTCCTTTGTTTCCTCTCTTGCCTTTCAGAGTG
Organism: Adiantum capillus-veneris; assembly: GCF_014529385.1. NCBI lineage: Eukaryota > Viridiplantae > Streptophyta > Polypodiopsida > Polypodiales > Pteridaceae > Adiantum > Adiantum capillus-veneris. The sequence goes on along the minus strand of NC_140950.1, from coordinate 76,537,394 downwards.
ATGAGGAGAAGGACTATAGGTTTCTCTTTTCCTCTTGGGAGGAGTAGGCGATCGTCTAGACCGCCGTCTTCATGGAGCCACATCTTCAGAAGAACTTAGACTGTCATTGCTTTCTTTCTCTTTGGATTCCTCCTCTCGAATGGGAGAGAGTCTTCTTTTGGGGGTCTCTTCAAGAGGCCTCCTAAGCTCTCTCTCCTCTGGGAGAGGAAGGTAAATTCCATAAGCACGAAGTTGTTGAGTAACTTCGGCTTGCAAAGCAAGGTTGCCTACCATTGACGAGCTGATTTTTGGAAGTGCATAGCTACATGGCGTAGCTTGGAGGACTCTGTGAAGCCCTCGTCCCCAAAGGCCGCATCAAATTGCTGGATGAAGGCCAACACTTTGTCGGTAGCACCAAAGGTGCCATCATAGGTGAGAAAAGAGATACTCTTTCCTCCCTCCTTGAACTTCTTTAGCTTTTGTGACCTTCGCCATGCAGGAAATGATTTGCGATGTCCCCCCCTCTTGTATTCTCTAGGAGAATAGCCATAACTTTCATCGAAAGAGGAGGAAGGTGAAGAAGAAGGAGAAGAGGGTGACCTCTTCCTAGCCCTTTTCTTCCTTTGTTTCCTCTCTTGCCTTTCAGAGTGATGAGGAGAAGGACTATAGGTTGCTCTTTTCCTCTTGGGAGGAGTAGGCGATCGTCTAGACCGCCGTCTTCGTGGAGCCACATCTTCAGAAGAACTTAGACTGTCATTGCTTTCTTTCTCTTTGGATTCCTCCTCTCGAATGGGAGAGAGTCTTCTTTTGGGGGTCTCTTCAAGAGGCCTCCTAAGCTCTCTCTCCTCTGGGAGAGGAAGGGAAATTCCATAAGCACGAAGTTGTTGAGTAACTTCGGCTTCCAAAGTAGGGTTGCCCATATCTTGCTGCAACCTAGTGACGAGATAATTCACAAACATGGGAGCATCATCATTAGCACCTTCATGTGCAAAATCAAAGCTATCAATGTTCATTCTACTCTCTTGATTATTGTCAGCCATGTTAACAAAATTTATATTTATACTTAGTGTATGCTTTGGCAATACAAAACCTTAGTTGTCACTCCTCTTAGCCTTTGAAAATCGGCTCTTAAGTATCTACACCCACGGCTCAAAGCGGTTAATTATAGAGAGTAGAGGAGTAGGTCTAACATAGCAGAGTTGCCAAGGGTTAGCTCCTTTCGGACTTCTTATGGCTCAATAATGGTAAAGCCGTAGGCAAGTCTAAAATGACTCCATTATTAAGTCCAAAGCTCCCGAGGTGTGCACCATCCCCCACATAGTGGGCTTAACAAAACCGATATTAGATCCCAGTTCCACTTACTCTATTATAATTAACAACATCAACCATTTATAGGCTACTTAAGGACCTCTCTTCTTAAGCAAGAAAAGAGAAACCAAATGCTCTGATACCAATGTAATGGAATTTGCCTATTCAATTTGAGAGTAGCGGAATTTAATGAGAGTACTTTCAAGAAATGATTTTGTGAGCATAGCGAGTAGACATAATTGAAGATAGCAACATAATTATAGCAATTAGTTAACTTGGCATGGACAATACTTTTGCAAGAGAGAGAATTTAGAGAACATGACAACAGTTGAGGACCGGATTTATGTGGATCCGGTCCCCCCTCCAATAGGCATTTGTATTATGATTTCTCCCATAAAGAGAGACTTGTTACAATACATTCTTTGTGTTCCTTGTGACCTAGGTGAAGCAATGAAGATGGAAAGCTTCATGCATCACCATCATAGCATAACCTAAACTTGAAGAAAGCTTTAACTTTACCAAGCCTCAATCCCAAGAACTCAAACACCTTCGAAGGTGGAGAGAGCTAGCAGGGAATGAGGGTAGGGAAGAGGAAGAAGAAACATTTCATACGAGAAAGAGCTAGTTCCTCACTTATCATAACTCTTGTGCTAGCATACATAATAGCATAGTAATGAAGAAGAAATAGATGGCAAGATCAAGCATTGAAGCATGGCTCTTGGATGGATTTTCACTCCATAGCCAAGAGTGTTGGTGTAGGCTCTCAACCTCTACTTGCTTGGAGAAGGAGAGGGAGTTCTTGCACTTTGCATAGTACACAATGAGAGTGTTTGTAAGTGTGTGTGGGTGAGTATACCCCCCTAAGCACCCCCCTAGCTTGCTTGGGTCGACCCCCCCTTGTAGCTCATGCTTGAAGCTCATTGGACCCCTCCAGGCCTAGCCAATCACAAGCAGGAGCCATTACAAGCAACATGGGTAGCCTTGGGACAAGTGTCCCCCTTTCCCCTTTGAGAGAGAGGACTTGATAAATGCAAAATCAATTAATTAAATATCCTAAATTATCATTGGACCCCTTGGGTGGCCAACCAATAGGCTTCAGGCACACCATGAGGGCAACATGGGGAGGAACTTCACAAGTGTCCTTGCTGCCTCTTCAAGCTGGGGCTTCCCTTGTGTGTGTGTGTTTGTGTGTGTGTTCTCTCTCATCCCCCCCCCCCCCTTGTAGGCTCGCCCCCCTCCTTGTAGGGATATTTTTGACTTTGGATAAGCAAGCCCCTTAGTCATCAAGCATGACTAAGCACTTGAAGTAGGGGGTGTTCCCACAAGCATCTCAGGCAAGCTTCTCAAGGCACCTCAAGCACCTTAATCATGCACCAAGTCAAGCACCTCAAGCATGGAGCCAATCAAGCACCTCAAGCATCTTAATCAAGCACCTCAAGCATGACAAGCACCTCAAGCAAGACAAGCACCTCAAGCACAATAAGCACCTTGAGCTTGGGCCGGGTTCCCACCTCAAGCTCTCAGCCCTAGCTTACCTAAGGTCAAAGGACTTTTACACACATTATTGGAGGTCTTCAATGAAGCTAACCCTAAGGTCTTATGCTCCATTGGTTAGCCTTGCTCTTGATAGACCATCTCCCATTTGGGCCCCTTTATTATTGGCCCCGTGTTGAGATAGATCTATAAGCACATATCTATATCTTAACACTTGTTCCCATTTATTCTCCCACATTAAGTGATCAATTTAATATGAGAAAATCATTTGGGTTGGTTAGATATTATATTTTATGACAGCCTATAGAATAGGAGTAATGTCGAGCCGATGCAAAACACCAAGGAGAGCCGCTAAAGCCGAGCCACTGAATCAATGTTGCAAACTGAGCCAATGGCCGATGCTCAAAGCTGTGGATGCCTCCCGCCGTCGGGTGGGAGTCTCCGATGCCGAGGAAATGGGCGGATGCCGGGTGATGTCCGACTTACTTTCCACATGTAGCCGAACACACTCTATTCTCACACAACTTGCTTTCTCTCAAGCTCTCTCTCTCTCTCTCTCTCTCTCTCTCTCTCTCTCACGCACACGCACACACTGTCTCTCTCAATTCACACGCTCTCACTCTATCTCCAAGTTGGGAGTGTGTTTTTTGATATTGGGTCAAGCCGAAAAATTTATTCGCTATCTCTCTCCCAAGGTGAGGGTGTGATCGAGCTCGGGGGGGGGGGGGGGGGGGGGGGGAGGGGTTTGCACCCACCCTTGCACACAGAATGTACGAAATCAATTATTTTTTCTTAAAAAAATTGTTTTTGTCGGACCTGGCTCTGTCGTTACTGAAACGAGCTTCAGAGTGAGGATGTGTGTGTGAGGGTTTTGTTTGCAACGCTGCCTTGTGAGTGTGTAACCAATAGCTGTCTTCTCGTCGATTTTTGCAGCTCGCCTCAGCCTCAAGTTTCAATGCCAAGCACACACAGTGTGTGTGTGTGTGTGTGTATGTGGATGCCTTGCATACAACACTCTCTTTGAGTCTCTCTCTCTCTCTCTCTCTCTCTCTCTCTCTCTCTACTGCTCACGATGCCCAGCTGCTGCTTGAGAGCGTTTTCCCAATCGTGTACTGCTCGGCTGCGACCTCTCTACCCGATTTTCCCCTCAATTGGCTGCTTATACACACACAGTGTGTGTGTGTGTGTGTGTGTGTGTGTGTCACGGCTCTGCTCAGGGTCTGTTTACTCCGTACAAGGTGCCCGATCCTTGCTGGTCGGTTTTGTCCACTCCATGAAATAGAAAATGTCGGGCTACGATAGGCGCTGCTTGCTATGTTGTCGACCTGCCCGGTTGCAATTCCCTGCTTGCAATTCTTTGGTTGCCCTTGCATCAATATTTCGATTTGCTCAATTCACTGACTTGCTGCTACTCGATTCACTGATGCCCTTGATGCTCTAGCTTGTCGACTCTACTCTGTGAATTCCCTGCTGCAGAGCTACCAAGCTCCTTTTCTCTACAAAACTCCAAACTGCCCGACTGCTTTTCCCCAATTGCCTGCTCACCTGCTTGCCAATTTCTCAAGATACCCCAAAGCCCAAGAAGGGATTCACGTGCCGAGGGGTCCGAGATCCATTGGATCTACACCGATCCGGTTCCGTCGCCATCTGTGCTCCATTGCCAAGCTCAAGATTGAGCTATGTGCTTTTGCTAGGAAGCCGACGCACCGTTTGTTTCCGCCATGCTCTGATACCAATTGATGTGGTCGGAGTGCATGTGTGCGAAGTTGTGCTAGAGAGGGAAGGATGGAAGAGAAGGGGGAAGAGAATTGGGAAAGAAGAAGCTGCAGAGAGAGTTGGGTTAGTGGAGAGGAAAGTGAGAGAGTGAAGTCAACTCTCTCACTTTCTCTCCCTATATTCATTAGGAAGAGAAATGTGAGTAAGGGTGGTTTCCCACGGCCACCAAGTCTACACCCCAACAGTTGCTTGAAACTTGAGAAACTCTCTCTCTCTCTCTCTCCCCCCCCCCCTTGAAACTTGAGAAACTCTCTCTCTCTCTCTCTCTCTCTCTCTCTCTCCCCTTAAAGATGATGGCATAAGTTGAAGCCATTAATTAATTAAGTTGCAAGATTCCAAATCCCTTAACAATCTCAAAAGCAAAAGTGCCTCTCCTACCGTTCTCACGCAGAGTCTTTCTCCCCCAAAAACAAATTGCGCCTTTCTCCCCCAATCGTCTTCTTAAAGTCCTTGTCTCAAATACACCCCACCATCGTATTCTGCCTCCCTCTCACCACTACTGCAGCATCACCGAAAATCCTAGGTTGTCTTTGCACTCATGTGGACTCAGATCCTCTCTCTCCATGCACCTACTGCCTCGGAGCTTTGCGCCTCGACTTGCGTGCATCGAATCTCACAATCCTTCGCACTCGCTTCGACACACTGCCTCTCTCTCTCTCTCTCTCTCTCTCTCTCTCTCTCTCTCTCTCTCTCTCTGTGCCCTTTGGTACCTCCACGCAAAGATAGACACGGGAACGTTTAGAAGGAGTCATCAGCTTCCTCACAATGTGTGTGGCATTCTCGCCTTAAAAAACACACACACTGCAACACCACAGCATGCATACCGTGCGTCCCATTGTCTGTACTTGCACTCCAACTACCACTTGGCTCGCTCGTCCACATTGAGTGTCTCTGGCACTATTCCTCCATTCCTTTCCCTCCATCGGCACCCCATGCCTAACCTGTCGTGCTATCTAGAGTCTCCCCTTTTCCTTGCATTTTCACCTCAAGAGGCATCGCAAAAGTTACGATTTCGACTAATCAGAGCACCTCACAATCGTTTGTGCTCACTTAATACCCTTCTTACATGAAAACTCTCCCATCGGATTGCACACACACACAGTGCGAATTTGAGACAGCAAGAAAAAACACCTCTCTCAGCTTCGCCTGCACACCACCTTTCTCTCTGTCTTCGCCATCACCTTAGACTTCTCTCTATGTTTTCGCCATCATGCTCACAGTTATCAACTCTCTCTCTCTCTCTCTCTCTCTCTGGAAGTGTCCAGCTCAGATCGGGTCATCTCTCTCTGTGCCTCCCCACAAGTGCCCTCTACCTCTGCCTTCACCATCATCCCCACCTTCGTGAATCTCCACATTGCATGCTCAGACGGAGCATGTCCACACAGCAGTGCTTCCACCTTGCAATTCGTGCACATCCAAAAGGCCTCCCTTGCGCATAAGATATTGATTTACTACGTAAATTAAAAAAAACCACGTGTCGTTTTACTTAGTTCGAAACGAGAGACACCTTTTGTTTTTCCTAAGAGGCATCAAAAAGGATTTTTAAAATCTTTGCCACGTGCCGATAGCCCATCTTTTTTCCCTCTTTTTCACGTCAAGCCATACAAGAATCCAAGCAGATTCCACTTAATGTGACCCTTAGAAAGATTGGTAGGGCTTCCACTTAACGTGACCCTTAGAAAGATTGGCAGGGCTTGCTTATCTATTGTCTCTTGATAATTGGAATGATGCCTCACCATATTGCACAAAAATGATTCAGAGACGTAATTTTCTTTTTGTGCAAATCGCTTTCCTAATGTTTAAAGCATGTTGTCTTTTAAAGAAAGTGTTCTTTTGTGTATAACTATTAACTTCAAAACAACAACACCCACACACATGTTGCATTCATCTATTTTTATTGGCACCACTGACCACCATCACATCAACTGCCTCTTTGCATGCATGGTGATCTTCTTTAGTGGTTGTGGTACAAAACACACGATGGCTTATATATTGCACATGTGAAGAAAGAATGAGCTTCAAGATTTTGAAGCTAGAACTCTGTCTGTGCTGTTCATATCTCTTGAACAAGGAAGCGTTGTTTTTTTTTTTTTTTGGGTTTTGGGTTTTTGTTTGTGTGGGTTGGGTTTTGTTTTGGGGGGGGGGGGGGGGGGGGGGGGGGGGGGGGGGGGGTGGTGGTGTGGTGGTGGTGGTGGTGGTGGTGGTTGTGGTGGTTTGTTGGGTTTTGGTTGGTTTGTGTTGTGTTGCACAAGTTACTGGCTAAGGTTAACTTTGGAAGACTGACACTAACTAACAGTTTACAAGGGCCGATAATCGTTATGACTTCAAAAAGCAAGGTCGGGAAAAATTTAACCATGGTTTTAGGTGCTATAAGGCATCCATTTGAAAAGGTATAACAAGGTAAAATTTAACTACTCTCGAGTGTCCCTACGAATATGAGTACGTTGAAGGTTTCATTATGCACAGGTTTACTGGGACAGGCTTAGTTCGCCTCAATAATTTGTGACAGAGAATTATTCATCGTGTGACCATGCTCTAAGCCATGTGTACTAGGGTTCAAAAAGTGAGATGGGTTCAAAGCTTTGGTTAGAGAGGAGTTTTCAAGCTTTGTTCCTACATAAGGGCACGATACATGAATTAGCTGAGAGGCATTTTGCATGACACTAGGCATGATTGAGCATGTGTCAGCGGCTTTGTTGTTTTCCTGTTGTGAAGAGATTTCACATCACTGTTCGAGTGGAGAGTTGGCGGGGGTAAAGAGCTGAACTTCTAACTCTCCCAAATTTGGTAGAGTTTGCAAAGGTGGACGAGGGTAGAGATGGCACCACTTGCGGGGGTAAACTATGTCCTATGTGAAACGCCTCTAGAGATGTTCCCCCCATAGATCCTTTAGAGTGCACTACACTTGAGGGGCAATGTAGTTACGTCTGATTCTATAGGAGGACTTGCACATTGAAGCGACTTGGTGTGTCATGCCAAGGGCATACCTAGGGGGGTCACGGACCCGAGCCAGGAGGCCGGCTACCACTGTGGAATGGGGATTGAAGGGCCAAGGGCTATATATGGGGGGTTGGGTGGTGAATCGAGACCAGGCACTCCTTTGGGCAAGGCAAGAAGACATGGAGCCACTTTTTCATCGCATGTTCATGCAAAGGAGGGCGTGCAAGGCCGCTTACTAAGCAAGGAAGGTGAAGCCACAGCATGTGCAGCAACCCTAAGGGGGGGAAGGCGAGGGCATCTAACCCGCACAAACTGCCCCAAGGGCAGGCTTGAAGGGTGCGTGTCACCGGGCTGGGGATTTTTCATTACTAGCGCGCAACCTTGCGAGCAACATAGCAGGCGGGAGCTCGTCCTCTCTCTCTCTCACGTGAAGTGTGCTCGCGGTGCTGCCATAGCCCGCCTTAAGTTTACACACCAAGCGCCACCCACGATGGTTTTTTTAACCCTTTGAAGAAAGCAAGGGTGCATGCCCACCCTGACACACACCCCACTTACATAAAATTGTTGTTGGAGCTTCGCAAGGTGCCGATTGTCGGTGACGGCCGGTTTTTCAAAATCGCGGCCGCAAGAACCAGAAGGAGCGTAATACGAAGAAAACGATTAAAAAAACGTTTTTTTGCATGCACCACCACCCTTCCATGCTTGCAGGCGGTGGGCCGCCTCTCACTTTGGCCACACTCTTCCATTATCACTAGAGGACGAGTCCTCTCTCTGCTCCTCGGCTCCGCCAACCCACTATCCTTCTCTATCTCTCTCTCTTGCTCCTATGTCACCTAGCCCAATGGGCACATAAAACGAACTTTCTCTCTCTCAGGGGCCGCCATGCTTGGGACAAGAAGCCTCTCTCTCTCTTTCATTATTCACACACACTCTCACTACTCTCTCTCTCACCCCTCTCGTCCATACTCCCTCTTCCTCCCTTTGGCGGGCCTCCATGCCACTCTCTCCCTCTCCCCTCTTGTCCACACTCTCTCGTCCTCACCAAGCCCCCTCTCTTCCCCTCTTGTTTCTCAACCAAGGTAGGCCGCTCCCCACCCTCTCTCCCCTCTCCCTCGTCTCCATTCCTCACCGACTCATTCTATCCCTCACACTCTCTTTCTCTCTCTCCCTCCCTCGTTTGGACCCCTAGCCCCACATTCCCCCACCCTCTCTTCCCCTCGCTCACTCTCTCACACTCTCTCCCTCGCTCTCGATGTCGGCACAAGCAGCCCATGCGGGTGCATCCAGTTTTCTTTCTCTCTCTCTCTCTCTCTCTCTCTCTCTCTCCTCTCTCTCTCTCTCTCTCTCTCTCTCTCTCTCTCTCTCTCTCTCTCTCCTTCCCGTTACCTACACACGACCCACACACACACACACACCCTTCACCCCTCGCTCACACTCTCTTCCCTTGGCCCGCTACTCCCTCTACCTCTCCCTCACCCCCGTTGACTCTCTCCCCCCCTCTCGTTTCATGTCGCGCCAGGCAGCCCGAACCAGTGCAGAAAATCTCTCTCTCTCTCTCTCTCTCTCTCTCTCTCTCTCTCTCTCTCTCTCTCTCTCTCTCTCTCACACACACACACACACACACACACACACACTCATAGCACACCCTCTCTCACACACACACACCCATACACACACACACTCCCCCATTCCTCACCCACTCACCCCCCTTAGCCTCACCCTCTCTCCCCATCTCTCACTCCCGTCTCTCTCTCTCTTCCCCCCTCGTTCAACCCGAAGGTGCAGTCAAATAGAGCTCACTCTCTCTCTCTCTCTCTCATCGATACACACACACACACGCGCACGCGCGTGCTGTGGTACTATGGCTCTCTTTTTGGTTTCAAATACTAAAACCCCCACCCCCCCCCCCCCCCCCCCCCCCCCCCCCCCCCCCCCCCCCCCCCCCCCCCCCACTTTGTTCTAACCCGGTAACAACGGGTCACTTTAGGGTTGGGACTTCAGAAAATGCCATTACTTTTTTAAGACCGTGGGGCTTAGCCCTTGATTGTTCAACTAATGATCTTAAGATATTATCTCTCTGGCGTTCCGAGTGTGATTACATTTCCCCTTCTTCATTACACCATGAAGGCGGCATCTCCTATTTTGCTGTGGATCTCCCCACTCATGGGAATCTGCGTGCCGATTTGTGCTACCACACACACTCACACTTTCCAGGATGGCAGCCCAGCTCACTCATGGCTCCCGCTCAGAGGACTGGCAGTCCCCACTCCGTCCGCTATTTAAACAGGTGAGGGTGCACCCCTGCCCCTCACTTAGCCGGTATTGTTCTGTCGTGTTTTTTTTTTAAGACTAAGTGCTTGCTTCACAAAGGGAGCTATGGAGCTCACTACTCAAGTGTCTCAGGTATTTTTTTACCCTTGCTTGCCTCGCTAGTGGATTTTGTTAGAATTTTCTTACTGTTGTTCCACATTGCACGTTCAATTGTTATTTGGCATAGTAAGGTAAGTGGTTAATGGTTGTCGGACAATAGCATGATGAAGGTGCATACTTTGCTTAAAATGCCTTGCCTTTGGCGTATACTGCATAATCATATTATGGTATGATGGGTTTGTTTACGGTTGTCATTAATTGTCTTGATTGTCATACTATGCGCAGCAGGAGTTTATTTTACTCTTACAAATGATAGGTGGTCTCGGTATTACTATGGCACCTTGGAATTTATGTTGGCGTTTTTCGTTTCAGACTATGTCGGTTCAAGTCTTCACACTGTGAGTAGTAGTTGTTAATACTATTCCTATGAGGGATAGGTGGTCTTGGTATCACTATGGTACCTTGCAAAATCTTAGCTTCTGCAGGCCTTTTTTCGGTTGTAGACTGTGTCTGTTCATACCGTCCTACTGATTTTTGCAATAAAAAGGTGAAAAATGGGAGTGATCTTGGTAATTTTGACACTAGAAGCTTCGGAAATATGGGCATCTGAGTCGGGATTATGGTTTTTTTGTAGCGTTACTACTATTGCCGTGAGATTGGAAAATCCCACCGCTCTGGTACACTATTTTGGAAGGTAAGTATACGGCCTTTTTTGCTTGACATTTGGATGATGAACGTCCGATCTGGGCTTGGAAAGGGATACAAACTCGAATGTGTATTATATCCTACAAATGTTATTGAAGTTGGTATGACTGTGTTTCTTACTGATAATCGCTTCGGCAATCTATTCAAAACCTCTGTAAGTGCGGCATATGGAATTTTTTGAGAGAAGAAACCTTATACCCCTTTTTTTTTTGGACCATTGAACAAGGTAAGTTGGCTACTCGCTCTAAACATTGGCAGGAAGTTGGTTCTGAGGCATTCATAAGACCTGATATGTACTATGTTGGCCTTTTTTAAGACAAGATAATACGTTATTTTGCATTCACTTACTACTTTTAGATGAGCTATGCCGCTAACTTTTTTAAGCTAGCGATGAAATTGTGATGGTTTTTTATTGGAAGTAGTGAACTCCATCTTTTGTAAAACAAAAATACATTATCTGCTCTTATCTTAGAGCCTACTCGTTATAAAATACTTAGGCTTAGCTGTTGGTAAAACCTCATTATTCCAATAGAGTATGGCGCAAGTATTTTGCTTCTTAAAGGGATATACCACTTGTGGTGATCAAAGAGGGTGATCTAATACTTGGATTAAAAGAGATTTTTTACTAGAAAACACTGTGATAAATTGATCTACTTTGGACTTAGCTTGTAAAAGGTTTAAAAAAATTAGGATGGACGTGGATAACAATTGGTATAGTCTATTAATACCTGTAAGAGACATCCAAGGCTAACTGAATTGTTGTCTTGTTTGGATGGATGCAGGTAAGGACTCTATCTTATCTTGGAGGTTTTTTCACTTTGGCAAGCTATCTCACTTTGGATGGAACACTCACTTATGACTTGAAAAGTTCCTTTACTATTTGCATACTGAAAGTGGATCTCTTTCCTACAAACATTTTACTTAAATGATTCTAATACTGAGTTGTTTTTGTACTTATCTATTCTTTGTTCCATTGCCAGTTGTCTTTTGAATGTAAATATTCAATTATGTCTTATTATCTAAAATGTAACAGGTACACACACACTCCCCATACCCCTCCAATCCCTCTCACACCCTCATGCGCTCCCTCCCCCTCTCATCCCCCCCCCAATTCTCTATGTAACCCGCACGTAAGCAGCTTAAAAGAAAATATATATGTATATATAATAAATCACTCTCTCTCTCTCTCTCTCTCTCTCTCTCTCTCTCTCTCTCTCTCGTTCCCACACCCACACACCCTCGATACTTACACACAAACACTTGCACACACATACACAACCAATAGCACATACACACTCGCATGCCATACAAGCACACACAAACGGTAATATATGCACTCACGAGCACACATGCCTACGTGCACACACATATTCAAACAATAAACGCACACCATACACATCCACAAAAAACTTAAAAAAACAACGAAGTTCAACATCAGCAAAGAATAAGGACGGCCAAATCATGCAGTGGCAACACCAAATCAAGAAGTGACACCGAAGGCATGCCTCGGTCGGCCCCAAAACTGGTGAACGCACTACACCGACACACCAGCAAGGCCCGCCATTCGTCGACATCTCGTCCTCTGTAGTAACATCCGTAGGTTATTATTATTTTCCAGTTCAAGCCAAAAATCTGTCTAAAAAACCCATTGTAAATTGCCACCGATGTCTAGGTGATGGTCACAAAGGCCCACCTAAGAGATATCATTTTAAAAATTCTCCTAAGACAAAGCAAGGGTCAACCATCTTGGACCCAACTCCTTGCTTTGTCTCTCCTGATTAGGGCCCAAACTTAATCAGATTATCCTAACCTAATGCAGCATGCACCTATAAAAGGGCACTGAGAGGTCATTATCAGGGAGACTAGCAATACTTGCATCAAGAGAGAGAGGATTTTAGGGCAGCATTTTGGGAAGTTAGCACCATGAGAAGGAAGCCATGTCCACACCCTGACTCCAAGGGTTGCTACACATATGCAAGAGTAGAATCTCCATGCTTATGGAGTCACCTCTAGAAAATGCACTATAGGCTTACAATCTCTCTGTATCACCATACTCGCCATCTTGCCGAAGCTAAGGTTTCTGTAAATATCGCATTGATTTAAGTTTTCCTCACATCCCAAGGGGTTTTAATCACTTGCATCTCTCTCTCTCTCTCTCTCTCTCTCTCTCTCTCTCTCTCTCTCTCTCTCTCTCTCTCTCTCTCTCTCTCTCTCTCTCTCTCTCTCTCGGCATGCAGTGTTTGTGCTATTTCAAAACACCGTTGTCCGTGTCCTAGCCGCTCAAAGCTAGGTGGTGCCCCTTGTTCATTTCCTGTGGCCAGATCGGCGTGCACGGTCCTGGCGTTTGAGGCCGTCGGGGCGAGTGTTGTGCTTTGCATGTGGTGAAGGTGTCACCCTGTCAACACTTAAGGTATGCAACTCTAAGTAATGAGTTCCCTACATCTGACATGGATAATAACAATAGGCCAGAAGTCTTTCCTTTCCGTTTCTTGCAACACATGCATGTAAATGTATATATTGATAGAAAGATATTCTACCAGCAAAAGATTGTTTTGTTGTTCGGAGCAGAAATGCTTGATGAAATCCTGAGATCCCCACATCCCATCATCTTACCCCTTCTTGAATATTTATTTTGTTCTAGCTTTGCGACCCTCTTAGCTCCTGTTTAAATCTATCCACCCAACCCTGTAAGAAAGCCGCTATGAGCCGCTGATGTCATTTGTGATATATATATATATATATAAAGGTTTGTAATTTTTTGCTCATTGAGTCACTACCATGGCAAGTGTCTCTTCTCCCACATTCAGTGGAAAGAAGGAAGAAGACATCACCACCGATTTTCTGGATGACTTTGACATCGCTTGTGTGGTTTCCAACAAGGATGATGATGCCTCACGGCTAGGAATTTTTCCTCTACTGATAAAATTAGAGGTAAGGTCCTGGTACAATGCTTTGCCCCAAGCTACCAAGAATGCATGGGATGTACTATGTGCTGCCTTTGTGAAGAGGTTTGGTGGAGGCACAACCTCAAAAAAGTTATGGTAGCTGCTGACAGAGTTAAAGCAGGGAGGTCTACTAGAGTATGCCACTTATGAATCCAAGTTTGTGGATTTGTGGGAGCGATGGGTTGCTTCACTGGAGGAAGCTAAAGGAGCGCTTAATTTCTAAAGAAGGACCGTTTCATTGCTCGCCTGTGGTCACCGCTTAAAGAGAAGGTGAAGGGAAGATTCCCTGCAACGTATGAGTTGGTAGTGGAAGTAGCCTGCCTTAAAGACAAGAAGTTGCACATGCAAGCAAGAGTCAACAAGTCAGAGGAATTAGCTCAGTCCTACTAGCCCTATTTTGACTGCAATAGCCTCTCAGAGAACCCAACCACAAGAGGCATCAGAAGAGCAGCAAGACCTACTGAGTCGCATCACTACTCAAGTTGAAAGTTTATCCATGCATCTGGTGCAGCAAGGTCATGCACCTGTCAGAAATCCAAAGCAAGGGAGAGGACAATGAAGGCAAAACCAAGAATACCATTGCTACAATTGTGGGGAGGACAGCCATGGCATATATTACTGTCCACATCTGAGAAGGCAGAACTTCAATAGAGGAGGAAGACAGAATCATATCTCCCCACCAAGGGCAAGACCACCACCACCCAAACAACCAAGGCCAATTACACCGGTCAAGATCCTTCGACCACCTATACAACCACCACCACCACCACCGCAACCTCTTATTCCACCACTACCTACACCACCTGCTGGAAACCAAGTAGTGACTGTCATTAGCATGGAAGCTAAAGGGAAGTCAAAGGTAGAAGAATTGGTCTGAGAGAAGAACAAAGAAAAGGAAAAGTTATAAGAAGTGGATGCAATGGGATTGAAGCATGCCACGCACGAAGAAGCCTCTCAAAGGGAGAAGAAGATGAAAGAAAAAAGCAAGTCTAACAAGCAGGCATCTAAGCCTCGGTGGAAGATTGACATTGTGGATTTTTCATTGGGTGAGTATGCTAAACCATATGGCCTAGTTCGGGATTATTGATACAGGGTCCAACGATAACTTGGCCCCAATTACTCCATCTTGCACCAAGGATGAGGAGACAATGGACAAAGATGGTAAGTACGAGTAAAATCAATACCAAGGATAGCTGGGGCTATCTCAAGGAGGAATCTTGATGACATCCTACCCATCATGGATGCCAACATCAAGGGGCAACATATCTCAAACTTCTACATAGATGGTGGCGCACAGATATGCGTCATGAGTGAGAAAATGATGCACCATCTAGGCCTAGAGGTAAGTAGGCTGGCATCCTGCCGAGCTAAAATGGCAAATAACTTCAGAGTGAAGTGCGTAGGCATTGTGAATACAGTCAAAGTAAAGGCATTCAACACAGAAGTGGAGGTAGACATTTTTGTCATGCCACACAAAGGAGAGGGCTACCCTATCATTCTTGGAAGATCGTGGCTCATGGCTATGGACGCTAAGATATATTGGAGTATTGGAATGATCCAAATGAAGGATGTTAAAGGGAAGTCCATATTCTATGACATGAATACTAGGAAGCAACGCAACATGATCTTGGAGGCATTGGAAGATGAGTTCACCAGTGACTCTTCGACCACCTCAAGAGAAGAGACAACAACAACTGAAGAGAGTGATAGTAGCATCGAAGTAATGGGGGTCATCCTCAAAGACCCAAAAAGATTGACACAATCCGAAACACCACCGGAGAACCAAGATGGACCATCAGGTAAGCAACCCTTGGTGGATACAAGTAAGTTACATCGGATGCTCTCCAGTGAGTTAAATGGTGAAGAGAGGAAAGAATATGTCTCTATGATAGGTAACTTCACCACATTGTTCATTGATGGTTATGACAAGATCACAGGAATCACAATGGTACAACACCATATAAGACTCAAGGAAGGAAGTAAGCCCGTAGTGCAAAATCTCAGAAGGCTTGGGGTAATTTAACAAGAAGCGTTGCTCAAAGAGGTAAGGAATTTTCTACAAGCAAGTTTCATTTACCCCATCGAAGACTCAAAGTGGGTCTCTCCAGTGGTAGTCACACCAAATAAGAATGGTAAGTGGAGAGTTTGTGTAGACTACAAACCTCTCAACGCAGCAACAAAGAGGGATCATTTTCCCCTCCCATTCCAAGATGAAATTCTCAATGAGGTAGCAGGTCATGAACGCTACACAATATGTGATGGGTACTCAGGCTACTTTCAGATTAGCATTGCAGAATAAGACCAGAAAAAGACAGCTTTCATTTCACCATGGGGATGTTTTGCTTACAGGGTGATGCCTTTTGGCCTCACCAACACTCCGGCCACAGTCCAACGCTATGTAAATTTTGTCTTCCATCCATACTTTGGTAAGTCAATACGAGTCTTCATAGATGATTCTTGCATCTATAGTTCTTGCTCCCTCCATTTGAGCAAGGTCTATGATGGCATGGATAGCCTGCAAGCCTTGGGTGGCCAGCTTAACTTGGATAAGTGTCACATTGGTGGAAGCAAGGTCACTCTTCTTGGCCATGTAATTTCAGCAAAATGGATTGAGGCTGACCCAGCAAGATTCAAGCTTTGGTATCTTTGTCATCACCCACCACAGCTAAGAAATTGGTCTCTTTTCTTCAAAAGGTAAGGTATTTGAGCAGGTTCATTCACTTGCTCTCTCATGTGGTTCTCCCTCTACAACAAGTCACCTATAAAGATATCTTCATATGGAGTGAAGAAAATGAGCAACAATTTACCGAAGTGAAACAAATCCTGACTACACTTCCCACCATTGCACCCCCTAGATGGGACGAGCCATTTTATGTGAACCCCAATGTAGGAAGTGATACACTTGGAGCCGGGTCAAAGCATGGTTTGGTGGTACAAAAAGGAGTGTCCTTGACACAACATATGCTTGGTGATTCTTGTGTGTAAAAACCATGGGCATTTTTTTGGAATTGGGGAGGACAAATAAACTACTTATTTAAGTGGACATTTTTTTAACTTTAGAAGCATGCAATCCTAAGAAGAGGTGGGGGTGACGGCGGGGCCGGGGGGTGGGGCTACGGTTGGGAGCTTTCACTCCAGCACCTCTCTCTCTCTCTCTCTCTCTCTCTCTCTCTCTCTCTCTCTCCCTCCCTTGCACGTCCCTCTCCCTGTGTGTCTCTCTCAGTTTTGAACCTTCTTGCCTTCCTTGCCACCTCCATAGCCACCGAGTTGCTCTGTTCTCTCTCTCTCTCTCTCTCTCTCTCTCTCTCTCTCTCTCTCTCTCTCTCTCTCTCTCTCTCTCTCTCTCTCTCTCTCTCTCTCTCTCTCTCTCTCTCTCTCTCGCTCTCTCTCTCTCTCTCTCTCTCTCTCTCTATTTGCAAATGGATAGTAGTGCAAGAGATTACAGGCTTGGTGATGCTCAGGACCTTTCTTTCGATGAGATAGAAGGTGATGCTCAGGACCTATCTTTCAATGAGGTAGAAGGTGATGCACAACTCCTCTCTATCGAGACGAGATGGAAGGTGACGCACAGTTCCTCTCTTTTGACGAGGTACAAGGTGGACCAAGCATTGTTCAGCAGATGCACATCACTTCCATTAGCACTAGTATTCCAGCTGCATGTACCAATAATCAGGCTTTTCTTCGTGATTATTGGGTTGCAAAGAAACACGCACAAAGAAGCAAGGAAAGACATCCTACGTCTGCTCTTGGATTACGGGAATCCAGGTCAAGAAAGAACATTTGTGCAGCGGTGGCTTGATGTTGGCACAAGCAAATAGTAGGGATTGCAAAGAATGAGCAGAAGGAAATATTCTGGAAACTCCTAGACCACCAAACATTTTCCTTGCTGCAACCATCAAATTTCAGCAAAGTCGAAGACACTGTTGTATCGGGTGTGCACAACACTTTGACTCAAATCAAGGTCCCTCATTCAGCAAGTGCACTTTTTGTAAAGAGAAGCCCTTTGGCAATGATTATAAACAATAGTACAAACTCACAATCAGTAAACCAATCCAGAATGGCTAGTATCCTGGGGATCCATCAAAGGAATATAGCTACAGCAAGCTCACGACTAGAGAATAAAGATGAAGATGAAGTGTTGCCATTGAGTGCTTGTGAGAGACAATTGCCACGAGGAAACCTTATTACCAATGAAACAAGATATTTGGTATATGCCTTTTGGACATCAGAGAGCAGAGTTTCACCCAACAGGAAAGACATATGCAAGATGAGAATTGGAAGGAAAAGTGTCGTCAAACATCCTATACATCTACTCGACGAATCTCAGGTACCAACAACTTCTAGTAATTATACATCTTGTTTGGTGCTACTTAAGGCTTATTTGGTCTAGACAATACCAAATTTGGTAGTCTGCTATACGGCAGAGGGTGTTTACAATACCAAAGAATATCTATAAAGTACCAAATCCTAGCTATCGAGTGCCAAAGCCTATCCATAGAGTTTAAAAACCTCTCTATAGAGTACCAAAACCTAATTATCCAGTACCAATGCCTATGCATAGAGAACCAAAGTCTATTTACAGAGTACCAAACTCAATGGATACCACCAAAGCCTCTCTGTAGAGTACCAAATCCTATCACTATAGGACTGGGATCTATTTACAGGGTACCCCACACTTTTGATAGTACGAAAGCCTATATGTAGAGTACCAAATCCTGTCTATCGAGTACCGAAGGCTATCTATGGGGTACCAAAGCACATCTGTAGAGTACCAAATCCGGTGTATCGAGTACCAAAGCATATGTATGGAGTACCAAAGCAGATCTGTAGAGTACCAAATCCGGTATATCGAGTACAAAATCCTAGCTATCGAGTGCCACAGCCTATCCATAGAGTTTCAAACCCTCTCGATAGAGTACCAATACCTATTTATCCAGTACCAATGCCTATGTATAGAGAACCAAAAACTATTTACAGAGTACCAAACTCATCGGATACCACCAAAGACTATCTGTAGAGTACCAAATATTCTCTGTAGAGTACCAAATTCTATCTGTAGAGTACCAAAGCCTACCACTATAGGACCAAAGTTCATTTTTCAGGGTACCCCACACTTATGATAGTACCAAAGCCTATATGTAGAGTACGAAACTCATCGGATACCACCAAAGATTATTTGTAGAGTACCAAATCATCTCTGAAGAGTACCAGATTCTATCTGTAGAGTACCAAAGCCTACCACTTTAGGATCAAAGTCTATTTACAGGGTACCCCACACTTCTGATAGTATCAAAGCCTATATGTAGAGTACCAAAAAATATTTAGAGAGTACCAAAGCCTACCGACAGTACCAAATCTACGGTACCATATTTGGAACTGTCTAAAGCCAGTTTTGGCACTACTGCAGTAGTGGATTTTTACCAGTACCATGAAGTTGGTTTTTTTTTTAATCGTTTTGTTTTTGTGCCATAGGTTGAGCTGTACCAAAGATTCAAGAAGGCTCACCCAACAGTGGTAGTGTCTCTTCGATGCTTCGAGGCATTGAAGCCATACTTTGAACGGAAGTTGAAGGACAGAAATACTTGCTGTTGTGTGCTTCGTGTGCAGATGCTCTATTTCAAAGAGGCCCTTAATCAAATGCGGTAGAACAAGTTTGGGCACCCCGAGAAAGGTCACGTTTGCACTTGCTCCGTTTGTTGCAGAGGTGATGAGAGAGGAACGTGTTTTGCAAACCAAGCAGTGTGTCATCACATCACCGGTATGTGGGAATTCATCATGTGCCCAAAGCCTTCAAATTGTGAATACCATGCAAAAAAATGCTTGATGGGGGATTTCTCACAATGTGGAGTACGGAGGTTGACATTTTGTCCCGATGAGATAGCAGAGGATAGCAAGGAGGTGTCTGTGAAGGTTTTCATGGAGGTTGGAACAGGACAGGTTCACGAAGGTGGGAGTGAGAAGAAGAGAAAGGACTTGCTTGTGCAACGGATGAAAAGTGGGACTTTTCTTAGCCTATTTTCAGCCCATCTGACAGGCTTCATCAGGCACAACTTTGTCTTCCACTGGAAGCCCAACAATTCAAGGACTGTTTGCATAATTTTTCTAGAAATGTTGTAGTATCTGTTATTGACTTTGCAGAGAATTATTCCTTTAAAGTTCAGAATGAAATTCAATTAATGCATTGGTAGTCTACCCAAGTCACAATACTTGTGCACATCACTTATTTAAGAAATGCAGCAGGTGGTACACAGAAGACGCTACACTTCTACATATCGGATGATAAGCAGCATGACACATTGTTTGTACAACATTGTTTCTTGCTGCATGAGAAGTTGCTGAAAGAACGAGGACATTCTCTGCAACAACATTGGGTTTGGTCAGATGGTACTGCTTCACAATTCAAGGCCCGTAGACCTTACTATTTTGTGGCCAGGTACTATCAAATGACAGGCTTGCACATGATGCATAACTTCTCTGCATCCGGCCATGGAAAAGGTGAGCATGATGGGGCAGGGACAATCATCAAGAGAACTTTGACGCATGAGGAATTGAAACCAGATGGCTGGCATATGAAGTGTGCAGCCGATGTTGTCAACTTTTTGAAAGCAACTTTTCAGCCAAGAGAACAGTCTTAGAGGTGTAATACGCAAAGAGTCTTTTGGCTTATTGGCACGGATGAAGTGCAATGCAATCTACAATGGGAATGTGAGCGCATCATTGGCTCCTGCTCATTTCATTGTGCTGATGGCTATTCAAGGGACAACCACACCGCCATACGCTTTCGATCACTTTCATGCTTTTGTGATCCGTGTATGCCTGGGTTGTGGAGAAGATGCAGGAACAGAATGCACATTGAAGAATGGAAATATGTTTGTATCAAACCATTTCCAGAGTCTGGGGATACAATTAGGGATGATGAATCAGATGACGAGGAGGAGGGTGAAGATTCAACATCGATTCCGATGAGCCAAGTTTCCAACCTACCACTATATGAAGGATGCCCTGAAATGTTAAGTGGCATGATGTCCATAGGGGATAATTTTGCAGTGAAAGCAGCTGAGGCAAATGAATACTTCTACATTATCAAATGCACAGAAGTGTTGTACCACACGGTGAAAGCACAAAAGGATAAGTGGTATAACAAAATTGTTAGAGGAGGGAAGGTTGTTGAAGGCTTTTTTTATGGCCAAGTTGAAGGAAAAGCTGATACATACCGGCTATTGGATCACACATCTCCAGTAATGATCTACTCACATCTTGTTAGGGCCATACGTTTCCCGATGGAGCCTATTGCAGGATCCCTAGGTCAAATTTTACAATAAAAGTTGTCTATTGAATTATATGAGAGGATATACAATAGCATGCCATATCATGATGATGAGAGCGACGAAGGTGTGTCCATGTTACTTGAGGGCAATGAGAAGCCCTGATTGAACAACTGAATCTGGTAGTCAATGGTACCAAATTCGGTAGTCAATAGTACCAAATTTGGTAGTCAACAGTACCAAGTGTATTCCACACTATGTGCTTTTTAGTGATTGAGTCAACTTGATTTTTTGGCCCTGAGATTTATCTGTTCTCTCTATCTAGTTCTGTGTTGGTATGTTACCTTTCATTACATTACTGTTTCAGTTGTCCTCACTATATGTGCATTAAAGTACCAAATTTGGTACTTTTTGGTACTGTTGAACTTGGGTGCACATCTGTCCACTATTACAGTACCAAATTTGGTACTTCTTGGTACTGTTGAACTTGGGTGCACGTCTGTCCACTATTATAGTACCAAATTTGGTACTTTTTGGTACTGTTGAACTT
Organism: Adiantum capillus-veneris; assembly: GCF_014529385.1. NCBI lineage: Eukaryota > Viridiplantae > Streptophyta > Polypodiopsida > Polypodiales > Pteridaceae > Adiantum > Adiantum capillus-veneris. Next base: position 76,516,062 of record NC_140950.1, on the reverse strand, counting down.
GGGTGCACGTCTGTCCACTATAACAGTACCAAGTTTGGTACATTTTGGTATTGTTGAACTTGGGGTGCACGTCTGTCCACTATTACAGAACCAATTTGGTACTTCTTGAACTTGCTGTATCACTTATGGTTTACTTTATTTCTTGGTATTTTTTAGTTTGTCTATTCGTATTTATATGACCACCTTGAGCAATGTCTAGAACTACGTTGATAACATGAAAGGTATGCCAAACATAGATGCTATCTGCCTCAAAAATTAAAATGTTGGGCAACTTGGTTAGCTCCAAGAGGTTTCAACAGAATTAGTCAGAGGTTTCAACAGTAGAGATCAAGATACCAAGACAGTCTGAACAAGAAAAGTTTTCCATTATGTATAGTATCGGGTTACAAAATTCCACCATTTACATGATTATGGCAATCTCCTACCTCAGGGGATCAAATTTATAGGAGTATCCCTCCATCTGTATGAAGTAATCAGTAATGTACCCAGAAATATTGTCTTCAGTGTCAAAGACTGGGTTTTTGCGAGTGTACGTTGTTGGGTACCGATCCCTTATCCACCCGAGCAACCAAGGCAAAACAAAATCCAACAAATAAAATGGGTAATCGGTTCCTACTACCATGGGATCGTATGATCGGATTGCCATACAGTTTTCATAGTCATTTTTAAGAGACTTGTATCTACAATCATCTACAAGAATAGTGTTGCTGGCATCGTACTTCGGGTGCCTTGCCCACAGCGTCCGTAGCTTCTTCAAGAAAACGGGCTTATCACCCATGTCTTAGGGCACAACCGGCACCTTGGACATACGGGGCCGCCATATTTCACAATCCTCTTGGGAGAGAATATCTGCTAATGCCAAAAAACGAGGTTAGAGGTATGCGTAACTTATGTCCTGCAACATTCAAAGCAGGCATGCTTTACCTGCAAAATATTTTTGCCTTCTATGGTTGGGGAAGCACGTGTTCAACATGTGTAACAGTTTTTCCCTTCTACAGCAGGACCACAACACTAGGCTGGCTTACTCTTTAAGCTGTAGGATGAACTACTTCGCATCCATCCTTATAAGACAAATTACATCCTTTTGGAGATAGACTACCCGTGGCATGTGCTCCTTTGGCAAGTACTCAAGTTCCTCAGGTATTTCGCTACAGCTAGTTATTAGCACGCCATTAAGATAAGGCACAATCATCCGCCCGCGTCTAGCAGCCACATCAGGCTGCAACAATGTGCTTGCCGGTGTCTTGTCTAGCCACCAACTTACTACAGCACCAACAGACATAATGACTGGGGACAAATACACAGTGCAAACATCATATCTAAAACTGAAAACTGGACCAAAAACTACCAAATTTGGTATTGTATTGCACAAGTGATAAGGACTATCCGAAACAGCAAGTTCAAGAAGTACTAAATTGGTACTGTAATAGTGGACAGACGTGCACCCAAGTTCAACAGTACCAAAAAATACCAAATTTGGTACTTTAATGCACATATAGTGAGGACAACTGAAACAGTAATGTAACGAAAGGTAACATACCAACACAGAACCATATAGAGAGAACAAATAAAGCTGAGGGCCAAAAAATCAAGTTGACTCAGTCACAAAAAAGCACATAGTGCGGAATACAACAGATTCTCACTAGCTATAGTTTGCATGCACGGGATAATTGATCACGGGAGCGAGCGATTGCGCTTCCACAAACTGAAAAGTTCGTGCAGGGTCACGGAATCAGGGGAATCACCTCTCCGCTTCGAAACAACATCGGCAGTAGTAGAGTCAACGCCCCCGTCGGTGCTATCCACAACAGTATCCTTCACAAGTACTTCTTCCTACTCATCCTCGACCTCCCTCTGATCTTTGTTGCCTTCCGACCCCTCTTTGGCCTCCCCTTCACTCCCCTTTGTGGTTTCCACCCCCTCCCCAACACCCCCCTTCGTGGCTTCTTCCTCCGTCCCTTTGGGTTCTTCCTCTCCCTTCTTGGCTGTTGCATCATCGAGCTTTGTATTGGCAGCATCCTGGCTTTCCTCCGCATCCAGCTCCACAACAACAGGGGCTTTACCTTCCTCCTTGTCCTTAGTCTTTTTACCATCTCTGGCCTCCTCCTCACTTTTACTTTTGCTGTCACCTGTTGCCTCACATCTTTGCCCCGTCACATTGTCTTTCCCTACAGAATTACCTTGCTTCAGATCATGGAGAACATCTGATATCTCCCTTGTCACCTCATCCACGTCCCATATTCGACTTGCAACCGACTTTGTGGCATGCTGGTCAGCAACTGCAGCATCCTGCTCCTCTGTAAACACAAAGAAAGACAACACATACTAACTTGTATGAAGACCTCATTGAGTTGCAAGTGCGCATATGTATTCAAAAATGCACACATACTTACTCTTGACAACTTGAATCCCACTGGCCCAGGACTTTGCCAAATCAGAGATTACCATATTACAAACCAGCTTGACACACTGATCCCTGCTTTGTAACAGAGCACTGAAGCACAAGGGATGATATTGGTGTCGGCACTCTAGCATGAAGGTTCCGACTATATGTGCGCACTCCAAGGGCTCACCGTATGCAACACACATACCAAACACCGAGATCACATTTACCGAATCGTTAACCTGGGGCCTAGGATATAGCAGGAACCTCTTCCCAAGCCTGATATCAGACAACATCTCCTTCACAAATAGGGTATGCTCTTGACCTTCCTTCCATTTTTTCTCCAGAGTGTCATACTCAGCCTGTTGACAACCAGTGGTCCCAATTAGTTTCAAAAACTACCAAGAAGTCATACCGAGACTGGTACTTCTAAGTACTGTACTACCAAACAGAACCCAAACTACCAAAACTACCAAAAACTACCAAACTCGGGAATCATATAGTACCAAAAACATATAAATACCCTCAATGCAGAACTAAACTACCCAAACTTTATCAAAACTACCAAAAGCCACTTTTTGCAGCACTTTGAAATAGTACCTAAAAGTACCAAAACTACCAAAATCAAACTACCAAAGCCGATTTTTGCAGCACTTTCAAATAGTACCTAAAAGTACCAAAAGTACCAAATCAAACTACCAAAGCCACTTTTTGCAGCACTTGCAAATAGTACCTAAAAGTGCCAAAAGTACCAAAAGTACCAAAACTACCAAAACCACTTTTTGCAGCACTTTCAAATAGTACCTAAAAGTACCAAAACGACCAAAATCAAACTTTCAAATACTACCAAAACAACCAAAACTACCAAGACTACCAAAAAAACACTTTTTGCAGCACTTTCAAAAACTACCTTCAAGTACCAAAATTACCAAAATCAAACTACTAATTACACTTTTGCATCACTTTCAAATAGTACCTAAAAGTACCAAAACTAGCAAAACTACCAAAGCTATCAGAATAAAACTACCATAACACCTTTTGCAGGAAGTACCTTAAAGTACCAAAACTACCAAAAAAGTACCAGAAATACCAAACCATAAGACAGAAGGAAACCATAAACTACCTAGAATAAAAACAGTTCTACCATAAGTACCTAACACTACCAATCCCACCAAACCAAGCATAAACAGTTCTATCAAAGGTACCTAACACTACCAATCCCACCAAACCAAGCATAAACAGTTCTACCAAAGGTACCTAACACTACCAATCCCACCAAACCAAGCATAAACAGTTCTACCAAAAACTCCCAAAACTACCAGTGAGAGCGGATTTTTTGAGATGGGGCTCAACTCAAGGCTCCCACCAGACAACCACTTCGTGAGACCCTACACACGCATATTTCTTAGGGGCACCACCCTCTTTTATGGAGAAAGAAGGAAACCAAAACAAACCATATACAACACACACACACACACACACACACACACTCACACCTTCCTTATGTGCTTCAACACAAAATGCCCTTCAACCATTCAACACACACTCCTTAAGCAATCCCTTTGAACACTCCACAAACTCACATGCAAAGATTTACCTTCACCATATTAGTGCTCATATACTTCTAAGAAAAGCAAGCACAAAACCTCAAAATTCAAAACACCATAATGCACAAATACTTGACGACTCCTTTCCTTTCCCAAAATAAGAGACAACTTACACACATAAGGCGGCATGCATAGAGAGCTCTTCTCCATCTATGCAGCCCCAAGACTTACTTACACACAACATAAGGAGAGAAGCCAAGCAAATAGACACCATGGTGCACAAAAAACTTTCTCAACAAACAAGCAACCCAATGAGCACAAAATATGAGAAGCTGCCAAGATATGCTTACCAATTTTACATGCGTTTAGAGCAAAAGTGTGACGATGACACCCCAATTGCAACAATTTGTTGATCAAACCATGAGATAGATCATTGAACTTGATATCCTTGCTCTCATATAGAATCTAAAATCCTTATTTAGGGATGAGTATGGTAAGAGAAATGTTTGCAAGAGAATGGTAGCAATAGCATATTGATGCTCTCTCTATGGTGCCACTTATGATAGCGAGCTTAGGAAATGGATAGGGAGACAAGAGAAGAGAGAGATTAGGGCTTCCCTAACCTTAGAGGAGCTTATTTGCAGCAATGGAGTAGGTGTGTGTGTTTTTGTGCTTGCCAAAGGGCCTTTTTATAGCTGTACAAGACCTTGGGTTAGGTTAAACTTGACTAGGGTAGGTGATTAACCATAGTTAGGTTCCCTTTTGACCATTCCTTCAATTATGCAAATAAGGGACTTATTTTTTCATTAAAAATAGCCTTTTAGGTCGTGGAGGCTCCATAAGGGTTGATAATGTATGTGGGCCCCACCATGATGTCCCTCCAGTGGCTCTTGCAGAGTGTCCCCATCTTGTTTGTTGTGTCTCTGGAAGCATCTTGAGCCGACCCCTCCACATGAAAGTGGTTTTTAACTCCCCATTGGTATTTAGAATGTTGAAGAAGTCAAGAAAACTTTTCACCTTTGTGGTTTACCTGATTGTAACTTTGACTTGGAGTAACAGTGTCCGCAGCACCTTGTTTTCACCATAACTTTCAGCTTGTAACTCAGAATTGGGTGTTGTAAAAGGCAAAGTTGACCTTCTCAAAGTGTTTAATCTGATTTTGGAGTGTTCCTCAAGTATAACCACGAGCTAAGGCATTCAAGATGCATCCAAAACACCTTTTGAACCAAGTCTCCTTGTAGGGGGGCCCTTTAGCATGCATCCAAGGTGTAGCATGCTTTTTCAAAAGAGAATCCACCTTAAACAAATGAGTTAGGCTCCAATAAAGTTTGATTTATTGGGGATATACATTATATTTAAGATTTTTTGACCAACACAAGTAAATGATCCAAGAGTTGGGTCACATAGTGGTGGGGAAGGGAAGGCCTACAAGGTTAACCCTACCCTTGAGAGAAGATGGGTAAGATAAGTGCCCATAAATTATTTATTTACAAATTATGGGATGTAGATAGCTATTTAAATTAGTAAAGGTAATAAGTTAAAAGAATATGCAGTAAAAAAACTAGGAGAGTAGAATTAAGTTTACTATTTACATTTAGCATGAAGAGAGAAATATGATGTAAATGCATAAAGATCTAAGAAGGGTAAGGACGTGTTTGTATGGAAAAAGGCTATTACGGAAAGAGAGAATGAACACTAGGTTAAAACTTTGATAAAAAATATATACATTTGAGTAGAAATGTAGTTCAAATGCAAGGTTACCATTTAACGCTACTCACCAGCACTTGTTGCTCTAGAATCTCCTTGTCGAGCAATGACGTATCTTCACTGATTCCGTATCGGCATAGCATCCTTCGACTGGCAGCCAAATCAGCTTCTATCACATTGATTTCTGCGTCATCGCCAGTGTTGGCCTCTCTCAGTGTTTCCAGCTGGGTCTCATATTCCTTGATGTCGTCCATAATCTGCTTGACAAGTTTATTGGAACCCTCCGCCCTCAAGAGTGTTTCCTTCTTCTGCTTCAGAGACATTGTCAACTCTTTCATCCTATCGGCTACCCCCACACATGTCCAAGGGACTCTCCCAATCATAGCTTCAAGGTCCACAATATAATCAGGTGTCTTCTCCTCATGACATTGTGGGGGGATTTTCTTTGTAGGGGGCATACTACCGACTGGTGTAAGTCGAGGCTTCTTGGTATTTGACGAGTGGCCTCCTTGGGATGCACCATTAGCCTTTCGCCAATTATCAACCTTTTTTTCCAAGCCTCCTGGTTGGGAGGAACATATGTTGAGTACACTCTCACCAAACCTGGCCCATGCAACCCTGTGGCCCGCAGGGTCCTTTGTGGCTGCATGACATTTCTCATATGCAAACAGCCGGCAAACTTTGTAGTGATCTCCCCACATGATGGTGGGGCTTGGTACACCTTATGGAACAGGAACATGCATTCATCCTGAAGCCGTGGCTACACGTTGGTGCAGCCAAAGTATGTCGGCTCTAGAAGATGGCATGGAGAGGTGTGTACAGGAAAGCAGAAGCATGGCAAAGGACTGGAGCAGCTAGGAAGTTCATGGGATAGCAGGTAGCAGTGGAAGTGTATGCATGATGCGGCTTATAGGCCAGGAAAGGTTCCATAATGTGCTAATTGGGGTAGCAGGTGAAAGAGATGCAAAGTGCAGTTTTGAGGTCCAGAAATGAAGAGCTTGAAGTGATGAAGGAGCAGGTCTAGACGGCTCATCAAACCGAGCTACAGAGCCCAAGTTATTGAAGGTTGAAGTTTTGGTGGTTTGCAGATTCTTGCCGGACAGGGCAGCTGGAGACAGGTGGTCCAAGTGGAGCTTGAGGTATAGATGTGTAAAGCTCAATTCATGGAGCCTACCCGTCTTTTCGGATTGTGGATCGGAGCCATGGTTTGCAAGATATGGTCAGCTGAAGTTTTTCCGGGGGCCGGGTTTGAGCCCACTTGACCGCATTGGAGTACATGCCATCTGGCATCTTTTGAGCCTCGGGAGGTTCTAGAGCAGAGTGTACATTATACGGAGCTAACAGGAAGTGACTGCACGCCAAACGGAATCCGGAGCAAGGAGTTACAGCAGTTGGGAGTTGGGGTGCCTTTGTCCAAGGTCGGCGGTCGCAGATGTTTTTTCCATTTTTGAGAGCCTTGGTTTGAGGATGCCGAGGGGTCCAAATACAGAGATAGAGGGTGTGGGCGGAGCCAAGAAAGTGGCATCTCAGGTGGTGGTTACAGCTTGGTAGTAGGATCTCGGAGCAGAGAATGGAGGCCAGTTGAAGGCAGGCCAAAAAAAGGGCTTGTGTAAAAAATGTAATGGGGTTTTTGGAGTTCAAAAGGCCATGGCCTCTAGGGCCGCCACGTGGCACCCTGTATAGCCCACATGCGAGGAAAAGCGGCAGGAGCGTGTGGTATTAAGGTGGGCCGTGGCCCTCCATAAGGCATCCAAGAGGAGGGGAGCTCCCCTCCCCCTAGCTATGGCGTCCGCGCGTTCGGTGCTGCTGTGGCGGTTGGGCAGCGGTTTTGGCGAAGGCCGGACGGCGCAGGGCGCCCGCGGCGGTGTGAGCCAGGTGATGATGTGGCAGATCTAAAAGGGGGGGTCTTGCGGCTCCAAATTTTTGAGAAGGAGAGGGAGAGCAATAGCGAGGTCGCTATTGCCTCCCCCCTCGTGTAAGGGAGAGGCCCCGCAACAGCATGCAAGGAGGAGCCGACAAGGACAGTGGAAGTGCAAAGCCAAGCATACTCAAAGGCCAAGAAAAGGAGGAAGAAGTCCGGCCGGCCAAAAAAATGAAGGGAAAGGGGCCAAAGGACCAATGTGTCTAGCATGCAAAAGTTTCCAAAAATACACTAAGCCAAGTGTTGGCAATGCATAAAACTTCTAAAAGGGACTCCAAATGGGGTGCACGACATGGAATCACACCACCATTTTTCTTTTTTGAGATTTCTAGGCACACCCCTATAAAAGGGTGCTTATGTTCATTTGTAAAGGTCTTTTGGCCAAAGAGGGTCTTTGGACCAAGGAGGGTTTTTTGCCAAGGCTTTTGGAGCTCTTGTTTTAGTTGCCGAGGTTCATGCCGGTGGTGTGTTGGATGTACATGCTATTTCCTATGCTAGTAGACTATTTCCTACTCTTTCAAGGTGTCATTCCCCCTTCTCTTCTCTGCTTGTGTGCGTGTATTTCCGGGCGTGTGTCGACGTGTGTGTCCCCGAGGTTTGTCGTGCAAAGAGAGGTAGAGAGAGGCTGTGTGAGTGTGGAAGGCCGTGAATTGAGCGAAGCGGAGTGATTGAGTCTGTCTGGTGCATTGCAAGGCGTATGTGTGTGTGGTTGTGTGAAAGCGATGGTTTGTTTACGGGTAGTGTTGAGTTTTGAAGGTGAACTCTAGTGGATTGGGGCGCTGTGTATACCCTGGGCTATAGTGAGGCAAGTGTTGTGTGATGGGTGTGTTCCCCTTTCCCCCTCTCCAACATGATTTAAGTAAATCTTTGTCTTCTTCTGGCTGGAATGCCTGAATACAGTGAGCCATTGGTCATCAGGGATGTCATTTTTCGTAAGATCCTTTGGCAGCACCCCCTCCATGCTCAATCCATACTCATCATGAAGCTCTTGTGTTGTATAGCAGAACTTTGTCAAGATAGGGTACTCCTCCATCTTGTTTTTTCCTCCGATGTGGAAACAACACGCAAGTAAAGACATGCCCTCATTTCAGCAGTCCAAATACCTGATTATTCACCCTATATGCCTCATTTCAGTTGTGCAAAAGAAAACACATGGAATGAAATGAATGTATCTCATTCAGGTGACAATTGCAAAATTCAGTTGTGTACAGAGCCAAATTTGGTAGTGGTTAGTATCAAATTTGGTATTGATTAGTACCAAATTTGGTACTAACCAAATTTGGTTATGCTAACAGCCCTACGGAGCTTCAACTTTGTGCTATGCTCATGCACAACATATACTGATTTTTGCACTTGCATGCATGCAAGTTAGCAATCTAAAGAGCAGCTTATCCATGTAACTTTGTAACTTTCCTAAACCCTAAATTCCTAAGAAAATCCCAAACGTGCACATGTACTTGCTGCATGCAAAAAAAGCAAATGCAGACCTCATCAGATAAAAGACATGCAGAAGCTTGCACGCATGGAAAAGAAAATGGTAAATCACCAGAAAACGCAGAGCTCTCATAGCACCTACCTTTAGATGTTGTAGATGACCGTGCAGTCTCATCATCGGCAAAAAGAGGCCCACGCTTAAATGAAGTCTCCACGGACACAGCAGGTTTCTCCCTCTCCACAAAGGAGGCCCCCTTGCTAGCCCTCGTATTTGAGGTGTCAATGTTCCGAGGGGATTTTGCATCCATTGTCCTCTTCTTCTTCTTCCCATTGTCCGGTGACGCTTTGGCTGTTGATTTCCTCGTTGGCGTTCTCATCTTCCTAATTGTGATTAGCCGGGGAGCTTGTTACCTGCAACTATAGTGGTTTGCAGAAGGCGTTGTAGTAAGAGAGCAAGGCGGAAGCTGGAAAATGTGTTGAGCAATTGCGCCACTCACAAACGCATGTACTGTGATGGGACTTTTGGCACAGTTTCAAAACACCACTCGCATTACTTATTGCCCCACCCACGTTTTCTTTCATGGAAAGTTTAAATCATACAAATTTCCCTCCTGCCATTCTTTAACATAAATGAAAAAAAAGGTTCCCTCCTAAGTGTGGACATATGTAGAAGTACCAACCAGGTAGAAGCAAAATAGCTCATTTTTTTGTACCACCAAACCATGCTTTCACCCAGCCATACTAATGCAAAAGGACCCCCAAACCTCTTTCATGCGTCCTATTTACTTCTCTAGTCATGTCGTGACCCCATCAAAAAAAGGATTCACCGCAGTAGAGTACATGGTGCTTGCATTGATGTTTGCCACTACAAAGTTCTGCTCTTATCTATTGCCTAGACCCTTTGTAATTCTGACAATGGAAGAGATATTTTCGTATTTGATGCAACACATGGATGTTTCATCTAGAATATCTAAGTGGCTTGGTAGATTACAAGAGTTTGATTACACCATGCAGGTAGAAAACTCCACCAGGGCTAGTCTAGCAGGTATTCTTACTCATCGTCACTATGAGAAGAAGTTAAAGGTCAACACAGAAGGTAAGCAAGTGACACCAATGGTAGAAATTCCTAAGCTAGAAAGAGCTCATTCTCTTTTCTTTGATGGAGCATACAAAAGAACAGTGGACCAGTTTGCAGCTGGCATCATCATTCTCAATGAACAAAAGGAAAAGGTATTCTCTATTGGGCAGCTATTATACTCCCACTCCAACAATGAAGGAGAGTACGCAGCTTTAATTCTTGGATTAGAACAATGTATTTTGCAAGGGATTCAACGCCTAAATGTGTTTGGCGATGCTATGCTCTTGATAAAGCAGATAAATGGCACTTGGATTTGTAAAAATCAGGTTTTACTTGGCCAATTGCGGCAAGTTAAGGATCTTTTAAGCATTAGGAAAAATATGGACCTTGCATGGGCCTTGTAAGGAATCCTAATTTTTAGGGATTAAGGCTAATGGTGTGTAGGGTTAAGGGGACAAGGGCATTCAAGAAGCTAGTTTTGAGTAGGCTTTTCTAGCCTTTTTTTAGATACATGTAGGATGTGGACCTAGGAGGTCACCTTCTCTCTCTAGCTTTTTGAAAGTGAAGGGAGTAAAGAGGTGTGGTCACATCATCAAAAACGTGGATCACTAAGAGCCAAAATTTGATTTATTTTTTTTAGTTATTTTTACTTATTTTTGACTTAAAACTCCCCCCCAACATATATCCATATCAAAAAAGTATTTTTTGAACTTTTTTTAAACTTACAAGCACTAAAAGTCCAATTTTTCAAAAAAAACTCCCCCCAAAAAAAAAACCTTTGTTCTCTCTTCCTCCTCCCTCCTTTCTCCCTCTCCTCTCCCTCCTTGCCCCCTTCTCTCCTCCTCCTCCCCTTTCTCTCCCTCTCCCCCACTGTCCCCTTCTCTCCTCCCATGTTCCTCCCTCCCCCTCCCTGCCCCCTTCTCTCCTCCTTCTCCACACTCTCTCTCTCTCTCCCCCACTACCCCCTTGTCTCCTCCATGTTCCTCTCTCTCCCTCCCCCCTCTCTCTTTTCATCCTTTGCTTCCTCACGCAACAGCTACCATGGTGCTCAAGGACATCACAAATCGTATGCATACATATTTGCTTGTTTGCAACGTTTGCACCGAAGGCCGCACGTGAGGGTGAGCAGAGGTCATCCCAAGAACGTGGTACCATCAGTGAGATGAATGTTGATGGTTCTTCAATATCTTGCCAATACCATCACATATTTGAATAAAACACCCCTTTATGCAAGGTAGCAATATACTTCTTACTTTTGATTGTGTTCTTCTTATCATAAACTTTGAAGTTCTAAGGTGTTGCCTCTACTTGTTGTGTAGTTCTTGGCACAAAGGTTTCTTTTATGCACAAATAGTGAAAGGTTGCAGGTTAGAGAGGCCAAGTGTCACCACTTTTCTCTAAAACAGTCTTCTTTGTTACATCTTGCAGATAGGTGCTTCAAATCCATGCTTATTAGGGGTGGTAATCTCATCCTAATGTATATTTTAGGATTGTTTATTTCCAGTTAGATAGAAATACTTGCAAATTTGTACAACATATATTTAACAAGTGTCTTTATTATACATCTTGCAAATGTTGAATTCATACATGTTTTTGTTACAAGGTGACCTCTTGCTATGCTAGTTGAGTGGCGTTGTTTGCAAGAATGGCTCAAGGAACTAGCATAACATGAAGCTTTTACGGTGGCACAAAGCTCTTCTCAGCGGCAGTGTGGCTCCCACTACACCAAAAATCATTATGCTAACATGGAGAGATCCCTAGTAGGACAATGCAAAAACTTTTCATCAGCAACAACACACCCTTTCCTAACATGAGGGGACTCCTACCAAAGATATTTTTATGTGATAGGTCACCCCATGAGCATACCATGTCATGGAATGGATGTAAGAACTATGACCGCACTACTCCTTGGAAGTTGTTCACAGATGTATGTTTATCAAAGTTAATGAGAAGAAACTTGGACTTTTTTGTTTGTTGATGTGTAGGAGCACTCTAGGTCTACCTTATTTTAGATTGTTTGATAAGTTAAATAAGATTTGTAGTCATTTAAAGTGTAAGTTTGTTTTTGTTTGGTAAGATTGTACATGAGAAGACATGATAAAGTATAAGAGATCTTGACGGAATAAACCTCGATTAGACTCCTACCATGCACTTGTGACACTAGACCTCTCCTTGAATCCTTTGATTTCTATCGTTATGGGAAGTCCAAGGGTGGTCTATTTTTAAATTTTTAGCAATAAATTTTTTTTAAAGGAAATTTTGGTTATTTTAAAGTTTGTACACAATCTTGGAGTTCATTCTGATTATTTTCCTTCAGCTTCAATTTTTGATCGAGGGCACTCCTTAGAAGCCACTTTTGAAGGTGTAGGGTGAGATTTTGAGAAAGTTTTGTATGTAGGAGATCAGTCCTTAACACAATACAGAACATTGGTTCTTTGAGTATTTTCAGATTCCATGGTTTTAATGCTCGTTCGAGCCCGTAGATTAAGAAAAAAGTAAGAAATGTCTGTTTTACATCATTTTTTAAGAAATTGCCAACTTGCACGTCGATTTTTGGAGAATCCGAGTAGGATATGATTTTTTGCATCACACGATGGTCGAAGAGCGCGACGAGATGAGCAAATTTATGTGAGACAAGCCCAGACAGATTCTGGGCCAATTGAACACTAGAAGCTCTTGAAAACACCCTAAAAGTTCAACACTTAAAAAATAAAAATAAATAAAAAACTGACGACTTGAATTATGGCCATGCATAAAAAAAATCTTGTACAAATTGGCCATCCAAAAATTTTGGATGGCCAATTTGCGCGCCCTTGTGGCCCCTCATGTTGAGGGTCCCTGGGGCCCTAAAATGACAAGTACATGCTTTTTTTCATGCATGGACATGAAATAGAATTGGGCAGTTTAATGTATTCATAGCAAACTCCCCCCTCCCCCCAATGGCAAATAGCTAAACCTTGTATCATGCCATGCATTAACAAAAAGCTTACACTTGCCATTTTAAGGCCTGGGGACCCTCAGCAAGAGGGGCCACAAGGGCGCGCAAATTGGCCATCCAAAATTTTTGGATGGCCAATTTGCGCGCCCTTGTGGCCCCTCTTGTTGAGGATCCCTGGGGCCCTAAAATGACAAGTATAGGCTTTTTTTAATGCATGGCCATGAGATAGAACTAGGCAGTTTAATGTGTTCATAGCAAACTCCCCCCCCAATGGAAGATACCTAAACCTTGTATCATGCTTATCGACCATTTTTTACTTCCTTGTGTCCATCCCCTGTTCTTGGAAATATCTTGGTCCCTATTTGTTCCTAGATGGCCATTCTGTGCGCCATTGTGGTCCCTCTTGTTGAGGGTCTCTGGGGCTTCAAAATGACAAATAGGGGCTTTGTTTTAATGTATGGCCATGAGATAGAGGTGTAGTGTTTGATGTCCGGAGTATTCACTATGTAAAATTTTCCTATATCATGTGCGTTCACCACAATGGATTGAAAGTAGCTCTTATAGGCCTTACCTACACATGTTTCTGTAACTTTACAAGAATATAAATTCCCTTCTATTGAACACATGTGTTATGTTACATATACTTTAGTGAACTCCCAAGGTCAAAGGCCTCACAAATTTTGTGCACTCAGAACATTTAGCACTAGAAATCAACCAAACAAGGCCAATTTTTACTTCCTTGTGTTCACCTCGTGTTCTTGGGAATGTTTTGGTTAAGCCATTCCTTTGGTATTTGAAACCACATGCAACCCTATTGTTATAATATCCAACCAAAGGTTTCTTGATTAGCAGTTATATAGGTTCAAGTGATACATATCTTCTATATTAACAATGCATGTATCTATAATTTATGTTTACACTTTCTCTATCCAAATGAGCTACATAGTAAAAATCAAATCCGCAATTCAACAATTAAGTTCACAAGGTGATAGCTATTGGTTTGATCTTTAGCAATACCAAATAAATAGCTAACGATAGCGAATGAATATGGATATTTAAAAAGGTTTGATACCAAAAACTTGTCAACACTACTCAAAAAGGTGGAAACTTAAAGGCTTTATAATATATATGATGAAACAAGAAACAATAATAAGTCACCCCTATATATCTACACCTCCATCTCAAGTTGTCATTTCTCTAAGTCAAGCTTGGCATAGGCATAGTATGGAAACAATAACATTTTGGAAAGCAAGAATTTAGCTTTCTCAACTTTTGAAATGTTGCTATTGATATATATTCAACATCCCCAAATGAGGACATCTTGACAAAGGTTATGATCCACTTTAATAAGAATAACCATTAGTGATTAAACTGCAATCAAAATATTGCATGAATTTTTTCATGGTGGAATGATTAAGACTTGAGACTTCAAACATCTTACAGGAAAATCTGAACATCCATAAAAATCAACAATATTTCTCAAATCTGTATGAAACTCCAGTAATCTAAATTAAATACTCTCACTCAATGAGACACCATTTAACAAAAAGAAATATTTCTATTGCATTTATAGAGGAATCCTGCCTCATAAAAATAATTACAAACGGAGACAATGTTGTTGCTGTTAGGCTTCTCTTACAAGTATTTGTCTTTCTCATCTAGAGATTCATATACACAAGTATTTGTGTGTCTATGACACTAGGGAAGATAATAGTACTATAGGAATGGCTTTTCTAAGAGCTCCTAGAGAGTACCTATTGGTTCAAGATTCTACAAAAATCCTACTATTCTTATCAAAATCTTTTAACATGGCAGTGAAAGGTTCCTCACGGAACAAAAATAGGGTGATTTCCATCTCTGCACATGGTTGCTTGCTCATGTCCACTCAAAACAAGTTGACTCTGTAAGTAAACAACAGATTATGTGAGCACAAAGTTATAAAGTACAAAATGATATTATTCTAATAATCTAATGACAACTATACAAAGAATAAATTATAAGAAAAATCTTTGATGACTCACCATAGATAACACAACTTACTTACATTGTGAGACTCAATCACATGCTACAAAACTATAGATGGCGCACCAAAGCCATCAACAAAATAGCACCACCCAATATTATGAGGTGTGAAGCCTAAACATTGAATGCCATAAAGAGGTAAATTCCCTCCAGCATGATAAACTTAAAGATGGAGATGATCTTAAGCTCTGAATGTAAGCTACAAGGGTAGTTTTCTCACCATTTCTATCTTTATGTTGGAGATGAATCCTTGCAATGCCCATGCACTATTCACACCTCCTGTTCTTGTGGTATGCAAGTCATGTGAGTTGATGCTTTTTCCACCTTTGGGAGTAGAGGTTTCCATGTAGTGCGAGTGAATGAAAGTAGAAGGAGTAGAATCTTGTTTCATGTTGTAATGGAGGTGAGATAAGGGAGAGGAGCTAGCTTGGTGTGGAACTATGTGGTGGGCAAGGGGAAGAGATGGGGGAGAAGCTTGCTTGGTGCTACAATGGAGATGGGAGAAAGCTTGTAGAGAGATAATGCTGGACTATAGGGGGTGCATGTGGTTGTTGCAGCCATGGAGAGCTTGGAAAAGGGTTTGTAGAGATAGAAAATCACTTTTTAGCTACAGAATATGTTTGGAAAGACTTTGGAGGGTGGAAAATGATGTTTTGAATTTTTTTGAAAAATTTTAATTTTTTGAAATTTTTTAGTGCACGTTTTTTACTTTTGGAGGTCAAAAATACTTTTTTGACCATGAAATAGGTTAGGGGACCTTTTAAGGAGGGAAAACTTGAAAATTGAAATTTTTTGAAAATTTGAAATTTTTAGTGTATTTTTAAATCCGGCCAAAAAGTGGGCGGAAAGAGGTCAAAGTGGTCCCCCTCCGCCCCCCACCCCCTTTTCCCCTAGCCACCTCCCTTACCTTCTCACTAGGTAAGAGACCATTAAGAGGTGTAAGGCTACCTTGTCCCCCTACTTTTTTGAGGGTATAGAGTGTGTCCACCACCCTCTTCCTCTTCGCTAGCCTCTAGTTAACCTTAATCCCAAAGGGCCCCTAGAGGGTTCATATTTTTCCTAATGGAAAGGTTGAAGCAGTGCAATTACTTCATGTCCCTAGGGTAGAAAATCAAGAGGCAGATGCTCTAGCCAAGGAGAGAATACAAGATGTTCCCATAGGAGCAATCAGGTCGTCTTCCCCATCTCCACTCGATTCGTGCCCTTTGTCGCTCTTGCTTTGCATCCTCATATTGTGAAATCCACTTTTGCATCACTGGATTGTGAAGCATGCAAAATCGGTTGATTTTAGCCTCTAGATCTTCCGTCATCTTCTTCTCAACACCGAGATTGCACATGACAATCCCAGATATGCGCTCATCATCTATGGTTCGCCATAGCGTGTCCCGGGCTTTATCAAATCCGTCTAGCCACTCTCCAATGTACACTAGGGACTCTGATACCAACCAACCTTCTGCCATGCTACCCTCCGGACGTGCCTTTTGACGCACATATCCCTTAAGCGTTTTCATGAAACGTTCTAAGAAGAACATCCATCTGGAATGAACTGTGCCAGCTATTTCCACCTCATCAACTATGTGAACAAGAAGATGCACCTGAATGGTTAGCATGGTAGTAGGAAAATGTTTCTCAAACATGCACACAAGCTCCGCAGCATTTAGTTTGGCGAATGGTATGGAGTCTACGTTGATCTCCTTTTGTGAGATCCATTGCACCAGCTTTGCAAGTTTGTAGATTGTGTTACGGATGTCGAGAGACAAACATCCCTCAATGGCAACCGGTAAAATAAACTGTAAAGTATGTGCAGCAATGATATTAAAGTCCACATTTTATGCAATGATATTAAAGTCCACTATGAACGTACCTGACACATTTTATGCCAATCGTGTGACTTCAAACCGGTAAGCTTTCCTTCTTTAGTAAAACACGTTCGGAGCGAGTGCATTACGCCAGTGGGGGTCCGCAAAGATCGAATGGTCTCTTTTACTTTGTGTTCTTGGGCTCCTGTGAAAATCCATGGTGCTTTAGGGAGTTTTATCGATCCATCAGATGCTGTTTGCGGCCAATATTGCTCCATACGATCCACATTTCTAAGGTCAACTCTGGCTCCCAAAGTATCTTTCTTACCGGTCAGATGGTCCCATAGTAGATTACCCACATTCTTGAATATGTGCATTGGATCGAGCAAGTGATTGATCATGAGTCGGGGCCAGTATGGTAACTCGTACCATAGAGATAGTCTCTTCATCCCTGGAGGCAATCCGTCATCGCACATCTCCTTCTGCTCTAACCATGCTTGTGCATACATCCTTGGTGGCTCTCTTCCCAAAAAGCCGTCGCGTAACACATGATTCTCTGGAAGATACGCTTGATGACCTTCGTAGATTTGCTTCTTCAGTGAGGGCGCCCTACGTGCATTCAGTCTAGGTCCACATGTGACACATGCTCTGTATCCGCTTGTTTGAAGCCCTGCATGTATACACATGATAATAGATCAACTATGGGAAAAAACAAGATTTACAGTGTCAGAGTGAGGAGTGTCAATAGATCACTTGAGCATTCTGTTAGCCCGGGATAGTCATGCATGGTCCACATTAGAATGCCTCTGATCAAAGCATTCCGTCGTCCTGTGTGTCGGCTCATATCCACCACCTCTATGCCAATCCACAATTGTTGTAGCTCTTCCAATAGTGGACGAAGATACACATCCATATTCCCCACTTTATATCGCCCTGGCACAATCAAGCTTAGCCATAGGTGTCCCTTCTTCGTAGTCAACCACGGGGGAATGTTGTAGTTGACGATGACAACGGGCCATACACTGTAAGATGTTGATCTTTGACCAAATGGATTTATGCCATCCATAGCCAGGCCTAAGCGCAAATTTCGAGCTTCCCTGGCAAAATCCGACCATGTTCCATGTATATGTTTCCAGGCTGCGCAATCTGCAGGAATTCGTAGCACACCATCCAAAGATTTATTCTCCTCATGCCATGATGCTAGGGCGGCCATGGACTTACATTCGAAGAAATGCTTGATGCGAGGAAGCAGAGGAAAATGTCGCAAAACCTTTTGTGGAATTTTTGTCCCGTGGAGATCTACTCGATATCTTTCGGAATCACATTTCG